>NC_066584.1:372630068-372947984 GCF_024323335.1 Lathyrus oleraceus
CCTTAGTTGAGCTGAAAATCGAGGGAAATTTTTTTATGGGGTTTTCCTTTACATACATTTTAGTACCTTTCCTTATGACCTATTAACCGAGGGAAAAACTTTTATCCAATTTGATGAAAAATCAAGTAACGAATCTTTGCCATCCATTTATATAGTAACAACGGTCAAAATATTGACAACTCATCAATCCACATGAAACATCATTTATATGCATGAAACCCCCACTAACCAATTAGAACATCAATGCCTTAACGATCCATCTTGGATGCAAAGTGTTGAAAACAAACCTAAAGTAATGAAAAAAAAAGACAATGAAAGCAACATAATGAAGTACAACACCTTTCATTGGGATTGATTGCAAGAGCATGAAAATATTTCAAGGTTTGTTTCTTAATGTAATATCTTTCACTTCTAATTTTTTGTTCAAAATGTTTAATGTTAGTTAGGAAAGTATGAATGTAACTTAGAAATGTTAGTTGTTCTTGTTCTGTTAAGTAAAATGTTTAATGTTTTTATTGTTGAGATTTAATATTTAAAGATTCTATTTATTTTGTTTATTTGTTGTTGTTGTTGTTGTTGTTGTTGTCATTGTTGATATTTAATGTTTAAAGATTTTATTGATCATGTTATTGTTGTTGCTGTTGAGATTTAATATTCAATAATTCTATTTATTTATTTTTTGTTGTTGTTGATGAGGAGGAGGAGGAAGATTCAAAGTCTGTCAACAAATTTGATGTTTTGCAGATTGAAACGAAGAAAATAGGATAAAAACCAAAAAAATGTAAACAAATTATTTTACCTCGGGTATTATTTTCAACTGAGGTAAAAACTAATGCAGCTTTCAAAATCTAAAAAATGTTGTTATTGGGGATCTAACCCCTGACCAGTATAATTTTCCCCTTGATGGAACTTTATTTGAGGGGAAAGTGACAAGTTTTCATGGCACTCTTTGTTACCTCGCCTTTGAAATTGAGGTAAAACCCATTTTCTAACCGACGTAAGAGGTTTTTTTCCGTAGTGATACTAGCACAAAAGAGGTTAGAAATATTATCATTTGTGAGCAGTATAAGCGCCTTTCTTCTTCTTAATGTTTACTTGACTAATTTCTTATATAATATCTTGGTTTTTGATGTTGTGGATAAGATGAAGTGTGACAAAACAATTTTTTGGATGAAGACAAATTCACTGGCTATATCTCTTATAATAGGTGTTCTCAATAATATTTTCACTGAAGTAGCTTCATCATCAAGGGTGTCTTATGGGTCAGTTACTCTGATTACCCCTCCACCGATACAATTGGGAATTCAAAGCTCTTTTGACCGAGTTATGGTGGAGGATAACTCGTGCTCGTCGCAAACCGATGACGGGTCCAACTCTTAGAGTTGAACTCAAAGTTCCCTAAGAAGAAGGATCATTCGCTAGGTGTCCTGGGATACTTGGTCTAAACCTAAGGAGGTTTGTTCCTACATAGAGCTCTACATCGATTTCAAATGCACTGCCCACTTCACTTCTGGAACGCCTCGTACCTCGTACAACTAAGGAGATTCACACCTTTATTCTTACCTTATAAATCAGGATGAAGTTGTTTGTGAAAAGGAGTTGTCAAACCCAATGTATTATACTTGTCGGGCATTAGCCGTCTTGGCCTTTGGTGGTGGAGGGTAATGAGACGTTTTTATGACATTTCACATTCAAAAGGAAAGAGAGGTGCTTTAAGGACATGTCAAAGCTCTCTTTCACCATCGAACGAGTCTGGTATCTGGAGGAGCTTTAGTGGATTTCCTACTTCGTTTTAGATATGGAAGCTATCGTGGACGCTTTTGGGTACCCCGACACCTTGGTTTATAAAGTGAAGTTACTTGTGTGTCACACTCTAAATTTTGCACACCATTTCTTATCAGTATTTCTATTTTGGGTCATTTGTTATGTCTTTTGATTATTCCCAGGTCAATCACTTTTATCTGAGACATGTGCTTTTGACTATGTACTATGCATTTTGTCCTTGGTCCTTGACTGAGTCATTTTGATTCATATGGGTCATTTTGTTTTCATCTGAGTCGCCTAAATGGTTTGCTTTAGTCTGAGTCAAAAGGTCAACCCAGTTGACTAAAACTCAAAAGGGATCATTTTGACATTTCATTCATTTCTTTTTAATTTATTTATTTCTAATATAGTCCTTTTTTATTTATTTTCTTTTATTAATTAATAATTTTTTGTTAATCATTTTTATTTAGTCATTTAGTCATTTTATTTGATTACTATTATTGATCCAGTCTTGTAATTTCTTTTTTAGTTTTATTTTTATTTCGTTTTATCCAAAAAAATATCCAAATATACCAAAACTAGAGCAAATCACACAAAATCAAGTTTTCATTACAAAGAGATTCAATTACATTTGATCTTTCCTGTTTTACACAAACTTATGCCCTAAGTTACAAATCTCAACCAAATCAACCCTAATCTAATCAAAACTTCATAAAACCATATCAATCCAATTGAATGTTTAACCTAGTTTTTTTTACCTATATATACCTAAGAGATTTACAAGTAAAGGGGACGAAAAATCACAGAAAGAAAATCTTTAAGAGCTTGTCTTCATATCAAAGACAAATTCTATTACACCTAAAGCCTCCTTCCACCACCATTACCATTGAACCTCGCACACAGAGAAGAAAAGGGAAGGAGTTAGAGAGGAATAAAAAGAACAAAAGAAAAAAAAGAAAAAGAAAGGAGAGAGTTTACCTTGGGGGAATTTACGACACTCCAGGTTGGTGCCCTTTTTCTTGAATTCTCAATTGTCTCTGAATGTGTTTTTTGTTTTGTTTTTGACATTGAATAGGTTTAATTTTTTTTTTCAATTTGTGTTTGAGATTTGATTTAGGTTATTTGGAATTGATTTAAGGCTGTTTTGGTTGAATCATAATGGATTTAGGGCTTTTGGGGTTTTGGTTCTTGTTGGTTGTTTTTGGTATTTTGAGGTTTGATTCTGGTTTGGGTTGGAGCGATGTATGGATTAAAGGAGGTTTGGTTTGATTTTAAGCAGTTTAGGTGCGTTTTTGGGCATATTTAAGTTTTGGTTGGAGGAAGAATATGAACATTTATCATCTTCACATGAACATGATGAAGATTCACGGTGGTTTCTGGGTTTGTCACGGTGGCTCATGGTAGTTTGATGGTGGATGTTCATGTTTATGGGTAAGTGTTCATCATGTTCATGATGAACAAGATGAAGGTGGTGGTTGGGACAATGGACCTAAGGGTGGCGTTAGAGTTTTGGGTGGTGGCCAGAGTGTTTGGTGGTGGAGAGAGTTAGAGAAATAGAAGAGGATCAAAGAAGAGAGGGAGAAAGAGAGATAAGAGAGAGAAAGAAAATAAGGAAATGAGGAGGATCTGAGAGAGTATGAGTTTAAATACTCTACCTCCTCAGCGTTTATGGCTAACATGTGGCCTCCCCAAGGCTATCTGGTTTCCCATCTCCCTTGATCCTATGTGATCCTTCCCATCATGGGGCTCCCACCCAAGCCTTTGATTCTCAATCAAACGGCTAAGAGAGTTTCACCCAAGATTAAGCATATGCCTCTTAATCAATCTGATGGCCACACTTCCCTCAGTTTAATTTTTTTATTCCTTTGTGCCTCTTAGGGTTTGAGGCTTGAATTTCTTTTATTCATAACCCCTGCAATCCTACTTGCACCCCATGGACTTTATTCATTTTTAGCTTATTTATTTTATTAATTTATTCAATTCATTTACTTTAATTAATTTATTTTAGTTAGTTTATTTTAATTCAAGAACTTAGATTTTTTTTAATATTATTTATAAAATACAAAAAAGGTCAAAATAAAAATACCAAAAAGATTAAAAATAAATTTTATTAAAATGCAAAAATAGTTTATTTCTTTTTAAATTAAATTTTCCTTAAAATACTCTAATTAATTTGGAAGAAATGGGTGAATGCACATTCACATGTTTCCCGAATAATCGAGGCCTTAGCGCACGCTTCGTCAGCACGATCATTTTCATTCCACAAACAATTTTCACAATAAACTTAGGATTAAAAGAGGAATGGATGAATGAATGCTCATTTGTTTCTCGAACAATCAAAGGCTTAGCGTACACTTTGCCTGAATTGATTATTCATCCTCCACACTTAAAATTAATCTCAACTCATCAAATTATATTTTTGCCCTCCCTCGTACAACTAAAACAAAATTTTCATAAAAAAGATAATGTTTGACTCATTTTAACGCGAAATACAAACAAATGCTTTAGCCTCTATAGTGCGAGCATACAGACAGATGTTTAATCGCTCGAATGCAATCTAACACTAGTATCTAAAAACAATCAATACACACATTTTTTTTCCATATAACTACGTACCATTGGATTCCCCATCGCACTTGAGGATACAGAGGAACGAGACTCAACATCTCGTCAGACTTATTAATAAAAAACTAAAATTTTCCCCTTTTGTATTCTTTTAATAAATATAAAAACTACAAACATTTTATGATAAACACTTCACTCAAAACTAATTAGAAGGTTCCCGGTGAGTATACCGAATGTGAGGGGTGTTAATCCCTTCCCCTTGCATAACCGACTCCCAAACTTGAAATTGGTTGTGAAGACCATGTTTTTCTTCCTTCAAGGGTTTTATCGGCGTTTTCCTACAAAAAATAAAAACTTTGGTGGAGACTCTGTAGTTATTTTGAGCATGAGTACGCTCGGGTATTTTTTGCATTGCGACATTGTGCAAGAAATAATGAGGAAGAGTGAAGTTTTGTCCTTCATTCAAGATTCGATTTCAACGACCAATGTCGTTCATGCTGAAAGTAAACTAGGCATTGTGCCCTTATGTTAAGAGGGTAGAAAAACTTGAGGTATCTTTGAAGGAGGTTTAGAAAGGACTTCGAGAGACGCACCTTGAGAATCTTTCTCTGCAAGGAGTACATGAAGTCAGTAGAGGACAATTTCTCTATTGCGCACGATTCTTTTGAAAATACGTTACAACAAGTGGAACATTTCTATCCCACTATGCATATCTCTCAAGAGAAAGTCTACGTCGATCAGATAATGAAGCATGAGAAACTGACCTCCCTTCAGAATTATCCAAAGCTATAGTCCTTGTGTATTTTTTTGCTCGGGTCGATCATGGCCGACATGCCTTTGATGTTTGTACAAATTTCGTAATACTTGTTTTAACAACATATGTTCACTTACTATTTTTTTACATGTTATGGTGTTTATGTTAGATCATGAGTTGTTGCTCTGGGGTAGCTTGTTTCTCGAGGTTATGCTAGAAATTTTATTGTGCGTCGTTGGAAATCGTGCCTAACAAAGGCTCAGTATCATGTTCCTACCTCCAACTGAAGACCTGGTTTGAGGTTGACGTAATGAGGGTTCATCTCGTTTTTTGGAATGACTAGCTGTCAAGAAAGGATGAACCATTTATTCATCATTTTGTGTGTTACTTTATTTATGTGTTGGCATTATGAAAGTTGATTGCTTTAGTCGTACACTTGTAGCGGTGGTGTAGCTCGCCTTGAGATTTTGTTGTGTATAAATTTCAAATAGTGAGTAGGTATTTATCATCGCTAAACAAAACTATTGTAAAGAATCCTAAAATCTGACGTGGATTTTGAAATGAATGTTGAAATTAAATCTGATAAGTGTTTGGGCAATGGAAAAAGATGAATTAAAAACTATTATTTTATTTATTAATTATATTAATTAATATTATAAAATTATTTTTTATTTTAATTAATTGATATATTAAATTTTATATTGTTGGTGTCCATGACTTGTTAGTGCCACATTTAAAGTCACGTGTATAAAAGTGAATGTGAAAAAGAAATTGTAAGGATTGTGAAATAGAGGAACCAAGAAGCTAAATTTTAAAGTAGTAATTTATTTTCTGTGAATTTTCTAAAATAATTTATGTTAGTAATTGTACTAGGTCTTTTTTAATTAACTTTAAGTATCGAGTTCAAACTTAGTCTAATTACTAAGTGATGTTTAATTTTTTAATTTTTTTTTATTAGTTGTCATTCTCTCAATTTAAGGGACTTAAATTTTTTTTTACCATCAGTGATCTTCGTCTATTATAATTCTAATATCTCTTATTCCGAGCAAAAGATATTCCATTTCTTAAAAGATTTACCGTTTATGTGAATAGATAACTAAGTCTAAATTAAATTGCTACAAATATGTTGATAATCGTTTGACATTTTGACTGATGATGACTTGAAAGCAACTTAGATAAGTTAAGGTGAGATTAAAACGAGACATAATGAGAGGAATAAAGAAAGAGATCGATTTCACCGCCCAAAAGGGAAGGTGCTAATGCCTCATCTCATGACCCTTTTTTAAGGTCAAAAGTTTCAAGAACACACATACACGAGAGGTTCATGTTAAAAGTACCCTTTACAAAAGTGCCCCAATTACAATGGAAAGGACAGTGTAAAATAAATTCTTCGTTATCCCATCACTCTACAGCCACAAACAAATATCTATACAATGCAAAATATCACAAAGTCTATTTCCAAAACAAAATATATATATATTAGAAAGTCAATTCCAAATTTTCGTATTGGCTAATCATTACTAAACTGTTTGTGATGTGAGTCTTTTTCATAATCAAGCATATCCTTATAGGGATCCATGATGCTATAGTGTTTTATAAATATATAAATAATAATATCAGAAAAATAAATATTACTCCTACTTATTGAAGTTGTATTGGATTCTCAAATTGATAATATTTTATGTATATATAATTGATAATAAAGTTTCTAAACTCAAACTATTGAACGTAATTGTAGGATTAAAACTTCCATCATTTGAACTAATTTTGAGGATGTGATCTATTCCTATTTTTCATGATATCATGGTCGAGTTATGGATGGTGATGTGAAAATTAGATTCATGCTATTCATAGAGTAAATATTAAAATTGTATTTTGGAATTTTATGCTAGCAAGGTTCTTGGGTAGTTAACTTTTATATATGGGGTTTGATATCTTTATCTTTTTAACTAACTTTTGGAATGAAATTAAAACTCAATTTTTAATTCCAATTTCAAATCATATTCTCAACATTTACACTTTCATTTTTTTTTAAAATTAAAGTGGTTGATTTATAAATGTAATTATTTATGTACATTAATATATAAATATAAATAAATATTACTATTATAAATTAAACTCTAAATAAGTAAATTGAACTTTAGACCAATAATTTATATCTATTTATTAATTGAGTTACTTCATCCAATTTTCTATTTGGAGCTTTCAAAATAAACTAGTCTATATGAGCCTAAGTTTGAAAAATTACAGGATTGAACTCTAAAATTAGAGTAAATATTTTTTAGAATTTTTCAACCTAACCTTAAAAATATAGTACCCATTGAAATCATTCTTATGGATCCGGAAAATCGGTTAGATCCGTTTAATTATATATATATATATATATATATATATATAATATATATATATATATATATATATATATATATATATATATATATATATATATATATATATATATATATATATATATATAATTTCACTCTAAAATAATATGTTAATTGTTTTTATTTCATTATATTTTATCTCTATTATATTCAGTCTTTTTTTTATTAATACTATATACTAATATTTAAATTATATTAATTATTTTGTATTTTTTCATAATTTTATTATATTTTATTAGTTTTTTTTATCTTAAATATTTGAGTATTATTTTATATAATTTAAAAATTATATTAATATATTATAGTATTTAAAAAATATAATATAAAAATATAATTTTTTAATTATATTTATAATAAATATTATGAGATTTTATTTAAATTTATATATGTATAAGTTTATTTAAATTTTTTATTTAAGGCTAAGTATTCTAAAATCTGTAAATAGTCGAATTCGAATAATAATTTTTTAATTCATATTTTAACAAAAAAAAATTAACTCAAAGACCCCTAAGAGCCAAAAAGTTTGTGGCCGGATATCATTATAAAAAAGTTGTCTTAAAATAAATTAATTTTTTTAATTTTCAATTCAATATTCATATTATTTTATTGTATTATCTAATTATTATATTTTTATCACTTTTTGATCAATGTTTTTTAATTTATATTATGTTAAAGTAAACACTGCAATAACATTAAATTAAAAAGGGAATATACCAAAACTCTTTAATAAGTGAAATTTAATACAAACCTATATTATTTCTCTTTTTATTTATACAGTTTCCTTTAATTTAATTGCAATAATCAAATAAATTATTTATTTATTATTTAGGAACTCTTAAATGACATAGGAATAGTCTTTTCTAATTTAACATGTCTTTTGTGCCAACTCAATTTTTTTAAATTTCTTAATGCATCTAATATAATATATTATTATATTAGAATACTGTTGAAATTATAAAAATGTTTTTTAATTTTGGAGATATATAATAGAATACACCCTAAATACACATAATTTAAATCAATAGCTATTTCAAAATTCTGTTTTAAACATTAATAGATATATTTCTAGAATATCTATTTGATTGTTCAAATATTAATATATTTGTTTTTTTAAAATAAAATTTTGTTTTGCTATAACATAAAATTCATTTGGCACGTCATAAAATGATGTATTATGCGTTTGATGACGGATCTTTTCAAAATTTAAAAAATATTTTTAATTTTGTAATGGATGTTTTTTCATTTTATAGGATGTGATAATTTTTTTTATATATTGAAGAGGGCCAAGGCCCCAGAACACCTAAATATATACTGTCCTTCTAATGAAGGTACATTCTATTCTATCCACTACATACAAGTTGTATATTTTCATGACACAATACTCAAAGACTTTATTCGAACTCAATTTTAATCGTGCAATATTATTAAATATTTTTTTAAAAAAATTATCGTCAATTGTAATGCTCAACAAATAAGTTATTTACTAAGTTATTTATTGTGAAATAAAGAGTCTAATCAATACTTTCACTATGGCCCTATGCTTTATCTAGCAATTTGTTAGATAATTGGGATTTACTGATTTTCGTCAATAATATCAAACATTTTAATAAGAAACAAAATTAAGCAAAGAGAAAATTAGTGATTAGAAATACATGGAGCTCCTTTTATTTTTTAATAGAAAAATAGAAGAATAAAACTAACTTTAAAGATAAATTTTCAAATGAAATAAAAGTGTTCTATCTAATCTAATTCACATTTTAAATAATTAAAAAGGAATCCCTCCTTTTAAACTACTTTTATCTTTCCCTTTTTCTTTTATGAAAAACCCAAGAGAAGCATAAATTCTGAATAAAAACTTTACCAAGAAGGCATTACCAATTTTATAAGATGAACATGAGTGTAACACGAATCATTCCCCTCCACGCACGCACATACTTTTAATATGCTTGTGCCAAACCTCTTTATGTGCTTTATCGTGGAAATAGAGAATCAAATATAAAACCCAAAGAAATAGTATATGATTCAAAATTCTTCTTGGACCATATAGGATAGGTAGTTTGTACCGAATTAAAAGTTGAAACAACCCTTCATTCTTTTGGGATGAACATTGCAAGTGCATGAAAACATGACTTATAGGGTTATCATAACCATTCATTGTCAAGTGGGAAACTTTGGAAGATTCTTATTTCTAGAGAACTTTCCTTTAATTGCATGATATTCATAGCCAAGTGAAAGAAACAAATATCAAAATCATAGGGTGTTGAAAACCAAATCAATTTAATTGAAAATCATAAACTAAATTAAATCAAATTGAAATCTTAAAAAATCGAATTTGATTTAGATGTAATTGAACCATTTTTTTAACAAAATCGCGGTTCAATTTGGTTTGCGGTTTGCATTTTGCAAATTAAACAAAACCAAACCAATTTGTAGAATGTTACAACTCAAACTTTATTTATCACATATCCAACAAAAACCCAAAGCTATTATGCATTAACCTTACGAATATTCTCTTATTCACACTTATGAATTTAGTTTCAACCTTCTCAAATCTTTCATAGTAGTATCGCGCATTATTTTCATCTTCTTTGTCATGTACATATCACTTCTTCTAATCTAATCTCTTCTCTCTTATATTTTTTTATTTTTTATCTTTTCATTTTTATTTTATTGTATTCCCTTCCAAATAAGTTTTTATCGCACATTTCTTCTCTAATCTCGCATCTAAAATGTTCTTTCTTTTCATCTTCTCCAATCTCTCCATTCTTCCGTTTTTTCTTTTTTATTATAATATTATAATATTTTTTATGCTACTATTTTATGTATTTTATTTCACTTTTGTCTAATCTTATTTGGGTATTGTAATGGTAAATTTTTTGAAATTAAACTATTAATTAACTTAACTCATAAAACAAGAGTCACCACCGCACTTTTATTTTCGTATATTAAATGAGAAGTTTTTATCTAAATATCAAACCATCCTTAAAGATAAGAACTAATTTTTGTGAAGGATCATTACATGTTATAATGAAAGTAATTTGGAAAAAGTGGGTTGGATCTAACTCAATTTTATAAAATTGATTTATAAAGTGAAATTTGGTCTTACTTATAAACACATTTTTAAGTTTTACCACATCTTATTTGAGACTCTCGATACACACTCCTCTGATATAAGATTGAACATCTAAAGCTTGACTTTTCAATAGTTTTGATATTTTGTGGTCCAACAAATATTGAATAGACTTTGATATCATTTTAGATTTTAGATTATATTAACTCAACCTAGTTAATTAGACTTGTAAAATGAGTACCGCATTTCCCCACTTATGAACACATTACCAAATCTATTTTATTTAATGTGAAAATTCATGTGCATCTTTCATGTTCAAAAGTGAATATCTAGAGAGTGATCTGAGTGGTTCAATAGCTTAAATCTGACGATAGGTTCTCCAATCAATTTTGAATATAGTTTGATATCATCTTAAATTATGGGTTGAACTTAAATCAATCTTATGTCAACTTATAAGTTGATGACTATTCCACTTATAAATATATTTTTAGGCCTTAAGACTCTTAACATAAAATTATTGAACGATGATGTGAAAAACAAGTTTTAACATTGATTTTTAATGTATACAACTATGTTTTTTTGGCATGACACCAAAAATGACTATTTTATTATATGAATCAAACTCAAGTTAACAACTCAATTTTGAGATTAAATGGTTGATAAATAAATTGATTAATGGTTGGTATTATATGCATTGAATAAGAAATTATAGATGACTAAAATAATAATCTTGATTTTCTCACTTTACTAAATGTTTACGCTTTAAAACAACTAAAGTGTCATATGAAATCGACATACAAGCGGTTTAAGGTTTAGCAGATGATCCCCATCTGAGACGAGGTTAAGAAAGTATAAACACAATTAAACATGAGTTAAACATATCTTTCTTATGTCATGTGTGATCTATCTTGGTCGCCAAGAATCAGTAAAAACACTATAGGGTTGAATAATTGTGGTTTATGGTCACATTCCATGTTTATAATGTTAATATTGGAAGTTGGTGAAGATTGTGAAACCATAGGCCGGGCAAGTTATGCACGCAAGGATGTGGTCAATAAAACACGCCAAGAAGCAGAAGACTTTAAGTCGAATGAAAGATATCACACATCTCAAAATGGAGGGAACAATCATGCACTACATGCGTAAATGGCCAAATGAGTAAGCATTTTATGTAGGTCACGATGTTATGACCAATAAGATAGTTTTCTCTATAAATATCACACTTTATAAATTAATAACATCATCTGATCAATCAACAAACTACTATACACTTTATCTTTTTTTTACTTTTCCTTATTTTTATGAATTTCTTAGTTTAGTTGTTCAACTTTTCATATTTATACTTAATAATCTTTTGTATAGTTAAGGATTCCACAGTGGAGGGAGAGAGTTCCTCCTCAACGTAATCACTTGAAGAAAAAAGGAATCATTGTTGAGAGCTACCATCCAAATCTCAGCTAAACTTTCACACATTGACAATAAATTTGGCATGCTCTATAGGATACTATGATCAATACCACTAGATATTTCAATCACCAGGTCACGACTATGCTTCGAGTATGCACATAGGGTTTGAAAACGACTAATTGTATGTATCAATCGTCACCATCATCTATATAGAGGTCAAGTCAACAACGATCATGTGAACTTTCACATTCAGTGGGTATGCCAATAAATGTTCCTTTTCCCAATGCTTCTAGAGATGTGAGGATTGTTCCACTTGAGGAGTCAATGGTAATTGCTAAGTATTTTATTAGACAACAATTAGACTTGGGGATACATGACATTATGTATTAGTTCTCTCAATAACTTTCTAAAATTGTAAGACACATGATTCATAATAATGTTTAAAAAGGCAGAGAGTTGGAGAGCGAACTAGTTAACTCACTGTCATACCCTAAAATTTGTCATACCTTTTTCATTTTTATCTGGTTTATGATCCTCACTTCATCTTCATATTCACAATGATCTAGGGCATTTGTTTATAATTGCATTTTTCAAATAAATACCATTGATTCAAAAGTCCTTGCTATTTATGCCTACCATTGAGCTAACATTTCTCTATGGGTCAAACTTATGGAAGCTTGATGATACATTTGACATAAGAGGTTTGTCTTTTGGGCTAGGTTTTGTTGGAACCCTAATCTTTGGTATATGCTCTAGGTATGTTGATTACTTCATGGACAATGGATATAGAATACATGCTTCAAGGTTGACCATTCTCTATGGAAATCCTACATGGCTATTTTATTTTGTGGTTCATCTAATTCAAGGATTTGCAACTTGGATTCAAGACAAAGAAATCAAATTCAAGGTTCATTTAAGTCCTAATTCAAATTCATTCTTTGGAAGGGAAACCTCTTTCCTATAACACAAGAAATTCATTTTAAAAGGCCTTTTTATTACAGAAACATTTAAGTCACCTTACAAAAGATCCAAATTACAAAATTGCATACAAAAATTATATTTTGATAAAGTCAACTGTTGACTTTTTGGTCAAATAGTTGACCAAAGTCAACTGATCTAATCTAGACCCTATTCAACTTTTCTTCATTCACAAGATATTCCTCCAAAGCCTTCAAGTGCTTGATGAGTCTTGATGCTACACCAAGTTTCTTCATGACCAATCCATGACATGCCTTGTTCCATGCCTAGTCCACCCTCTTACCATGTGCCATCCCTGCAAATCATACACTTACACAATTAGAAAACACAAGGTCATGATATCATAACCTCAAAGTCTCTTGGCACTACACATACACCTACACAATCAAACAAATCATGTTTCAGACCTCACAACTCATCCATGTTTCATTAACATATTTCAATATATTATTCACTATTACAAATTCATTCCATTGTCCTAAATTCATCTTAATTCCATTAGTTAACCTACTAACTTCCAAGATTCAAACTGAATGTCATAATAGTTTCCACATACAATGAACACACCAGTCCAAATAACAACATCAGTAAATCATTAACAAATACCACTTATTGCCATGCACTATTTGTCATGCTCCATCCAAACAATTGATACATGAACCAATTTACTCTGAATCCACAACAGTTTAAAATTAACAATGAAGCATACCACCACTACTAACATTTAATTCAACTTCCTTTTTTTACAAACTGATGCATACATTACAGCCATACAATCATGCATACATGTGCCTAATTAGAACAAAGCAACCAAGATGAAATACCATTCCAACAATTATTTCCTTTAACTAACAAAGAATTTGTATGATCAATCCATAGTTTCACTCAACTCACAACTTACGCAACAGTTAGAATGGTTAGTAAAGTTAATTGACTGTCTAATTCAAAATAAATTTCCAAACTCAAAACAATTGCCTAGTTTCATTAACAGCTCAATAACACATACTAGTTATCATAGTTTCACATTTATTCAATGATGATTTCCAACAATACCAAACATTTCAATCAAATCTAACTCATTAACTCATAACAGTTTGAATTCACTACATCCTAATCCATTTCAAGCTAACCTACCCCATATATAATGTTAACTTGCTAATAGATCTTTTTTCATTAACATAACAACTATACTAACTTCACTTAACTAACCTAGTTCAAACCAACTATAACCAATTCTTCAATTCATTAACCTAATTCTAGATTAAACTTCACATTCAAACAAATAATCTAACAATCACTAAATGTGTTTTATTCCAATCCATTGACATTTTAATCAGACAATTCCTAGCATTACTAACAACCTAACTAATCACCTATACTCTAACTAACTTTCAAATCCAATTAACACAATAAAATTCAATTCGTATTATGCTAATCACTGACAAAAACTCTAATTCACTAACAATTAAAACTATTTAACTTACAGTCCAACTAATTCCTTACTAACTCAAGCTGTTAACAATTCTTCACTAACTGAAATTCAAACCAACAACTAACACTTAATAGTTCATAATAGAATTGTAACAGGGTCATAACTCCAAACTGATTTTCTCTCTAGTTTCACTAACAGTTAACCGTGCCCTAACTGCTAACTCCCTGCCCGGACCATTGCCCCATTCAGTTACATCACCATCTCTATAAATTCAATCATAATCTTCCATCATCTTCACCATTCACATTCCACAAATCACCAAAAATGACACTCTCTGAACACTCTCAAACACTATGAGATTCCTCTCTAAAACTCTTTATGCACTCTTCCTCTCTACTCCATCAATCTCCTCACACGTATAGGCAATAACCATAATACAAAACAAGAACACAAGGCAATAATCCTACATACTATAACATACAGAGAAGAAGAAGAAGAGGTTTCACATGTGAATTGGAAAATCAGATCAAAGCTTACATGAGGAAGTAGACGACTCTTAGACCGTCTTTTATCAACACTTACACCTTGAAGAACTGTCAGAGTTGCTCCGGCAGGTGAGCTATCCTTCTTCTCATCTTTGATCCGTGTCAAAAGTATTCACTGTGATGTAGCTATTCTGCTAAGGAGCCGAACCCCCAAGGTTTGGGCTCCATTTACCTCATCTTTGTAGTTTAACTTGAGTTTTCTTTCTTAGGGTTCTTGAATACTTTACTTCGATTTGGAATCTTGTGTAGGAAATAGAGGAAATCGTAGTTAGATTGAGAGAAAGGGAGTAAGGACGCATGGATTGAGGTAGGGTTGAAGTCATTTGGACCTCCGCCAGAGGGAATTTCCGACGCGATGAGGTTTGGATCCGGTGAGGTCTTTTTGAGAAGGACTTGAGACATGAAGAATAGCATGAAATGGAACTCTATGATCCCTTTCCTCAACTCTTGGCCACACATTGGGCTTCAAAAGCTCACAATCCCATGAACATTCTTTTCACACCCCACGCCAGCCTCCCACCCCCTCTCTTGAAGCAACAACAAACATATTGGGCTTCTTGCTGAGCCAAATGATGTTGTGCCAACACCATTTCTCCCATGCACCCCTGGACAGTGTTGCACCCCCTTCCTCTAGTTTTTTCATTTATAATACTTTGTGTTTTATTTGTTTTAGCATTTTTTTATATACATCTTAATTAGTACATATTTTTAATACCTTTTTTTACATTTTTACTTTGTCATAAAAAAGACACACTTTGGAAAATAAAGAAAAATAATAATACACTAGGTTTTAATTAGAATTTAAGTAGGATTAATTTTAGAATAATTTTCAATTAGACTTCTAGAAATTGATAAACATGTTAATATTAGATGTTGATTAGTAGTTAATAAGCTAGTTTTAATTTTAGAAGTTAATAGGTGTGTTATCATTTTAATTTCTTTGTGATGTTAGTCTTTAAAAAAGTCTATGTGCTTGTATATCTAGATCACATCCCTGATTGATGAGTTGATCAAAGTCTTCTTTGATCAATTAATCACCTGACATTTATCTTCATCTCCTGTCCAGTCATGTGATCATAAGTCTCTTGATCACTTGATGAGATTAGACCTTTGTACTTCTATCACACTGGATCTTAAGTCTCTCTTCAAGATCAAGACATCATGCAAAACCTTTGAGACTCTGAGTATTCAAGCACAACAAAAAGATTCATCTTTAACACTTGTCAATCAAGAAAGAATTGTGCGCCACGAGCCTTAGGCAACGAAGATGAATGAGAGGGATTATTCATATCCTTGTTTTGAGTATCTTTGGGTACAAGTCGTAGGCCCCAATTATTCAAAGTATTTGCATACGTTCATAGATTTTAGTGATATTCAAATCAAATAACTATCAAGCTCTCTCCCTACAGACAACACTGCAACAATCTTCATCAATAATACTTTTCTCTTTGGACCAAACACACAATATTGTTTGACATCCATACATTCTTTGGGTTAAGCACCTCAAGATAAAACACACATCTCTGAATCAATACCCCCATGCACTGCCCTGTGGAGCCCCATGCTCTAAAAGCGTTCATGCATTGCCTTGTGGAGCCCTGTGCTCTGGAAAACACTTTTATTTTATTTTTCTCTGTAGAGCTCCATGCTCTAGCAACCTTCATGCGTTACCCCGTGGAGCCATGTGATATGGCAACTCTCATGCATTGCCTGCTGGAGTCTTGTGCTCTGACAACCCTCATGCATTTCCCTATGGAGCTCCATGCTCTGGTAGCCCCCTTTCTTGTAGGTCTTGATCTCCCGGATCTAAGCAAAAATCCTACAATTCTGCATTAGCCACACCATCTATTGGTTAACGCCGCACACCCTTTGGTTCAGATACACCTACCTTATGGATTCAAACAACACAACCTTGGTCCAAACAATACTTTCACAACATACAAACAACACTTTCACCACAACACTTTCCTCATTTCACAATTCTCTTTTGTATTTAAAGCAACTCTTTCTTTTTAATTCAATTCAAGTAACTTTTTATTTTTCTTTTACCATATAAATATTTTAAAAATAATTTTCTTTCTTTTCATAAAAGAATCGCTATAATTCGTTCCTTAGCAGTCAGACTAAAAACTTAGAGCATCCGAACAAGGATCAGAATCAGCTAACGTCTACACACTTATAGGATACGATTATAACTATTCTCTAAAATCAACCAACACATCCATATTTTCTACCATGAACTACAAAGCTATGATTTTCTCATTGCACTATAAGAATACGTAGACACGAAGGTTCTAATCCTTGGCGAGCACACTAATTAATAAACTTATTTTTTACCCTTTCGCAAGTAACCTTTAGATAATAACACTCATTCGCGCAAAGAACAACCAAAATGGTTCCCATTAAGTATAACCGATGTGATGGATGTTAATACCTTCCCCTTGCATAACCGACTTTCTTACCCTGTTTATCTTCTCATTGAGTTTTATCGATATTTTTCTTTTCCTTCGGAAATAAATAAAGTTCGGTGACGACTCTGTTGTATTTTTGAGTGTGCGATGCACTCAAATATTTTCCGCAGCTGTTTACCTTGAAAATTGGTAAATAATCGTTGATCTTCCAAAGTTCTAAATTTGGTTGCTCGCAGGATCGACCAGATTGATCCTAGGACATGTGCTAAGTGTTTTGTAAACGTGATAGTAATAAATAATCAAGACTAAACGACAGACCAGAGTTTGAAAGGAAACTAAGGACAAAGGGGACTTGAACGAAAAAGATCTTAAATTGGCGTTTAGAACTAGTAAAGAAAAACGAAGTAAACGACAGGAATTATAAAGGATTTAAAATGGTAAAGTAAGGTTTGCAAGTACCGGAATCTAGAGACTGTAAAGTAAACGTTGAATGTAGGGAAAGGAACGAAAGGATTTTAAAAGTGCAAATGACAAAGTAAAAATAAAGTGTTTGAAAATAAGAAACAAGGAAGTATGTTTCTGGAAAGAAAGTAAAGACAAATTTAGATTGCTTTGAAATAAATAACAATGGTGTAGACAACGTACATTCTGCGTTTTACAATTCTTCTTCACACGTATACTTAGTAAATTTGCAGATTTTGTACACAATTTGACACACACTTTTCTAACACTAAGATCCTATATTTATACTGGATCGAAATAACCGCTTTGATGGTCCTTCAATCACGTCGATACACGTGGCGCCCCGCATTCGTTCGTCCTGCTCCATGTGTGCTTTTGTGGATTCTGACGAAGGCGAAATTCCCTCCTTTATTTAAATTTTGAATCTTTGATCGAAAAAACCGTTTTTTAACCGCTTCTCTAAAGAATTGCTCTGAAATTTCAGCTATGAGTTTGATCTTTATTCAACTAGCCAAGCCGATTCACCTCCAACTGGTCGAATATTACTTTTTGGTCGAAACCAGCTGTGCATATTTTCCAATTTTGGTAATTTAAGGTGGGCGTCGAAAATATGAGCTAACAAATTGCCCCCAAAAAAATGTCATTTTCGACACGCGAGAGAGAAAGACATTTTTTGAGACCTTACTTCGACGCCTTAATGACTGACACTGTGCTAGGTGTCTCAATGTTGGTAAAAACTTTTCAGTTCCTCTACTTGTATGGTGACGTCAGAGTCATCATTGCTTTTCCTACCCACGTCTTTTCAGCCCACAACAGAATATTTTTTGCTCATCACGTTTCCTAGCTTCTAGGAAATCATGGGCTACAACATTAATTGCCATCTTCACTATACTGCCCAAGGGATACACGTGTCCCATTAACCCGTCCACCATTAATGTTGATTTGAAACGTCTTCCACGCAGGCCTATAAAACCCAATTACTTACCCATTTCAAAACTTTCTCACATTCTCTGAATCTTCAAGAATTTAAACTCTCATCTCTTCAAATATTTTCTAACTGAACCCAGATTTTGTCTTCAAACCCTAACAATGGACGCTTCAAACAAAGCTCTTAAGGGAACATGAGTCTCTTTCAAAACCACCGCCAACAGGTCTAAAGCTCCGAAGAAGATCTCTGAACTTCCTCCATTTGCTACGATATCTGCTCCATCCGCAACTGACAATCGTCAATACATACCAGAAAACCCCGGACAAAGGAGCAGCGCAGGATTTACGCTTCTCAGACACTCATTCCTATTTCTGTCTCTGATAAAACTCATGCATTATCTGGACCTTTAGCTGAGTTAGACGCTGATACCAGCAAACTTAGAGAGTTTTTCCTTCTTACCATAAATGTAAACCCATAGGGCAGGCTAGAAACCCTAAGACTACTTCTACCGAAAACACTCAGGCTGGGGATACTATAGATTTGAGGTTTATGAACAATGGTTTTAGAGCCTTCTGCGCTAGCCCAACTTTTAAAGATCCCACTGATTACTCACATTGGTTAACCAAGATAGAGAAGCAAAAAGCCTAGGCCTGGAAAGATATAGGGATATATGACCTCATTATGCTGTCGAAATTGGATTTAGACTACATCACCCCTATGTTAATTTCTTTGCTGCACTTCTGGGATAACACACATTATACCTTCCATCTTCCTTGCGGAATGGTCGCACCAACTCTCTTCGACATGGCCTCTATCACAGGGCTGAAACCCACTGGATATACCTATGATCTTGATATTGATTCTATGGATACTATTTCCTTTTCGACTACCAGAGCGGCGTATTCAACACACATAGCATACTACCATGATAAAGACATTGAAGCTGTCTCCGACGTGAAGCACATAGCTTTTTTGGATTTGTGGTTGTCACACTCTGTGTTCTGCTCAAAATCCCTACAAGTTGCCAAGAAATATCTTACCCTGGCCAACCAACTGCACGCGGGGGCACGATGTCTATCTAAGTGAGATGAATTTGGAAAGCCTTTACGAATCATTGAGCGACGGAGTGGCTCAACTGAAGAATCTGGGGGACAAAGGGAACCTTTTTCTGTCTGGCCCCTTTCGGTTATTACAACTTTGGCTTAATGTCACCTTCGAGGCCAACCTGCCAAACAAGGGCCTCGTCGATGAGGATGCTGAGGGAATCCGTCATAGAAGGGTCGAAGTCCCATGATTAGCTCAACTAACCCCTAGGGACGAAGGACAAGCTCTTCAACCAACTTTCATGAGTTATATCATGATGTTTGCTAAGCGTCATACCTTTACTTCGAGTATGGCCCCATTTGCCTTCAGGAAAGTTGGCCCTAAGTGGTTCACTAGGACCTTCCCCTTTCCATCTAAAAAACAGGAGACAGAGTCTTTGCTAATTTGGAAAGCCTTCTTGACACCCAGGATTCTAACTCTTCGATTTAACCCTTCGAAGGTCCAAGTCACGCTGATAACTTACCAGCCCAACCTTGTTGCTCGACAATTTTGGTTGGTTCAGGTCCTCCCGAAATGCCTATATGACAAGAAGAGTAACCTCCTCCTTCATAATGCAATCCATACTGAAACTACTGCTCTCAAACAAATAGCCAGGTATAATGGCAGAACCCAGTTGACTCCATTCAACTTCGAGCCCAACTTCCTTTGCAGTCGAGAATTTGGGAAGTGGTGGGCTAAGTATTACGTCGAGGAATTATGCGACGTCACTTCCTTTATTTAACTGTTTGACAAAGCTTTTCTTCTTGTGCAGGAAAAGACCGGGAAAGGTACTTATACGCTTATAAAAGTAATTCGAGCTTTTCAAAACTACTTTGAAACTGCCTATCGACCTGATGATCTTAGTCGAACCATCCGTGAAACAGCTGTTACGCTCAAAGAGAATTTTTCAAAGAAAATGGAAACCTTAAAGATTCCCTCATACGTTCCTCACGAGAAACGCTATGAAATGGCTCTTGAACTATTTCCTCCAAAATTTCCTCCACTGCCAAATGCTGACTTCGGAGTGGCTCTTGCCCCCCTATTTCCAGATTGGTTCATTTGTGAAGACTCTATTAAAATACTCCGACAACAATCTTAGAAAAAGGCTCAGCGGGTGGTTGTGACTAAGCATACTTTAGGCAGTTTCAAGGGGCATCTTCATATAGGGATCGAAGATGTCTGAATCGAATCGGACATATATGAAGGTGTGACACATGGGGCTTCTCTCGAAGTATATTCCCTTTGACAGTCTATTTGCTTTCAGCTAACACTGATCGTTTTATATTATTCTTATTTAGCTATCAAGATCCCCCCCAAGAAACACACCAGTAAAAGACCCATCGAGTCGAAGGCCGAAGGAAGCAGCAAACCTGTAAAGGTACCTCTTTTTTCCTTATTCTTTTGTCCGTGTTATACATTGATGATATAATATTTCATTCTTGGCTCAGGTTTCTCGAAAACCTCCGATGAGTCCCCTAAGAATCCAAAAACCTGCCGCTGCCCCCATCATCGTAGAATCCGACGAAGATGACTTGTCGCCTGTTCTCGACCTCACTTCTAAAAAAGGAAGTCACAGCCGAAGGCCACCGATGCTTCGGACCAAACATTGGGGCCCTTTTTGCAGAAAAATTGGCTATCTTGAAGCGAAGTCAGCCACTTGAGTATTTGAAGGCTATGCTAAACTGCAGGGAGAGTTCTTCTGAACAAAGCCATAATACTTCAGTGTCTGAAGATCAACCTTCGAGCACCCCTGTCGGCGAAGTCCTTTCTAAGATCAAAGACAAAGTCTTCAAGGGTGACTTATTTCTGTTGCTGTTGACTGATCCTTCTGCCCCTTTGACTCTTAAAACTCTTCTCAGCCAAGTTGACCTGCTAGAGGCTTCCCCCGAAGTGGCAAACGTTATTTTTGAGATAGGAACCATGATCGACCAAGTTGTTGCAGATCATAAGTTGCTACCTCAACTTACAGGGGAAATAGAGTAAAAGTCTGGTTCTGAGGCTGCAGCCTGGAATGCTGCTACCGAATCCACCAATAAGGTAATGCGGTTGGAACAGACCAAACAAAAGAATAAGGAAAAGGTTGACGCTCACGATCGCAACATTGCTTCTTGGAGACAACAAATAGAAGAACTTCAGACAAAGATCTCTGTTGCCGAAAAAGACAAACATCAACTGTTGGAGTTTGACGAAGCTTTGATGGCTCAGGAGTTATCATTTGGCATGGAATTTATCGAAAAAGCTCGACAACTTGAGTCAGACGTTAAACTCCTGCGATCAAAGAGGTCTTTGTACGAAAAACGACTGGAGCTCTTTAAGGTCAAGTATCTTCAGATTAAGGCTAACCTTCCCTTGTAGTGCTATTTTTATTTACTTGGCAATGTAACAAAATTTCTCTTTGTAATGAATATTGGTCTTCTGGCCCTATGACTTCTGTTACCATTTTGGAACTCTTACCATTTTGGCTTTGCTTAATTTATGTGATTATTCGTCTCTTATTTTTACTTCTTGGATTTTCGATTTATATTTTTTCAAATATTTCCCGTTTACTCTTAGAATCCTTCTATCTTCACTAAGCTCTTCGATTTCATAGGCGTCATTAGAGAATATCTATAAAATTTGAAAAGGGTCTTCCCATTTTGGGGACCATTTCCCCAAGGCTCTATCTTTTCGATCCATTGGAAGGATCACTTTCCAGACCAAATCCTCGGGTGCAAAACTTTTAACTTTCACTTTCTTATTATAAGAGACTTATATCCTCTTCTTTTGTTGCCTTAGTAATTCTAAAGCATTTAACCTTTCCTCGTCTAGATCAACCAATTCATCCAACATCATGCTCCAATATGATTCAGTTGGGAGTTCATGTTGCCTTTGAATCCTTAGGGATTGTAAGTGAATTTCTACTGGCAAGACAACATCATGGCCAAAAGTTAGGCGAAAGGGGGTCGACTTAGTAGCCTCTTTATGGGACGTACGACATGCCCAAAAAATCTGGTCCAGAGTTTTGTGCCAATTCCTAGGCTTCTTCCCTACATGCTTTTTGATCAAACCAATGATCATCGTATTGGCAGCCTCAACTTGTTCCTTGGCCTGAGCATAATAGGTTGTTGACGTTAATAATTTGAAACCCATTTCTTTGGCGAATTCCTGCATTTTCCGACCAGTAAATACTGATCCTTGATCTGTTGTGATTGTCTCTGGAATTACAAACCTATAGATAATATGTTTTTGGATAAATTCGATCACATCCTCTTGGTTCACATTTGGTAAGGGTATGACTTTAATCCACTTTGTAAAATAATCGACTCCTACCAATATATATCTTTGACTTTTAGATGATGGAGGTCGAATCTCTCCAATCAAGTCTAAAGCCCAACCTCTAAATGGCCAAGGTTTGATGATAGAATGTAATTCACTTGCAGGGACATGTTGTATGCCTGCATGCACCTGACACTCTTGGCAACCCTTCGTGAATTCAACACAGTCTTCCAACATGGTAGGCCCATACACCCCTTGAAGGAATTAGAGCCATTTCATCTTATGACCGACTTGGTGTGCCCCGCACGCTCCACTATGCACAGTTGAAAGGGCGAAGTATGCCTCTGACTCACTAACTCATTTCAACAGAATTCCTTCAGGAGATTTCTTAAACAACTATGAACCCAAAAGAATGTAACTTAATGCTCGATACCTGGTTTTTCGATCAGTAGATGCTGTGGGATTCTGCAGGTATACCACTATTGGCTTTATCCAATCTCCATCCGTCAAACTGTCTATTGCCAATATTTCAAAATTTCCTTCATCAGCACATCCTAGCTTAGTCTTTTCTAAATCTGAAGGAATTAGTCTGGTCTCCACCACCTTTCCCCTAACTTCTATGACTTTGTGTAACTTTTCCTTCGAAATTTTGTACCCGGATGCAATTTGAGCCAAATCATTAGCTATCATGTTTTCTATTCGTGGTATATGTCGAATATAAACCATTTCGAACTTTTTTAACAATCTACTAGCGATTGTGAAATACATGATCAACTTCTCCTTAACACATCTATATTCTTTCGTGATCTGTTTTATGACTAACTTCGAGTCTCCCATTATCTCAACCCGAGTTGCCCCCAATTCCAACAACATTTCAAGTCCTGATACGAGGGCTTCGTATTCAACCTCTTCATTTGAACAAGACCCTTCTACTTTGTACTGGAATTTTGTTGGAATTTTATTAGGAGAAATAATTACGATCCCGACACATGTGCCATTTTTATGACTAGATCCGTTGAAGTACAACTTCCACGGCCCTAATTCAACGTAGTTCAATGTGTTGGCTTAAATTCAGTGGTTGACTATGAAGTCTGCTACCACTTGTCCTTTCACATCTTTTAGTGGCATGTATGTTAAAGAAAAACCAGTTAATGCTAATGCCCATTTCCCAATTCGACTATGCAAAATTGGTTTGGATAACATATGTTTAATAATATCATAATGAGATGAAACATACACGTCAACAAGTTTGATATAATGCTTCAATTTTGTACAGGAGAAATATAAGCATAAACATAACTTTTCGATCATGCTATACCTAGTTTCGGCATCGTTTAAAACCCTACTGAGGTAGTAAATGGCTCTTTCGACATCATTACCATCCTCCTGTGCTAACATGCTCCCTAGGGTTTTGTCAGATGCCGATATGTACAATCTCATACTTTTATTTCTGCAAGGTGACGCTAAGATTGATGGGTGGCTCAAGTACGCTTTAATCTTATCGAACGCTTCTTGCTAAGCTTGCCCCCATTCAAACACTTCCTTGTCAAGTCGAAGCAAAGGAGAAAATGCTTGCGTCTTCCCACTAAGGTTGGAGATGAATCTCCTTAAGAAATTAATCTTGCCCAACAGCGACTGCAAACCTTTCTTCGTTGATGGCGCTTTCGCTTCCATGATGACTTTGGTCTTATTTTGGTTTATTTCGATCCCTTTTTTTATGGACCACAAAACCTAGAAAATCCCCAGCCTGCACACAAAAATCACATTTTAGAGGGTTCACTTTAAGACCATATTTTCTCACTCTCTCGAAAGATATTCGAAGGTGGTCTATATGACTTTTCCCTGAAATTGACTTAACAACAATATCTGTTGATTCTAAGTGTTGGCAGCAATTTTCGTAAAACAAAGAGTGTTCACAATATGTTATGTGTGATGTCTTAACATAAGATATCATATGTACCTGCTGGAGTTCAAGAACATGTTCATACAGGCTTGTTTCAGAATGTCATACACAAGGTCATGGCATCTGATATAGTATGTACCTGCTGGAGCCTAAATGAAAGACATGTTCATGCAGGATTGTTTCAAGATGTCATACTCAAGGTCATGGCATCTGATATGGTTGTACCTGCTGGAAGTTATAAAAGGAATTATGGAATTATGCAGGATTTTTCCAGGATGTCAGACCCGATGTCATGACATCCTGTACACAGAACATTCAGTGTGAATGTCTGGTATTTTGTGATTGCACAATTAATGGCAATCTATGTATGATTGAAGATCTGATTAGCTGGCGCATTCAATCATGGATTACAACCTGATTTACTTATTTTCCAAGGAGATTTAGAGTGTGTCTTCTTGATTGAAACTGTGAAGTAAAATCAAGAGTGTGTTATTGAAAAGTGTTTTCTTTTCTCAAGGGATTGTTGTTTAAGATCACAGGTGTGATTGTAGGGAAGTGAGTGGGTTCTCATATCTAAGAGTGCTTAGGTAGAAATTGCACGGGTAGAGATTAGGTGAGAAAGACTGTAACTTGCTGAAGTGTACGGAGAGTCTTTTAACTGATTCTATTTTAGTGAGTTTCTTTCCTGGCTTGGTAGCCCCCAGACGTAGGTGAGTTGCACCGAACTGGGTTAACAATTGCTTGTGTTTTTTGCTTTACCTTTCTATATCTTTCTTCTGTTAGCGTAATTCAGATAGTAGTGTCGTGACATTACATTCGACATCTCATATCTGATACCAGAATTTCAATTGGTATCAGAGTAGGCATCCTGCTCTGGTTCTGGGTGAGATCTAGGGACAATACTTTCTGGTACAATGGAGAGAGATGGAGGATCTGTTCATAGACCACCAATCTTGGATGGATCTAACTATGACTATTGGAAACCTCGAATGGTAGCCTTTCTAAAATCTCTTGATAACAAGGCTTGGAAAGCTGTGTTAATAGGCTGGGTGCATCCTGTCATTACTAAATAAGGAGAAGCCACTACTGAGAAGAAGCCTGAAGAACAATGGTCCAAGGAGGAAGATGATCTAGCTCTTGGAAATTCTAAAGCATTGAATGCAATATTCAATGGGGTAGACAAGAACATTTTCAGGTTGGTAAACAACTGTGAAGTGGCCAAAGATGCTTGGGACATTCTCAAGACCACTCATGAAGGCACCTCTAGGGTAAAGATGTCCAGACTTCAGCTGCTTACCTCCAAGTTTGAAAACTTAAGGATGAAAGAATATGAAAACATTCATGAATTTCACATGAGTATCCTTGAAATTGCTAACGCCTCAGGAGCCCTGGGAGAAAAGATGACAGATGAAAAACTTGTAAGGAAATTACTTAGGTCACTCCCTAAGAGATTGCAATGAAGGTGACTGCCATAGAAGAGTCTTAAGACATTTCCAACATAAGGGTTGATGAGCTAATTGGTTCCCTCCAAACCTTTGAAATGGGATTAAATGATGGTTCTGAGAAGAAAACCAAAAGCATTGCCTTCATATCAAACACAGAAGAGGAAAATAGTCAGGATGTTGATGAAGATTTGACCAATGAAGTTGCAATGCTGGGGAGACAGTTCAATAGATTGTTAAAAAAGATGGATGTAAGATCCAAGGCAAATGTCAAGAACATCTCATCTGACATCAGCAATGAAAGAAGAGCAAGGTCAGATGAAAAGCCCAAAGAAGGAAAAGACGTAAATTGCTATGAATGTGATGGGTATGGACACAATAGAACTGAATGTGGAACCTATCTCAAGAAGCAGAAGATGAGTCTTGCTGCCACCTGGTCTGATGAGAGTGATACAGAGGAGGTTGCAAATCTGGTGACTGATTTGACAGGAAAATGGGGTTCTGATGGAGACTCAAGTGATGAAGAAGTGACTTTTGAAGAGTTGGCCTCTACCTACAGAAAGTTGTGCCACAAAAGTGTAGAGCTGTGTAAACAGGTTGAAAACCAGAAGAAAGGGATAACTCAACTTGAGAAAGAGAAGGTAGAACAATTGGAAACCATCTCCAAATTAAAAATAGAAGCAGTAGCTTTGAAGGTCAAGCTAGATGAAAGTCAACAAGTTGAAAGCCAGAAGATAGTACAACTGGAGAATGAAAAGGCTGAACATGTGGAAACCATCTCCAAGTTAAAAACAGAAGCTTTGTTCTTGAACTCAAAACTAGAAGAGATGACCAAGTATGTAAGGATATTAAATAATGGATCTGACTCCTTAGACAAGATTCTCCAAACTGGACTAATCACAAGAGACAAATCTGGAATAGGATATAATAAATCCAAGGCTGATATCAGTTACACTAGTTACAAACCTGAAGCCAAACCTAAATGCAGCAATAGTAAGATCAGTCCTGAGATGTCACAACATTAGAGGAGAAGACAGCAGAAAAGGAAACACCAAAGATGGAGATGCCATTACTGTGGGAAATTTGGTCACCTAAAGCCTTTCTGCTATAAGCTATATGGTTACCCAATCCTTGTTCATCATCAGAATCACTATCAACCCAGACCCAAACAGCACATACCTATCATCAAGAAGAAATGGGTTCCTAAGGCTAATGTTACAAGTCTAATAGCTCACATTCCCCTCAGAGTCTCAGCCAAAGAAGAGTGGTACTTTGATAGTGGATGTTCCAGACACATGACTGGAAATCAAGACCTGCTAACTGACCTGCAGCATCATGCCATAAGCCATGTAACCTTTGGAGATGGAGCAGAAGGTGAAATCAAGGGAACAGGTAAGCTTGATTGTCCTGGAGTTCCTGAACTTGACAAGGTTCTACTTGTTAAGGGTTTGACTGCAAATCTAATAAGCATCAGTCAGCTATGTGATCAAGGCCTGAATGTCAACTTCACTAAAACTGATTGTCTGATTAGTAACAAAGACAGTGAAGTGATTATGAAAGGAATCAGGACCAAAGATAATTGTTACATATGGATCTCTCAATTGGATCATTTCTCAAAGTGTACCTATGACAAAGGGATGAAGATAAGTATAGTTGCTAGAAGAACCCTCAAGAGTAATGAAAGCCAAGCCTGTGGGAAATGTCAGACAAGGATGTCACACCAGAAGCTCAGACTTAACCTTACTCTCAAGGGAGAAAAGGTCATGATGGCCCAAATGGCTGAGAGGTTAGATCAAATAGGTGGACATGTGACTGAGCAAAAAGGGGCTATGTGTGCCAAGAACAATGTGGAGAGGATTGAGATGAAGAGTGATAGGACTCCTGATCCTACACATGAGAAAGATAAAAATGATGTTGATGATGAAAGTATATCAGATGAAAGCAGTTGTTCTCAACTAGGTTGGATGAAACTACTGATAATTGCATACAAAGTCACACACGATGTCATGACATTGTATTATGATAACCTGTATGTTGCAACTATGTCCAAAAATCATATTCAGCACAGCTGGACCAAGTACATTATTTGCTGTCATCACTCAATTAGAAAATATGTGGAAAACAAGTTCATAGTTCTACAACATGAAATGCAACTAACTGACAAGGCTGCAAGGGATTTGGATGATATCCAACTTGAATATGTAAGGGGGAAATTAGAGACTTGGATTCTTGAGAAAATATGGCAATTAATGTGGAGTGGAAAAGGTAACAAAAATATTGTCTGCCCAATTAAAAGAAAGAGCCACATTAATAATGAATCATTCCCTAGTATTGGAAATAGTATCTATTCCATTTGCACGCTCTACCTGAACACAACTCTTTCCATCTTCATCAAACTACTCAGAGAACCTCTGCTAGGGCAAAGAAATTTTCCTCAAAAGTTCAACAACATGTCTCAACATCCATCATCATCTAGCTCAAAACCCTTTAATACAAGAACTCCCTCCATGGAGTTTCTAGATGAAGATTTAATGGACGTGACTCCTCTGCGTATGATACCAGGTGACGTCCCAGACCCCTCTTCCATGGCTGGAACTAAGCAAGGTAACATTCCTGAAGAATCTCCTGATAAAGAAGACATGCATTTTACTGATTGCACCATAAGAAACCTAGTTACTAGGATTCTGAATGAAGAACATGGAGTCAAGGATACTTTTACCCCTCTGTCCAGAAGGGACCCCTCTCCTGAGGTGGAAACCCAAGCTGAGAAAGATGATGACCCATCTAAGACAGAAAAGGAAGTAGCTGCCGAGGGATTATGTTCTCTTGGGAAAATTTTACCTAGCAAGAAACCAGCTAGCATGTCTCCTGATACTACTGAGGATAGTATTGATTTGGAGGAAGAAAGCTCAGAGGAAGAGTGTTGATTCTAAGTGTTGGCAGGAATTTTGGTAAAACAAATAGTGTTCACGAGATGTTATGTGTGATGTCTTAACATAAGATATCCTATGTACCTGCTGGAGTTCAAGAACATGTGCATGCAGGATTGTTTCAGAATGCCACATACAATGATAAGGCTTCTGATATTGGATGTACCTGCTGGATCTTAAATGAAAGACATGTTCATGCAGGATTGTTTCAGATGATATACACAAGGTCATGGCATCTGATATGGTTGTACCTGCTGGAAGTTATAAAAGGAATTATTGGATTATGCAGGATTTTTCCAGGATGTCAGACCCGATGTCATGACATCCTGTACACAGAACATTCAGTATGAATGTCTGGTGTTTTGTGATTGCACAATTAATGGCAATCTTTGTATGATTGAAGATATGATTAGCTGGCGCATTCAATCATGGATTACAACCAGATTTACTTATTTTCCAAGGAGATCTAACCAGCTGTTATAAAAAGATTTGATTGGAAAATAGATTTAGGGTTTTCAAGATGTCCAAGCCCAGCTGAAAGCTTCTATAAAAAGGGACTTAGAAAACCTGTTTGAACACACAACCAATATTAAGCGAAATATAGAGAGAGAGCTAGGGTTTGTGTTTGTTTAGTCGTAAGACTTGTAGGTCATTTAAGTCATCCATTGATGATCGAATTGGACTGATTTGTGGTTGTAATTTGTCACTCTAAAGCTGTTAAGCAATAGTGTGTGTCTTCTTGATCAAAGTTGTGAAGCAAGATCAAGAGTGTGTCTTCTTGATTGAAACCGTGAAGTAAAATCAAGAGTGTGTAATTGAAAAGTATTTTCTTTTCACAAGGGATTGTTGTTTAAAATCACTGGTGTGTGATTGTAGGGAAGTGAGTGGGTTCTCATATCTAAGAGTGCTTAGGTAGAAATTGCACGGGTAGAGATTAGGTGAGAAAGACTGTAACTTGTTGAAGTGTACGGAGAGTCTTTGAACTAATTCTATTTTAGTGAATTTCCTTCCTGGCTTGGTAGCCCCCAGACGTAGGTGAGTTGCACCGAACTGGGTTAACAATTGCTTGTGTTATTTGCTTTACCATTCTGTTTTTTATCCATTGTGTGTTAACATATATTAGTGTCGTGACATTACCTTCGACATCTTATATCTGATACCAGAATTTCAATTGGTATCAGAGCAGGCATCCTGCTCTGGTTCTGGGTGAGATCTAGGGGAAATACTTTCTGGTACAATGGAGAGAGATGGAGGATCTGTTCATAGGCCACCAATTTTGGATGGTTCTAACTATGACTATTGGAAACCTCGAATGGTAGAGTTTTTGAAATCCCTTGATAACAAGGCTTGGAAAGCTGTGTTAACAGGTTGGATGCATCCTGTTATTTCTAAAGAAGGAGAAGCCACTACTGAGAAGAAGCCTGAAGAACAATGGTCCAAGGAGGAGGATGATCTTGCTCTTGGAAACTCTAAAGCCTTGAATGCAATATTCAATGGGGTAGACAAGAATATTTTCAGGTTGGTAAACAACTGTGAAGTGGCCAAAGATGCTTGGACATTCTCAAGACCACTCATGAAGGCACCTCTAGGGTAAAGATGTCTAGACTTCAGCTGCTCACCTCCAAGTTTGAAAACTTAAGGATGAAGGAAGATGAAAACATTCATGAATTTCACATGAGTATCCTTGAAATTGCTAATGCTTCAGGGGCCCTGGGAGAGAAGATGACAGATGAAAAGCTGGTAAGAAAAATACTCAGGTCACTCCCTAAGAGATTTGCAATGAAGGTGACTGCCATAGAAGAGTCTCAAGACATTTCCAACAGAAGGGTAGATGAGCTAATTGGTTCCCTCCAAACCTTTGAGATGGGATTGAATGATGGAACTGAAAAGAAAACCAAAAGCATTGCCTTCATATCAAACACAGAAGAGGAAGACAATCAAGATGTGGATAAAGAATGGGCCAATGAAGTTGCAATGTTGGGGAGACAGTTCAACAGATTGTTAAAGAAAATGGATGTAAGATCCAAGGAAAATGTCAAGAACATCTCATCTGACATCAGCAATGGAAGAAGAGTAAGGTCAGAGGAGAAGCCCAAAGAAGGAAAAGAAGTAAAGTGCTATGAATGTGATGGGTATGGACACATTAGAACAGAATGTGGAACCTACCTCAAGAAGCAGAAGATGAGTCTTGCTGCCACCTGGTCAGATGAGAGTGATACAGAGGAGGCTGCAAATCTTGTGACTTCTTTGACAGGAAGATGGGGATCTGATGAAGACTCAAGTGATGGTGAAGTAACCTTTGAGGAATTGGCCTCTACCTATAGAGAGCTGTGTCATAAAAGTGTAGAGCTGAACAAGCAGGTTTTAAACCAGAAGAAAGAAATAACTCAACTTGAGAATGAGAATGTAGAATACTTGGAAACCATCTCCAAATTGAAAACAGAAGTTGTGGCTCTGAAAGTCAAGCTAGATGAGAGTCAACAAGTTGAGAGCCAGAAGATAATACAAATGGAGAATGAAAAGGCAGAACATGTGGAAACCATCTCCAAGCTAAAAACTGAAGTTATGCTCTTAAACTCAAGACTAGAAGAGACAACCAAGTATGTAAGGATGCTAAACAATGGATCTGACTCCTTAGACAAGATTCTCCAAACTGGACTAATCACAGGAGCCAAATCTGGAATAGGGTACCATAAATCTAAGGCTGAAAGCAGTTACACTGGTTGCAAACCTCAAGCTAAACCTAAATGCAGCAATAGTAAGAGCAGTCATAAGATGTCACATCATATGTCACATCATCAGAAGAGAAAACAGCAGAAAGGCAAACACCAAAGATGGAGATGTCATTACTGTGGGAAATTTGGACACTCAAGGCCCTTATGGTTACCCTACCCCTGTTCATCAACAAACTCACTATCAACTCAGACCCAAACAGCACAGGCCTATCAACAAGAAGCAATGGGTTCCTAAGACTAATGTTACAAGTCTAATAGCTCACAAAGAAGAGTGGTATTTTGATAGTGGATGTTCTAGACACATGACTGGAAACTCAGACTTGATAACTGATCTTCATCCTCATGACATAAGTTATGTAACCTTTGGTGATGGAGCAAAGGGTGAAATAAAGGGGATAGGCAAGCTTGAGTGTCCTAGAGCTCCTAAACTTGACAATATTCTACTGGTCAAGGGCTTAACTTCAAATCTAATAAGCATCAGTCAGCTAGGGGATCAAGGTCTGAATATCATCTTCACTAAAACTGAATGTATGATTGTTAACAAAGACAGTGAAGTAATTATGGAAGGAATCAGGACCAAAAATAACTGTTACATGTGGAGCTCTCAAATGGATGACCACTCTAAGATGAGTACAGTTGCTAGAAGAACCTTCAAGGGAAATGAAAAATGTCAAACAAGGATGTTACACCAGAAGCTAAGATCTAACTTCAAGGAAGAGAAGGTCATGATGGCCCAAACATCTAAAAAAAGGGAACATGTGACTGGTTGTATGCAGTCTGAAGTTAGTGAGAGCTTTGTTGGAACTGGGACACAAGGGGCTATTGAGATAGAAAGTATATCAGATGAAAGCAGCAATTCTCAACTAGGTTGGATGAAACTACTGATAATTATATACAATGTCACACTCGATGTCATGACATTGTATTATGACAACCTGTATGGTACAACTATGTCCAAAGATCATATTCAGCACAACTGGACCAAGTACATTATTTGTTGTCATCACTCATTTAGAAAATATGTGGAAAACAAACTCATAGTTCTACAACATGAAATGCAACTAACTAACAAGGCTGCAAGGGATTTGTATGATGTCCAACTAAAATATGAAAGGGGGAAATTAGGTGCTTGATTTCTTGAGAAAATATGGCAATTAATGTGGAGTGGAAAAGGTAACAAAAATATTGTCTGCCCAATGAAAAGAAAAAGCCACATTAAAAATGAATCATCACCTAGTATTGGAAATAATATCTATTTCATTTGCACACTCTGCCTGAACACAATTCTTTCCATCTTCGTCAAACTACTCAGAGAACCTCTGCTAGGGCGAAGAAATTTTCCTCAAAAGTTCAACAAAATGTCTCAACATCCATCATCATCTAGCTCAAAACCCCTTCATACAAGAACTCCCTCCATGGAGTTTCTAGATGAAGACTTGATGGACGTGACTCCTCTGCGTATGATACCAGGTGGTGTCCCAGGCTCCTCTTCCATGGCTGGAGCTAAGCAAGGTAACACTCCTGAAAAATCTTCTGATAAAGAGGACATGTACTTTACTGATCACACCATAAGAAACCTAGTTACTAGGATACTAAATGAAGAAAATGGAGTCAAGGATATGTTTACCCCTCTGTTCAGAAGGGATCCCTCTCCTGAGGAGGAAACCCAAGCTGAGAAAGATGATGACTCATCTAAGACTGAAAAGGAAGTAGCCGCTGAGGGACTATGTTCTCTTGGAAAAAACTTACCTAGCAGGTCTCCTGGTACTGCTCAGGATATTGAGGAAAAAAGGTCTGAGGAAGAAGATGACACTTTGGTCAATCTTGTGAAAACAAGTGTAGCTAATAAACTGAGAAAAAGGAAGAGTATGGCTGAGATAAGGACAGCTAGGAGAGATAAAAAGGTTGCTGGTATAGGTCCCTCCAAGTCTTGGAGTAAAGTAGAGGTCAGGAAGAGGAAAGAAAGTGAAAGCTCTGAATATGATGAGGATGTCGAAGACGATGTCCCAGACATCTCCCCTGTTAAAAGGAAGGTTGTAAAGAAGTCTCCAAACAAAGTGACTGCTGTTCATCTAGACAATATCTCTTTTCACGTAGAAGATGGTGCTGCCAAATGGAAGTTTGTGACTCAAAGAAGGGTAGCAGTTGAAAGAGAATTGGGAAAAGAGGCAGTGGAAGTAAAGGAAGTAATGGAGTTAATTAAGGAAGCTGGTCTTATGAAAACTGTGACTACTCTGCCTCAGTGCTATGAGGGGTTAGTAAAAGAATTCATTGTGAACATCCCTGAGGAGATTTGTGAAAGGAGCAGCAGGGAGGTCTGCAAAGTTTTTGTGAGAGGTAAGTGTGTGAAACTTTCACCAACCATCATCAACAAGTTCCTAGGGAGAGGAATTGATGAAGGAGTAGATCTAGAGACCACAGACAATGAGGTCTGTAGGATTATTACAGCTGGCCAAGTTAAGGAATGGCCTAGTAGGAAACACCTATCAGCTAGTAAACTAACTGTCAAATATGCCATCCTACACAAGATTGGTTCAGCAAATTGGGTACCTACTAATCATGTCTCTACCATCTCCATTGTTCTTGGAAGGATCATTCATGCAATTGGAACCAAGATAAACTATGATTTTGGAAAGTTTTTGTTTGACCAAACCATCAGACATGCCTCCACAAATGCTGTGAAGTTACCCATTGCTTTCCCATCCATTATTTGTGGTATTATCTTAAGTCAACAACCATGCATACTCAATACAAATGACATGCCAAGCAGAAGAAAAACTCCTCTATCCATTCATTATAAGCTGTTTGAGGGAAGTCATGTAAATGATGTTGTCATGACATCTTCCAGAAGAGAGCCTGCATCTCAAGGAAGCTTAATTGATCAACTGAAAGAGACTTGCAAGGAACTGGAAAATGGAATAAGAGTAGCCAAGGCAAGAAAAGAAGCTTTGGAAGTTCTTATCTGCAGCATGGAAAAGGAAGAAATGGAGAAGGCTGCTAGAAATTCAGTTGCCAAAGCCCAATCCAGTGGCAGATCTGAAAGTTCTGAAGGCTCTGAAGGTGAAAGTGAAGGTGAAGGTGATACTTCTTCTTCTGATTAATGGTTCCTGACTGTGTTGAAGACTGGTAAGGTGAAGTCTGTGAGGAGTGCTGGAAAGAGTGATGGAAGTTGGTCTGCTGTTTGGAAGGCTGATGTTTTTACTGTTTTTTTGAAAAATGTAATGTGTGGCAGTCCTCTTTGATGCCTGTTTTGTAATATTTAGGGCTCTTAAAGAGTTTCTTGGATTTGTTCATTATCTCAGCTATCACAGCTGTGTATAAAGATGGTTTGTACTTCCTGAATATTATGTTTTAACATGCTTAATGTTATAACATCTGATCTAACATTCTCTGCTAGGCTAATAGACATTTATTTTGTCTGATTGGTCACCTTTGGTCAATTTTGACTAAAAAGGGGGAGAAGTGGATATATGGAAGTTGTGATATGTATGTGGCTGGACAGAAGGACAACTATTGTTAGTGCACAGGAGGTGTTAAAATAGAATGCTATTCTGTTTACAGATGTCAAAGAGGATGTCTGATTTGGTGCACAAGTGTTGTTGTTGAAGCAGATGTCAGAATGACATTCTGGCTGGTACAGGTGCTGGAGTTACAGTAGCTGTTACGTTCATAAAGACTGTTTGTTGTGTGCACAAATTTAGGGGGAGAAGAAGTACCCTTGTGCATTTGTGTGTCTTACTAGTTGCATCCATAACTAGTAATTCTGTTTGTTGCACAGATTTAGGGGGAGGAGAAGTACCCTTGTGCATGTGTGTATTACTAGTAGCCATAGTTAGTAATTGTTTTTGCTTCTGCTGCTGATTAAACTACTGTTAAGTTGTTTAACTGTTGATAGTTTACCTTGTGAACAAAAAGGACAGATATATGTTTTAGCCAAAATTTGCCAAAGGGGGAGTTTGTTGATTCTAAGTGTTGGCAGCAATTTTGGTAAAATAAAGAGTGTTCACAAGATGTTATGTGTGATGTCTTAACATAAGATATCCTATGTACCTGCTGGAGTTCAAGAACATGTGCATGCAGGATTGTTTCAGAATGCCACATACAATGACAAGGCTTCTGATATTGGATGTACCTGCTGGATCTTAAATGAAAGACATGTTCATGCAGGATTGTTTCAGATGACATACACAAGGTCATGGAATCTGATATGGATGTACCTGTTGGAAGTTATAAAAGGAATTATTGGATTATGCAGGATTTTTCCAGGATGTCAGACCCGATGTCATGACATCCTGTACACAAAACATTCAGTATGAATGTTTGGTGTTTTGTGATTGCACAATTAATGGCAATCTTTGTATGATTGAAGATATGATTAGCTGGCGCATTCAATCATGGATTACAACCAGATTTACTTATTTTCCAAGGAGATCTAACCAGCTGTTATAAAAAGATTTGATTGGAAAATAGATTTAGGGTTTTCGAGATGTCCAAGCCCAGCTGAAAGCTTCTATGAAAAGGGACTTAGAAAACCTGTTTGAACACACAACCAATACTGAGCGAAATATAGAGAGAGAGCTAGGGTTTATATCTGTTTAGTCGTAAGACTTGTAGGTCATTCAAGTCATCCATTGATGATTGAATTTGACTGATTTGTGGTTGTAATTTGTAACTCTAAAGCTGTTAAGCAAGAGTGTGTGTCTTCTTGATCAAAGATGTGAAGCAAGATCAAGAGTGTGTCTTCTTGATTGAAATTGTGAAGTAAAATCAAGAGGGTGTAATTGAAAAGTATTTTCTTTTCACAAGGGATTGTTGTTTAAAATCACTGGTGTGTGATTGTAGGGAAGTGAGTGGGTTCTCATATCTAAGAGTGCTTAGGTAGAAATTGCACGGGTAGAGATTAGGTGAGAAAGACTGTAACTTGTTGAAGAGTACGGAGAGTCTTTGAACTAATTATATTTTAGTGAATTTCCTTCCTGGCTTGGTAGCCTCCAGACGTAGGTGAGTTGCACCGAACTGAGTTTACAATTGCTTGTGTTATTTGCTTTACCATTCTGTTTTTTATCCATTGTGTGTTAACAGATATTAGTGTCGTGACATTACCTTCGACATCTTATATCTGATACCAGAATTTCAAAGAGGAGGACACTTTGGTTCACCATGTGAAACCAAGTGCTGCTAGGAAATTGAAGAGTAGGAAAGGAAAAATCGTGGCTGAAATGATGGCATCCAGGACTAGGAGGAAGACTGCTGGTGTATGACCCTCCAAATCATGGAGCAAGGTTGAGATTAAGAAGAGGAAAGAAAGTAAGAGTTCTGAGTCTGATGAGGATGTCGAAGACGATGTTCCAGACATCTCCCCTGCAAAAAGGCAGGCTGTTAAGAAGTGTCCAGGCAAAGCTGCAGCTGTACATTTAGACAACATTTATTTTCAGTTAGAAGACGGTGCTGCTAAATGGAAGTTTGTCATTCAGAGGAGGGTAGCGGTTGAGAGAGAGCTGGGAAAAGAGGATGTTGAAGTAAAGGAAGTCATGGATTTAATCAAGAATGTTGGATTAATAAAGATTGTGGTTGCTCTGCCCCAATGCTATGAGGGGTTGGTGAAAGAATTTGTTGTAAATATCCTTGAGGAGATTTCTGAAAGGAGAAGCAGAGAATTTTGCAAATTTTTTGTAAGAGGTAGGTGTGTGAGATTCTCACCAAGCATCATCAATAAGTTCCTAGGGAGAGGAACTGATGGAGGAATGGATCTAGAGACTACAGACAATGAGGTCTGTAGGATCATTACAGCTGGACAAGTTAAGGAATGGCCTAGTAGGAATCACCTTTCAGCTAGCAAGCTAACTGTCAAATATGCCATCTTGCACAAGATTGGTTCAGCTAATTGGGTGCCTACTAATCATATCTATACCATCTCCATCAGTCTTGGAAGAGTCATTCATGCAATTGGAACCAAGATAAACTATGACTTTGGAAAGTTTATATTTGATCAAACCATCAGACATGCCTCCACAAATGCTGTAAAGTTACCCATTGCCTTCCCATCCATTATTTGTGGTATTATCTTGAGTCAACAACCAGGCATACTCAATGCAAAGGACATGCCAAGCAGAAGAAAACCCCCTCTATCCATTCATTATAAGCTGTTTGAGGGTAGTCATGTCAATGATGTTGTCATGACATCTGCCAGAAGGGAGCCTGCATCTCAAGGGAGCTTAATTGATCAACTAAAAGATACCTGCAAGGAATTGGATAATGGTATAAGGGTGGCCAAGGCAAGAAAAGAAGCTTTGGAGGTTCTTATTTGTAGCCTGGAAAAGGAAGAAATGGAGAAGGCTGGTAAGGATTCAGATGCAAAAGCCCAATCCAGTGGCAACTCTGAAAGCTCTGAAGGTGAAGGTGATACTTCTTCCTCTGATTGATGGTTCCCCCCCTTGTGTGTTGAAGACTGAAGATGGTGTTGTGAAGATTGTGGTGGATGATATTTAGGAAGCTGTTCTGGTGCTGCTGTTTAGATGCTGAAGTTTTATTGGTTTTTGACAATATGTATTTTGTAGCAGTCCTCATTGATGCCTGTTTGTAATATTTTGGGCTCTTAATGAGTTCCTTGGATTTGTTCATTATCTCAGCTATCACAGCTGTGTATAATGATGGTTTGTACTGCTTAACTATTATGTTTTAACATGTTTAATGTTATAACATCTGATCTGACATTCTCTGCTAGGCTAATTGAAATTTATTTTGTCTAATTGGTCACCTTTGGTCAATTTTGACTAAAAAGGGGGAGAAAAGTGTTAATGTGGAAGCAGTTGTTGATGTGGAGTTGTGAAATGTATGTAGCTGAACTGAAGGACAACTATTATTGAAGGAAGTGCACAGGTGTTAAAACAGAATGTTGTTCTGTTTACAGATGTCAAAGAGGATGTCTGAGATGGTGCACAGGTGTTGATGTTGAAGCAGATGTCAGAATGACATTCTGGCTGGTACAGGTGTTGTGGTTACAGTAGCTGTTATGTTCATGGAAGATGCTTGATGTGTGCACAGATTTAGGGGGAGAAGGAGTACCCTTGTGCATTTGTGTGTCTTACTAGTTGCATCCATAACTAGTAATTCTATTTTTGTTGCATAAATTTAGGGGGAGGAGAAGTACCCTTGTGCATGTGTGTATTACTAGTAAGTATAAACTAGTAATTGTGTTGCTTCTGCTGCTGTTTAAACTACTGTTATGTTGTTTAACTGCTAATAGTTTACCTTGTGAACAAAAAGGACAAATATATGTTTTAGCCAAAATTTGCCAAAGGGGGAGTTTGTTGATTCTAAGTGTTGGCAGCAATTTTGGTAAAACAAAGAGTGTTCACAAGATGTTATGTGTGATGTCTTAACATAAGATATCCTATGTACCTGCTGGAGTTCAAGAACATGTTCATATATGATTGTTTCAGAATGTCATACACAAGGTCATGGCATCTGATATAGTATGTACCTGCTGGAGCCTAAATGAAAGACATGTTCATGCAGGATTGTTTCAAGATGTCATACTCAAGGTCATGGCATCTGATATGGTTGTACCTGTTGGAAGTTATAAAAGGAATTATGGAATTATGCAGGATTTTTCCAGGATGTCAGACCCGATGTCATGACATCCTGTACACAGAACATTCAGTGTGAATGCCTGGTGTTTTGTGATTGCACAATTAATGGCAATCTATGTATGATTGAAGATCTGATTAGCTGGCGCATTCAATCATGGATTACAACCTGATTTACTTATTTTCCAAGGAGATCTAACCAGCTGTTATAAAAAGATTTGATTGGAAAACAGATTTAGGGTTTTCAAGATGTCCAAGCCCAGCTGAAAGCTTCTATAAAAAGGGACTTAGAAAACCTGTTTTCACACACAACCAATACTGAGCGAAATATAGTGAGAGAGCTAGGGTTTGTGTTTGTTTAGTCGTGAGACTTGTAAGCCATTCAAGTCATCTCTTGATGATTGAATTGGACTGATTTGTGGTTGTAAATTGTCACTCTAAAGCTGTTAAGCAAGAGTGTGTGTCTACTTGATCAAAGCTGTGAAGCAAGATCAAGTGTGTGTCTTCTTGATCAAAGCTGTGAAGCAAGATCGAGAGTGTGTCTTCTTGATTGAAACTGTGAAGTAAAATCAAGAGTGTGTTATTGAAAAGAGTTTTCTTTTCTCAAGGGATTGTTTTTTAACATCACATGTGTGATTGTAGGGAAGTTAGTGGGTTCTCATATCTAAAAGTGCTTAGGTAGAAATTGCACGGGTAGAGATTAGGTGAGAAAGACTGTAACTTGTTGAAGTGTACGGAGAGTCTTTGAACTGATTCTATTTTAGTGAATTTCCTTCCTGGCTTGGTAGCCCCCAGACGTAGGTGAGTTGCACTGAACTGGGTTAACAATTGCTTGTGTTTTTTGCTTTACCTTTCTATATCTTTCTTCTGTTAGTGTAATTCAGATAGTAGTGTCGTGACATTACATTCGACATCTCATATATGATACCAGAATATCAATATCGTCTATATAGATTTGCATAAAAGTTTCTATGAAATCATGGAAGATCGAATTCATCGCTCTTTGGTAGGTCTCCCCAACATTTTTCAAACCGAAAGGCATTACTACCCATTCGTAGGTGCCTAAGGCTCCGGGGCAACGAAATGTCGTGTTTGGGACATCCTCTTTAGCAATGAATATTTTATTATACCCAGAATACCCGTCAAGCATGCTTAGATATTCATAGCCTGCGGCAGAATCGACCAACATTTCCGCCACTGGCATCGAATATTCATCTATTGGGGTTGCAGTATTTAAATCTCTAAAATCTATGCAAACCCTTAAAGTACCATTGTTTTTTACAACTAGCACAATGTTAGCTAACCATTCGACATACCTGGTAGTGCGAATGAAATTACAACAAAGGAGCATTTCAACCTCCTCCTTGATCTTCGACAGTATTGGTGGAGCAAATCGCCTTGGATTCTACTTCACCGGCTTTTTTCCAGGTTTGATCGGCAACTTCAATTCGACTAACTCCCTGCTTAAACCAGGCATTTCTTCATAGTCCCATGCGAAACAGTCTTTAAACTCTTTCAGCAACTAGACCACTTCGCTCTTGAGTTGAGGATGAAGGTTGGTGCTGATGTAAGTTGGCCTTCTTAGTACCCCTTCTCCCAAGTCCATTTCTTCAAGGAGATCCTGAGCCAACATCTTAATATTTGCTGCTAGCAGATCCTTCTCGAAACCCAAAGGCTCATCGTTGTAGATCGTATCAAGCTTCTGGTATTGCTCTTCGTCTTGACCTTCGTCAGGTGGCCTTGGGTAAAACTCTTTCCTGGGACCTATTGATGGGGAAACTTCACTGGCTTCAACATCCATATTTTTTACTTCGGCCTCTAAGGCCAATTGTTGCTTGCTTTCAGCTATGTAATCCTAAATCCTCTTTAAAGCTGCAAACTCAGTCATCATCACTGAATTCACTTCCCCATCCGATGGGGTCGATTCCAGATACTCCTAAATATCCGAAGTTGTCTTCGCCTACTATCTCTCTGTCCCACCGAAAACCATATTGAGGGTGTAGTGACAAGGAACAATAGGCGTTGTCGTCAAGGGTAAATGCAAACTCAGCCGAATTACAAGAAGCTATAGTGGCTAAGTGCTTGTCAAATTGGCGCCTGTCAACATGATTGATAGGGGTTTTAAAGTACCCCTGATCCGCCTCTAGATTTTCGACGATGCCATCTAGGCGCCAAATTATAATTCTCTGGTACATCGAAGATGGGACGACTCTGACTCCATGGATCCATTCTCTTCCCAGCAACAAATTGTAGTTTGCCTTTGTTTCCATAATCATGAACATTGTGGACCTAGTGACCGTCCCCACAGTCAATTCGACTTGGATAGCCCCCAGGGTGGAACCTACTTTACCTTCATAATTGGTTAACACCATATTATGAGGTTTGACATCAGTATCATATTTGCCAATTTTCGCCAACATGCGATGGGGCATCAAATTCACAGTCGCTCCACAATCTACCAATATTTTATTAACTGGAATTTTTTCGACTTTTCCAGTGATAAAGAGGGGTTTCAAGTGGCTCTTCATGGTTTTATTGGGTCTTTCGAAAAAAGAATTCTGCTCCTCGACATAGCTATTGTTCATTACATAGTAACATACCGGCTTGTGAGCGGCCATTTCCTTCTCGGTGATACTGTCATTGTCGCCGACTTTAGTAATCCGATCGAATTCTCTAGGAATTATGGATACTACTCCGACTAAAATGTATAAGGAATCCTCCAAACTAGAGTCAAAGTTGTCAGTTAATAATTCATCTTCGGCAACCACCTGATTTTCTTCGGCCGTCTTACTTGAAATCTTGGGATCTCTTTTGGTGAAGTTTGGGCCATCCTTTTTCTTCACCATCACGTTGGTACTTGATTCAGCTTGGTCCATCTCGCCAACTTCTCTTTTGGCTTTTCTCCTTCTTTGTTCTCTTTTCCACTGAGATCTCGTCATGGGATTCTTTCCTTTATAGTTTTCGGACACATGTGAAGTCCTTTTATCGGACCGAAATTCTGGGCGGTACGCCAGCGACGAACCTCTTTCGACCTCGAAGTTCTGCCACTTTCCATGACCACGTTTCCTGCCATCAGTTTTCTTGACCCACTTTCCATTTGATCCTTCGATGCTTGGCTTAAAAGTCATGGGTTTGAAATTTCACCCAACTTGCTTGGTTTCGCTCAACTTCACCATGAGGCGCCTAGGATCAGGATATCTCCTGGGATCAAAAAACCTTTCTGGCTTACCCGCTTGATTATTATGGATGACTTTATGGCCATCTTGGTGATTCACTCTCCTAACTCCTTCCAGATTCTGAGCTGCCTTTTTGTCGAAGACAACACTGCACCTGGGGCATAACATGACTTCCGATTTCTTTTTCTGACACATTCGGAGGAAGTCCGACAGCGTTTCTTCCCCCTTAGGGAAGGCGACCTTGTTATACTCCTCTTGTCGACATTAATCATCGACCTCCATGGAGATTTCTCGAAATAACTCCACCATGTTAACTTCCATGTGGATATCCTCAATAATATCCAACCTTTGGAATTGTTTTTGAAGGCCATCAGTAGCCTTGTCCATCTGAATGAAATTATCAGCGGTTTCTTTAGTGATCATCATTAACTTTAAATTTCCAGCACCCTCGATATCTGAGACTTCAACATTTTCTTTGCTGACATCCTCTGTATCCTTTTGGGCGAAATTGCCAAGAGGCGCTTGCTCGAAGTACTCACGAAGTCTAGCCATGACAGGCCCATTGACAAAATCTTCAGTGACTTCGGTCATACAGAAATCATCAGCAACTTCAATGAGGTTCACCTCCTCTGGCTCAGTATAATGAGCCTTAGCTATCTGTAGAGGATCGAAGTCGATTTTCATCTGGCTCCGTGTCTTGTCATCGAACTTGAGTCTTTCTTCCTGGATGACACTCTGCACAAGATCCCTGAAAATAAAACATTGAGATGTTTTATGACCCAAAAACTATGGTATTTACAAAACCCTCGTTTCTTTCTTTGTTCTAAAGGGGGTACTTTAGCACCCGAAGGTACTATCATCTGACCATCTTTGACTAGTAAGTCAAAAATTTCGTCACATTTTGTAACGTCGAAGATATATGTTTTCTTAGGAAACTTGTCATTCTTTTCAGGTTCGACAGGGTTTTTTCCATTCGAAGGAGCTAAAACTTTGCACGCATATGGTGGTCCTTGTGTTAGTTCGGCAAGGTCGATCTCATTGTCATCGAAGTCTAGAACTTCATGACATGAACCTTCGTCATCTTTCCTGAACTCGACATAGGCTACCCTTTTACCTTTGTTCGTCCTAGCCTTTTCTTCTTTTAAACGTTCTACCTGTCGAACTCTAATCGAATAGTCAAGACCCCCAGCGGCCATTTCGACCAGTTCATGCTCTGGCACTTACGTAAAACACTCGGCTTTGAGTAGTCGAAATCTGTTCAGATAGTCATCGATTGGCTCAGTGAATTTTTGTCTGACACTAGCAAACTCTTTCAAACTTATCTTCGTTTGCCCCATGTAGAACTGTTCATGGAACATTCTTTCCAGTTGGTTCCATGAGTGGATCGAATTTTGGGGCAAAATTGTGAACCATGTGAAAGCATTCTTTGTAAGAGAACTTGGAAAAAATTTCAATCGAAGGCTCTCATTATTTGACATATCTCCAGCCTCGATTAAGTATCTCACCACGTGTTCAACAATAGACTTAGTAGTATCCCCAACAAACTTGGTGAATTTGGGGATTTTGGTCCTTAGGGGTGCTTCCGCTTGTAAGATATACTCTGCTAAAGGCGACGTATAATTTGGTCTTCTAAGGCCAAAATTTACCCCATTTCGAACCATAATTCTTTCGACTATAGCTGCTAGGTTATTATCTGCTGCTAAATCATCATGTTGAACTTGACGTATAATATCATCAGCATTTTGATTCCTATTTACCATTAACACCTTTGGTTCCCTGGGTATATGTGGTTCAATCCTAGGGGGTACTACTACTCCCCCTTGGTTTTGTGGGATCTGGTTAATGGTGAGGTCTTCCTCAAACGTGGGCTCTTGATTCTCTCTTACCCAATCCCTAGGAAGGGGACGCTGGTGCTGAGGTATACCAAGAAACTCAGACATTTGAGCCACTTGTGCTGTCATCTGTTGATTCGAATGAGTCGTATTCTGAATTATAGGATTTAGCACAGTGGTCAAAGTCTGAGTTAACATTTGGACCATTTCATGATTGCTTTCGTCCATCTGTTGCCTCCATGCCGCTGCAGAATTATTAATAAGATTAGGTAGTTGTGCTGGGTGTCTCAGACCTAACGATTGATTGGTTCGACCCACGTTTATCCCGGACCCTTGCACCGGTGAATTTATGTTAACCGCCGGCTCCGAAAAAGTAGAACCCCATTCTATAGATTAGCCATCACTGAAGTTCACATTCCATATGGCTGCTCTCGACCACTAAATGGTATTGAGAAACCAGGGGGCACCAACGACCTATTTGGGATATCCCTAATTGGTGAAGGGGTGTGAGGAGGTCCCCTAGGTCCAATGTAAGTTAAATTTGGTTCAGAACGGGAGATCGAATGCGTAGGCATCAAACTCACCATAGACGGAACTACTTCGGACGCATGCGTTGTGGTCGTGTTTGCCCCTATCACAGAAGAAGGGGGCGCTATGTTGCTAGTTGATGGATTTTGAAAATTTTGAGTGTCTGGCGGATTCATATTTGCCATCCTCGTCTAGGATTCTCTCCCTGTTCGTCGTTCGTCGTTTGTGGCTATTTTACCACTTCTTAAAAGCATACAATGAATCTTTTCCCAAACAAAACTTAGCAATCAAAATCTTACACGATACGTGACGTTAGCACTGGTCCCACTGGGCATGCCAATTTGTTTACCTTGAAAATTGGTAAACAACCATTGATCTTCCAAAGTTCTAAATTTGGTTGCTCGCAGGATCGATCAGATTGATCCTAGGACATGTGCTAAGTGTTTTGTAAACGTGATAGTAATAAATAATCAAGACTAAACGTCAGATTAGAGTTTGAAAGGAAACTAAGGACAAAGGGGACTTGAATGAAAAAGATCTTAAATTGGCGTTTGGAACTAGTAAAGAAAAACGAAGTAAACGACAAGAATTATAAAGGGTTTAAAATGGTAAAGTAAGGTTTGCAAGTACCGGAATCTAGAGACTGTAAAGTAAACGTTGAATGTAGGGAAAGGAACGAAAGGATTTTAAAATTGCAAATGACAAAGTAAAAATAAAGTGTTTGAAAGGAAGAAGCAAGGAAGTATGTTTCTGGAAAGCAAGTAAAGACAAATTTAGATTGCTTTGAAATAAATAACAATGGTGTAGACAACGTACATTCTGCGTTTTACAATTCTTCTTCACACGAATACTTAGTAAATTTGCAGATTTTGTACACAATTTGACACACACTTTTCTAACACTACGATCCTATATTTATACTGGATCGAAATAACCGTTTTGATGGTCCTTCAATCATGTTGATACACGTGGCGCCCTGCATGCGCGCATTCGTTCATCCTGCTCCACGTGTGCTCTTGCGGTTTCTGACGAAGGCGAAATTCCCTCATTTATTTAAATTTTTAATCTTTGATCGAAAACCGTTTTTTAACCGCTTCTCTAAAGAACTGCTCCGAAATTTCAACTATGAATTTGATCTTTATCCAACTAGCCAAGCTGATTCACCTCCAGCTGATCGAATATTACTTTTTGGTCGAAACTAACTGTGCATATTTTCCAATTTTGATAATTTAAGATGGACGTCGAAAATATGAGCTAACAACGGCACGACACTCACATGACAATTATTACAAGTCAACTAATCAAGAAGGTCAAGGGAGCCAATGCCAGTAAGAAGTTGTTATCCAAAACCAAATAACTTATATGATGTTGTGTCCTTCCTAGGTCAAGTTGATTTATATATAATATGTATATTTTACTCCCTTTTATTAACAACCTAGTATTGTTTCCACAGTAATCATCTAGGGGAAACCAATGGCAAATGATACATAAAAAAAAAATGCAACCTATACAAGTATATGGAAATGAGGCCACTTATGGCAACAATGAAAATTGGTATTTCGTGAGTATCACCTTATGGTAGTAATTTGTAGTTGAACAACATATTTTCCACTAGGAAACACACCTTCGACCTAGAAGAATGAATTCAAAGACTATCCAATTATGTAGTCATGGGCATGTTTCCCACTTGTGTCGTCTAATCCTACAACATACATGCCATAAACTGATGTATTTGTACAACCCTGGTGGGTTTGACGACACCTCGAGCAACCATTAGCTACGTTGGTGTACTTCCATGGATCACAGATGAACCAAGAGAAGCCATGAGGAAATTCCCCACCTTAGGTTCAACTTTAACATGGTTTCCAAATCCCTCAAGATAATATGTGGCACCAACCAGCCACAACAAATGTTATACATTGTAGAATTTTTTTGTTATATCCCAACCTAATAGCCAATATAATTCACAGGGAGCTAATGAGTTAGAGATGATGACGAAGTTATTCCTGAATTGGTAGAAGAAGCACCATGTAAAAGTCTCACAGTTCCATAGTTAATAATTGATGATCAACACTTGTTGACCCTTGTGTTGGTGTAAGCCATAGAGGCCAATACTTTTGGTACTTGTATCGAATTATTTATTAATAATAAAAGGAATTTTCTTTATTATGGTTGTTTAATAAAGTCCCTGGAATAGATAGTCCGTTTAATGTATCAAGTGTGACTTGATCATGAGAACACATTAAACATAAGGGCACTATTCTTAAAGTATCCGTAGTCGACCTTTAGTGTGAAGTGGGATAACATTAAAGCATTAAGACTATTATGTTTGTAGACTGATGATCACATCTCATGGATCATGGATAAAGAGTTATCAAGTCTTAAACATAGGTATGAATATTAAGAGTAATATTTATACCGGATTGACCCGCTATGAGAATACTATATAGAAAGTTATGCAAAGTGTCATAAGTTATTCTCATGGTGATAATAGTGTATACCACTCTTCGACCTGAAACCACTATGGATCCTAGATGTAGAGTCGAGTGCTTTATTGTTGATCCAACATTGTCCGTAACTGGATAACCATAAAGACAGTTGATGGGTACTCCACAAAGCATGCTGAGGGACATGAGTGTCCTAGATGGAATTTGCCCATCCTGCATAACAGGATAAATGTCTATGGGCCCAATATTGAACTGGACAAGGATGACACGGTCTATACCTTGTGTTAAATATAGACATAAGGGCAAAGGGGTAATTATACACATAATTATTATCACAAGAGGTTTTGTCAGATCACATGACATTTTCGTGACTTGGGTAGCAGTGATGTGTTGCTAGATACCGCTCACTGTTTATTATGTTAAATGCGTGATTTAATATAATTGCCAACGTCGCGAAAACCTACAGGGTCACACACAAAGGACGGATTGATGGGAAATAGAGTAACTAAGGAACACCGTAAGGTACGATGCACTTAAGTGGAATACGAAATATGGTAAGGTACCAAATACTTAAGTGATTTTGGCATATTATGAGATATGGGCCAAAATACACTTAAGTGGGCTTTTTAGCTTGAAGCCCACACAAGTGGTTCTATAAATAGAACCCCTTGGGTAGAAGCATTGTCACTCCACTCAGACTGAAACTCAAGTAAAGACTTGGAATTTCGTTTGCCACTCTCTCTCACTCAAAGCTTTCATTCGTACCAGCTAGCACTGAGATTGAAGGAATCCGTTCGTGTGGACTGAGTAGAGACGTTGTCATCGTTCAACGTTCGTGGTCGCTCCGTGGATTTGTATCCAAGGTATTGATCGTTACAAGAGATCTGCACCAAAGGTTTGAATTGCCACAAGAGGTAACGATTCTATCATTGATCATGCCCATTCGTAAGGATCAATAAATGGAGAAATTTTTAAATTCCGCTGCGCCTTGGATGGCAATTCTCCTTCAGTGGTATCAGAGCCACTTACAAAACCATGAATCTGATAACTGTTTTTGTTCATTAATAATATGATTAAAGACAGAATGAATCAAAGATTAATTTGAGATCGATCAAGTTACATATATATGATATATGTAATCCTGATGCAAAATACATTATATGTGATATAGTGTTCTCGTTTCGTTCATTCAAACACTCAATGATTGTTTTCCTTTGAGCGATTAATGGTCGTTTGCTTCTTGATCCGACATTAGTATGGTGAAGCAATGACGTGTTGATCAATCATACTGAATTAACAATCGAGATGTGTTTGACAGTCTGAAATTGGTGCATCAGGGTTAGTGACGGCACAAGGGTTGTGTTGTCAGAGAGTTATGCGATTGGGGTTGTGACTGCACAAGAGTTGTGCTTTCTAAACACTTTTTGGAACAGTGTTAACCGGTTAACGCGTATGGTTAACCGGTTAACGCAATACGAAATAATTTTTTATTTTATTTTTCAAACAGTGTTAACCGGTTAACGCATTTGGTTAACCGGTTAATGCAAGACGGAAAACAGTTTTCCAAGACATTTTCAAACAGTGTTAACCGGTTAACGCATTTGGTTAACCGGTTAACGCGAGGCAGAAAACAATTTTTGAACAGATTTGAAACAGTGTTGACCGGTTAACGCATATGGTTAACCGGTTAACGCAAGGCAAAATTCACCCGTTCGGCTAACTCAGTGCTTTAAAAGTATCAAGTGTTGATGCGAAAAGCGACATTGATTTTAAATGAATTGTTCATTAAAATGTGGTGATCGGTTGTCGAGATTTAATTTGATTTTAATTAATTAAAGGAATTAATAATAATAAAGTGTTTATTATTGTCTTGTGGTGATCGGTTATAGCCTTAGTTTTCCTTTATTCTGCTTTGGGTTTAAAATACGACCTGCGTGTCGTGCCTCTCTCTTAATCTCCCAAATGTAACTTCTTTTCTCATCTCACTCCCTCGTATGTAAAACGAGTTTCTTTTATGTAATGTAATGATATGAAGAAAGCAAAGAAGTCAGTGCCAAAGGAGGACAACCTTGAAGATCTTGCTTGGAGAAGCTTAGATCGTTGTTAGGTTAGCTTAGGTTCTCTCATTGGCTTGGGAGAACAATTGCGCTAGGGGTCATAACTGTTTCATTATGTGTGTATGTATGTTGATGCATGTGGATGTATGTTGATGCATGTGAGAGACGGTTTATATGATAAACAAGCCGGTGAGATCAGAAAAATTGCAATTCCCTCAAATTAAATATTAAGTTTATGCTTTCCAAGTTTTAACACTCATCAAGACTAGTAATGGATAATGTAGGTTTCGCCTACGCGAGGTGCATGTTCTATATTAGTAAGGTGTGATGGGATAATTGTAATATCCAACTGTTAAAACAATGGGTCAAACTTAACTAAACAAATTATAATAAGATTATAAATGTTTAGAAGCAAGAGTTGGGAATGATCCATATGATGGATTGGAATAAAGAGTTATTCACCCAACTGAAATTTTCGAGAGTTGTATGAGATACAATTGGAAGGAGTTCCTACCTAAATAACCTAGTTTTGTGTAATCCGCCTACGCGGACTTAGAACGAAGTGAAATATGGATCTCGACCCACTAGAAAATCTTCCAACGGGATTTTCCGAATCAAGTGATGAGGGTCATTTGTTTTGAGTAAAATAGTGGGAGCATATTTAATTAAAGGCCTAATTAAATATGTCCATGATACTTATATTTTCATTAATCCTTATGTAGATTACCATGACAACAAACACCTCTAACAACATATTGCGATCAAACCTTGACAAGGAAAAATTGTCTGGGACAAATTTCCTGGATTGGTACCGAAACCTGAGGATTGTCCTCAAACATGATAAAGGGAAAGACAAGGAAGTTGCCAAACCCAAACCCACTAGTGCTGCTTTAAAGCCTAGTGGAGGCATAGAAAAAAGAAGGCACCTGCTTCCATTGCGGTAAGACCGGACACTGGAAGAGGAACTGCCCAAAGTACCTGGAAGATAGGAAGAATGGAGTAGAGACTCCAACTTAGGTATTTTTGTTATTGAAATTAATTTGTCTACTTCTGCATCATGGGTATTAGATACTGGATGCGGTTCTCACATTTGTACAAATGTGCAAGGACTAAAAGGGAGTAGAAAATTGGCAAAAGGTGAAGTCGACCTACGAGTTGGTAATGGAGCAAAGGTTGCTGCCTTAGCCGTAGGAACTTATGAATTGACTTTACCTAGTGGTTTAATAATTCAGTTAGAGAACTGTTATTATGTACCTGCAATTAGCAGGAATATTATTTCTGTTTCTTGTTTGGACAAGTTCGGTTTTTCGTTCATAATAAAGAACAATTGTTGTTCAATTTATTTGAATGATATATTCTATGCTACTGATCAAATGAATAATGGATTATATGTCCTTGATCTTGAGATGCCAGTTTATAACATTAATACTAAAAGGATGAAACCTAATGAGTTAAATCCGACTTACCTTTGGCATTGTCGATTAGGCCACATAAATGAGAAACGCATTTCCAAACTCCAGAAAGATGGACTCTTGGACTCTTTTGATTATGAATCATATGAGACATGCAGATCTTGTTTAATTGGAAAGATGACAAAGTCTCCATTCACAGGAAAAGGTGAAAGAGCTAATGATCTTTTGGCCCTCATACATACTGATGTATGTGGACCACTAAACATACCAGCCAGAGGAGGTTTTCAGTACTTCATCACATTCACTGATGATTTCAGTAGATATGGTTATGTGTATTTAATGAAACACAAATCAGAGTCCTTTGAAAAGTTCAAGGAATTCAAGAATGAAGTACAAAACCAACCAGGTAAGAATATTAAAACTCTTCGATCAGATCGAGGTGGTGAGTATTTAAGCCTAGAGTTTGATGACCATCTGAAAGAGTGTGGGATCCTATCCCAACTCACTCCTCCTAGAACACCGCAATGGAATGGTGTGTCTGAGAGAAGAAATCGAACCCTGTTGGACATGGTCTGATCCATGATGAGTCACGTCGATCTTCCAAACTCCTTTTGGGGACATGCGCTATTGACAACAGCTTACACACTTAACCGTGTTCCATCCAAAAAGGTTGATAAGACACCATATGAGATATGGAGTCACATATGTCTTACATGAAGATTTGGGGTTGCGAAGTTTATGTGAAACGACAAATTTCAACTAAGCTTGAGCCCAAATCTGACAAATGCTTATTTGTGGGGTATCCTAAAGAAACAAGAGGATATTATTTCTACAATCCTTCTGAGGGCAAAGTGTTTGTCGCTCGAACTGGAGTTTTCCTAGAAAAGGATTTTATTTCCAAAGGAACCAGTGGGAGGAAAGTAGAGCTTGAAGAAATTCAAGAATCACAAAGCATCGATACACCTATGGAGGAATTCGAGCAGGAAACACAAGTGGTTGTGGAAGAGCAACCTGCTCAAGTAGAACAAGACCAACGTAGGTCAAGCAGGATACATCACCTACCTGAGAGATATGGATATCTCATAACAGATCAAGGTGATGTATTACTCATGGATCAAGATGAGCCTGTGACCTACCAAGAGGCCATAACTGGTCCCGAGTCTGAGAAGTGACTAGAAGCCATGAAATCTGAAATGGATTCCATGTACACAAACCAAGTTTGGACCTTGGTAGAGCCTCCTGTAGGAGTTAATCCTATAGGATGCAAGTGGGTCTTCAAAAAGAAGACTGACATGGATGGTAAGGTACATACCTATAAGGCAAGACTGGTTGCAAAAGGATATAAACAAATTCATGGTGTTGACTATGATGAAACCTTTTCACCAGTTGCAATGCTTAAATCTGTTCGGATTTTACTTGCTATCGCTGCATATCATGATTATGAAATATGGAAGATGGATGTCAAAACTGCTTTCCTTAATGGAAATCTTCTTGAGGATGTGTACATGACACGACCTGAAGGATTTGACATACCAGAAGAAGCCCAAAAGATATGTAAGCTACAAAGATCAATCTATGGATTGAAGCAAGCTTCCAGAAGATGGAATCTTTGTTTTGATGAAACGGTAAAACAATATGGATTCATCAAGAACGAAGATGAGCCTTGTGTCTACAAGAAGGTTAGTGGGAGCATGATCGTTTTCCTGGTATTATATGTAGATGACATATTACTCATTAGAAACGATGTCCCTACCCTGCAACAAGTAAAGACTTGGTTGGGGAAATGCTTTTCTATGAAGGACCTAGGTGAAGCATCCTATATATTAGGAATCAGAATCTATAGAGATAGATCACGAAAACTGCTTGGCCTAAGTTAGAGTACATACATAGACAAAGTGTTGAGACGCTTTAATATGCATGATTCTAAGAAAGGATTCATACCTATGCAACATGGCCTGTGTCTATCAAAAACACAATCCCCTTCAACTAAGATAGAAAGGGAACGCATGAATAAGATTCCATATGCATCTGCAATAGGATCTATCATGTATGCCATGCTATGTACTCGACCAAATGTCTCGTATGCTTTAAGTGCAACGAGTAGGTACCAATCTGATCCTGGTGATGGCCATTGGGTAGCTGTCAAGAATATCCTTAAGTACTTGAGAATGACTAAGGACTCATTCTTGATATATGGAGGTCAGGAAGAATTGGCTGTAATTGGTTACACCGATGCTAGCTTCCAGACAGATAAGGATGACTTTAGATCGCAATCTGGTTATGTGTTCTGCTTGAACGGTGGCGTTGTGAGCTGGAAAAGTTCAAAGCAAGATACAGTTGCTGATTCTACAACCGAGGCCGAGTATATTGCTGCCTCAAGTGCAGCAAAGGAAGCTGTTTGGATCAAGAAGTTCATTAGTGAACTTGGTATAGTCCCTAGCGTTGTGGATCCCATTGGTCTCTATTGTGATAACAATGGTGCTATCGCACAAGCTAAGGAGCCTAGATCTCACCAACGATCCAAACACATACTTAGGCGTTATCATCTAATTCGAGAGATAATAGATAAAGGAGATGTGAAAATATGTAAAGTACCTACACTTGACAATATTGCTGACCCACTAACAAAGCCTCTTGCACAACAGAAGCATGATGGCCATACTAGATCAATGGGCATAAGGGGTATGCCTGATTGGCTCTAGTGCTAGTGGGAGATTGTTGGAGTAAGACCTAGAGGCCAATACTTTTGGTACTTGTATCGAATTATTTATTAATAATAAAAGGCATTTTCTTTATTATGGTTGTTTAATAAAGTCCCTGGAATAGATAGTCCGTTTAATGTATCAAGTGTGACTTGATCATGAGAACACATTAAACATAAGGGCACTATTCTTAAAGTATCCGTAGTCGAGCTTTAGTGTGAAGTGGGATAACATTAAAGCATTAAGACTATTATGTTTGTAGACTGATGATCACATCTCATGGATCATGGATAAAGAGTTATCAAGTCTTAAACATCAGTATGAATATTAAGAGTAATATTTATACCGGATTGACCCGCTATGAGAATACTATATAGAAAGTTATGCAAAGTGTCATAAGTTATTCTCATGGTGATAATAGTGTATACCACTCTTCGACCTGAAACCACTATGGATCCTAGATGTAGAGTCGAGTGCTTTATTGCTGATCCAACGTTGTCCGTAACTGGATAACCATAAAGACAGTTGATGGGTACTCCACAAAGCATGCTGAGGGACATGAGTGTCCTAGATGGAATTTGCCCATCCTGCATAACAGGATAAATGTCTATGGGCCCAATATTGAACTGGACAAGGATGACACGGTCTATACCTTGTGTTCAATATAGACATAAGGGCAAAGGGGTAATTATACACAATTATTATCACAAGAGGTTTTGTCAGATCACATGACATTTTCGTGACTTGGGTAGCAGTGATGTGTTGCTAGATACCGCTCACTGTTTATTATATTAAATGCGTGATTTAATATAATTGCCAACGTCGCGAAAACCTACAGGGTCACACACAAAGGACGGATTGATGAGAAATAGAATAACTAAGGAACACCGTAAGGTACGATGCACTTAAGTGGAATACGAAATATGGTAAGGTACCAAATACTTAAGTGATTTTGGCATATTATGAGATATGGGCCAAAATACACTTAAATGGGCTTTTTAGCTTGAAGCCCACACAAGCGGTTATATAAATAGAACCCCTTGGGTAGAAGCATTGTCACTCCACTCAGACTGAAACTCAAGTAAAGACTTGGAATTTCGTTTGCCACACTCTCTCACTCAAAGCCTTCATCCGTACCAGCTAGTGTAACACCATTCTAAAATACCCCAATAATTAATTAAAACAACAAAATATAAATCAGAGTAGATATGCAATTTCAGGGTGTCACACTTGACACTTCACACCAATCACCAAATAACTTGTCATGCTCATTTATTAATCAAAATAAAATATTGCACAATTCGCAGCGGATAGAAATCTAACAACATTCGAACCATGTAACACATTACATGTAAAATTGTTCAACAACCAACAATGAAAACAAAGTAGAACATCCCGTCCCGATGTTACATATACCAGAGCATGACTCACTAAGGAACTACACTAGACTCCAAGCACTAGCTTCTACTCAATCACTGCTCGTTACCTGAAACATAGTTGTAAGGGTGAGTTCCTCAATCGATATAATAAGCATTATAAAATATCATGTAATGTTAAGTAAATTAACACATTCATCACCCTAATCATATCACACATTCAGCAACGGCAACATCAACTCATAATCATACTCAACACAAACACAAACACAAACACACGTATAATATTGGAATACATCCATTCATATTATACGCCATACATACATTATGAAATGAGACTCCATGCATGCGGTACCGACTATTCGTGAACACATAGTTCAACCTCACCGATCAAACACAGATACGGCTACCAAGCTCACTAGTCCCACTCATTTGAGAGCTAGTGACTCACTCACTAATTCCTCACCATGGGAATTAGCTACCACCATAAATTCGTGAACACGTAGTTCAACCTCACCGATCAAACCCAGATACGGCTACCAAGCTCACTAGTCCCTCTCATTTGAGACCTAGTGACTCACTCACTAATTCCTCACCATGGGAATTAGCTACCACCATAAAGGCCATGCTATGCACGCTAAATCACCTAGCATGCAAACATCAACAACAATCCACAATGGACATATGCTCACACTCTAAGCCATAAACAGTCCATCCACAATTGCATACATAATAGATATATTCACAGCATTATGCATACCATCATACATCATCAGCATATTTATCACATAATCATATCATGTCATGCCAAATAATAAATCACAGTATTAGCACACTCTACTAATACCTATACTGCTCAAAACAACGGGAAATGATCCCTACTATATCATACATCAGCTAAATTACATCACTCAGCTGAAACGACCAAAACTGCACAACAACAGCTCAGAAATCCAAACTTCTGCCCATACGCGTATGCCTCATGCCCATACGCGTATGGCACATTTCCTAGCCAAGCCCATACGCGTATAGCCTGTCTCATACGCGTATGATACGCGTACCACTTCTCCCATACGCGTACCAACAGAGACAAAACTACGTTAGAACATCATCTTCTTCATTCATACGCGTATGGCCTCACCCCATACGCGTACCACTCACAGGCTACGCGTAAGTACACGCGTATGACGCGTATCAGCACCAGCCTCCTCCCCTCCAGGCCATCTCATACGCGTATGGCCTAGTGTCATACGCGTATGACCAGAACCAAAATTCCAGATCTGCTATGGGTTTTTCTCTGCTACGAGATTTCTCCAATCCAACCTCCCACAGTCCAATTTTTACACAGCATTCGTTCATATTATCTAACACAGATCATACCCATTCAATTTCACAATTTCTAACCTTATTACATCTAATTCCTACGAATTTTCTTCAATTATAAACCCATATCTCATTCATCCATAAGTTCACAATTTGCAGCATTCATCATCCTGATTAGAGTCAATTCAATGGCTTATTACTACCCATTACATGTTAACCCATAATACCCATTAAACGATGATAAACCCCCCTTACCTGAGTTAATCCGGCAAATCCTTTAACTTCAAGCTTTTCCCTTCTTCAACTCTTTTTCTCTTGCTCTTCCTTTTTGCCCTTTTTCCACTTTTCAGTCGCTTCTCTGTTTTCACGTGAAAAACCCTTTTTACCAAATGGGACTCTTTACCGATTCCAACAATCGTTCCAATTCCAACTTTTTTATTCCAATAATAATAATCCAATAATATTCCAATTATTTAATTAAATTAATAAATATACTAATAATAATATATATGAAGGGTTTATCTTTTATTTTGAAAAATAATACCCTCTCATTCATATTATCATCATAATATACTATTAAACTTAAATTAAATAATTATCATATTTTATCGGGGTGTTACAACTCTCCCCCACTAAAAGAGTTTTCGTCCTCGAAAACATACCTCAAGCGAATAACTCTGGATAAGACTCCTTCATCTGACTCTCAAGTTCCCAAGTCATATTACCACCTGCTGGTCCTCCCCAAGCTACCTTTACCAAAGCAATCTCTTTACCCCGCAACTGCTTCAACTCTCGATCCTCGATCCTCATAGGTGATGTTTCAACAGTCAGGTTATCTCTCACCTGTACATCATCTACTTGGACCACATGCGACGGATCAGGAATGTACCTCCTCAACTGAGACACATGAAAAACCTCATGCAAATTCGCAAGTGACGGCGGTAAAGCGATACGATAGGCTACCTCCCCTATCCTCTCCAAAATCTGATAAGGACCAATAAATCGAGGTGTCAACTTCTTCGACTTCAAAGCTCGACCAACCCCAGTTATCGGAGTAACACGAAGAAACACATGATCTCCCTCTTGAAACTCAAGTGACTTCCTCCTCTTGTCGTGATAACTCTTCTGACGACTCTGAGCAATCCTCATCTTCTCCTGAATCATCTTAATCTTTTTCGTAGTTTGTTGAACAATCTTCGGTCCAACCACATCACTCTCACCGGACTCATACCAACATAAAGGTGTCCGACATCTCCTACCATACAAAGCTTCAAACGGTGCCATACCAATGCTCGAATGAAAACTATTGTTGTAGGTAAACTCAATCAAAGGTAAATAACAATCCCAAGCGCCTCCCTTTTCCAAAACACAAGCCCTCAAAAGATCCTCCAGTGACTGAATCGTCCTCTCAGTCTGACCATCAGTCTGCGGATGATATGCAGAACTCAATCTCAGCTTAGTTCCCAAAGCCCTCTGCAAACCTTCCCAGAACTTCGATGTAAATCTAGGATCTCTGTCCGAAACAATACTCGACGGAATACCATGCAAACTTACAATTTTCTCAATATACAACTCAGCTAATCTCTCTAACGGATAATCCATTCTGATCGGAATGAAATGAGCCGATTTTGTCAATCTGTCAACAATCACCCAAATAGCTTCGAAATTCTTAATTGTCCTCGGTAAACCAGAAACAAAATCCATACTGATACTATCCCACTTCCACTCTGGAATAGCCAACGGTTGCATTAGCCCAGACGGCTTCTGATGCTCAATCTTTGACTTCTGACAAGTCAAACAAGAATAAACAAAACTCGTAATTTCTCTTTTCATTCCCGGCCACCAAAATAACTTTTTCAAATCATGATACATCTTCGTAGCCCCAGGATGAATACTCAGGCCACTACGATGTCCTTCCTCAAGAATACTCTTCTTAAGTTCGGTAACATCCGGAATACACACCCGATTACCAAATTTCAAAACACCATTCTCATCAACTCTGAATTCACCACCTTGACCTTGATTCACTAGAGTCAACTTATCAACCAAAAGCACATCGGATTTCTGACCCTCTCTAATCTCATCCAGAATACCACTGTTAACTTCAACATTCCCAATTTAACACTATTGTGAGTACTCTCACACACCAAACTCAAGTCTCTAAACTGCTCAATTAAATCCAATTCCTTAACCATTAACATAGACATATGCAATGATTTTCGACTCAATGCATCAGCCACTACGTTTGCTTTACCCGGATGGTAATTCAAACCAAAGTCATAATCCTTCAGAAACTCTAACCATCTCCTCTGTCTCATATTCAGCTCTTTCTGATCAAACAAATACTTTAAACTTTTATGGTCACTGAAAACCTCAAATCTTGACCCGTACAAGTAATGCCTCCATAACTTCAGAACAAATACCACAGCTGCCAACTCTAAATCGTGTGTCGGATAGTTCCCCTCATGAACCTTCAGTTGTCTCGAAGCATAAGCTACAACTTGCTTATTCTGCATCAAAACACCACCCAAACCCAACAATGAAGCATCACAGTAAACCTCAAATGGTTCTGACGGACTTGGTAATATCAGAATAGGAGCAGTAGTTAACCTTCTCTTTAACTCTTGGAAACCTTCTTCACATTTTGAGTCCCAAACAAACGCTTGCCCCTTTCTAGTCAACATCGTCAACGGTAACGCCAACTTAGAAAATCCCTCAATGAATTTCCTATAATAACCTGCAAGTCCAAGAAAACTCCTTATCTCAGAAACTGACTTCGGAGCTTCCCACTTAGATACCGCTTCTATCTTAGAAGGATCAACAGCAACACCACCTCTTGAAACCACATGACCAAGAAAACTAACCTCTTCTAACCAAAATTCACACTTGGACAGTTTAGCAAATAACTTCTTTTCTCGTAGAACTCCTAAAACCACTCTCAAATGTTCAGCATGCTCTTCTTCAGATTTCGAATACACCAAAATATCGTCAATAAACACCACAACAAACTTGTCTAGGTACGGATGGAAAATCCTATTCATATACTCCATAAATACCCCAGGCGCATTAGTCACACCAAAAGGCATTACAGAATACTCATAATGTCCATACCTTGTTCTGAAAGCAGTCTTCTGAATATCCTCAGTTTTCACACGTATCTGATGATACCCCGATCTCAAATCTATTTTGCTGAACACACTCGCACCAACCAACTGATCCATCAAATCATCAATCCTCGGCAAAGGATACCGATTCTTGATCGTCACTTTATTCAGTTTCCTGTAGTCCACACACAACCTCATAGTACCTTCTTTCTTCTTAACCAATAACACTGGTGCGCCCCACGGTGACACACTCGGGCGAATAAATTTCTTATCCAACAGATCTTCCAGCTGACTCTTCAATTCAGTTAACTCAACAGCAGACATACGGTACGGAGCCATCGATATCGGCCTAGTACCAGGTACCAAATCATTCGAGAACTCAACTTCACGCTCTGGCGGTAATTCATTCACTTCTTCAGGAAACACATCAGGAAAATCACACACCACGGCTAGATCGCAAATTACCAGTTTATCTTTAGCCTCCAAAGTCGCTAACAACATAAACAACTCTGCCCCATCTGCTACTGCCTCATTCACCTGCCTTGCTGATAGAAACAAACTCTTTCCTTCCTCAGTCTCAGGAAAGATCACAGTCTTATCAAAACAGTTGATATAAACTCGGTTAAACACCAACCAGTTCATACCCAGGATAACATCAATCTGCACTAGTGGAAGACACATGAGGTCCATCCCAAAGTCTCTACCAAAAATACTCAAAGGACAATTTAAACAAACTGAAGTAGTAGTCACTGAACCCTTCGCAGGAGTATCAATCACCATACTCCCATGCATCTCAGATATCTCTAATTTAAGTTTCACAGCACAATCCAAAGATATAAAGGAATGAGTCGCACCTGTGTCAATAATAGCTACAAGAGGAAAGCCATTAATATAACACGTACCTCGGATCAAACGATTATCTGCAGAAGTCTCAGAACCCGATAAAGCAAAGACCTTGCCTCCCGACTGGTTCTCTTTCTTCGGCTTAGTACACTGTGGACTGATATGACCCACCTCTCCACAATTGAAACAAGTCATAGTCTTCAACCGGCACTCTGCAGCCAAGTGACCACCTTTGCCACACTTGAAACACTTCTCCTCAGTACTGGTACACTCATGGATACGATGTCCAGCCTGACCACATCTGTAACACTTAGCAGGGGCACTGGAGTCTCCCCCACTAGGTCTCTTCATCCCACTCTGTCTCTGGAAACCTTTGCCAGCTGCATACGGTCTCCCACGATCATTCTGATTCTTGCCCTTCCTATCAACCCTCTGCTGATAGCTCTCCGCTCTGGCCTTGGTATCCTGTTCAAAAATCCTGCAACAGTCAACCAAGTCAGGAAACACTCTAATCCGCTGATACCCAATGGCCTGCTTGATCTCGGGACGTAACCCGTTCTCAAACTTCACACATTTTGAAAATTCCCCAGTAGCCTCATCATAGGGAGTGTAATACTTCGACAGCTCTGTGAACTTAGCAGCATACTTAGTAACAGACCGGTTGCCTTGCTTCAATTCTAAGAACTCTATCTCTTTCTTTCCTCTGACATCCTCAGGAAAGTACTTCCTCAGGAATCTCTCTCTGAACACCGCCCAAGTGATCTCAGCACTCCCAGCAGCTTCCAACTCAGTGCGGGCAGCAACCCACCAATCATCTGCTTCCTCTGACAGCATATGCGTACCGAACCTGACCTTCTGGTTATCGGCACACTCAGTCACTCGGAAGATCCTCTCGATCTCCTTCAGCCACTTCTGAGCACCATCTGGATCGTATGCTCCCTTGAACATTGGAGGATTGTTCTTCTGGAACTCACTCAGTTGACTAGCAGCTCCCAATCCCACAACATTCGGATTCCCTCAAAGTACTCCAGCTAGCATACCCAGAGCCTCAGCAATCGCAGCATCGTCTCTACCTCTTCCCGCCATCTCTATTCTGAGAACCCAACAAGCTAAAACAATAAGTACTGACAGGGTTACACAACACCTATCACATACAGGGAAACAGGATAATTACGACTCGACTCGACCGACTATGCTCTGATACCACTAATGTAACACCCTTCTAAAATACCCCAATAATTAATTAAAACAACAAAATATAAATCAGAGTAGATATGCAATTTCAGGGTGTCACACTTGACACTTCACACCAATCACCAAATAACTTGCCATGCTCATTTATTAATCAAAATAAAATATTGCATAATTCGCAGCGGATAGAAATCTAACAACATTCAAACCATGTAACACATTACATGTAAAATTGTTCAACAACCAACAATGAAAACAAAGTAGAACATCCCGTCCCGATGTTACATATACCAGAGCATGACTCACTAAGGAACTACACTAGACTCCAAGCACTAGCTTCTACTCAATCACTGCTCGTTACCTGAAACATAGTTGTAAGGGTGAGTTCCTCAATCGATATAATAAGCATTATAAAATATCATGTAATGTTAAGTAAATTAACACATTCATCACCCTAATCATATCACACATTCAGCAACGGCAACATCAACTCATAATCATACTCAACACAAACACAAACACAAAACACACGTATAATATTGGAATACATCCATTCATATTATACGCCATACATACATTATGAAATGAGACTCCATGCATGCGGTACCGACTATTCGTGAACACATAGTTCAACCTCACCGATCAAACACAGATACGGCTACCAAGCTCACTAGTCCCACTCATTTGAGACCTAGTGACTCACTCACTAATTCCTCACCATGGGAATTAGCTACCACCATAAATTCGTGAACACGTAGTTCAACCTCACCGATCAAACCCAGATACGGCTACCAAGCTCACTAGTCCCTCTCATTTGAGACCTAGTGACTCACTCACTAATTCCTCACCATGGGAATTAGCTACCACCATAAAGGCCATGCTATGCACGCTAAATCACCTAGCATGCAAACATCAACAACAATCCACAATGGACATATGCTCACACTCTAAGCCATAAACAGTCCATCCACAATTGCATACATAATAGATATATTCACAGCATTATGCATACCATCATACATCATCAGCATATTTATCACATAATCATATCATGTCATGCCAAATAATAAATCACAGTATTAGCACACTCTACTAATACCTATACTGCTCAAAACAACGGGAAATGATCCCTACTATATCATACATCAGCTAAATTACATCACTCAGCTGAAACGACCAAAACTGCACAACAACAGCTCAGAAATCCAAACTTCTGCCCATACGCGTATGCCTCATGCCCATACGCGTATGGCACATTTCCTAGCCAAGCCCATACGCGTATAGCCTGTCTCATACGCGTATGATACGCGTACCACTTCTCCCATACGCGTACCAACAGAGACAAAACTACGTTAGAACATCATCTTCTTCATTCATACGCGTATGGCCTCACCCCATACGCGTACCACTCACAGGCTACGCGTAAGTACACGCGTATGACGCGTATCAGCACCAGCCTCCTCCCCTCCAGGCCATCTCATACGCGTATGGCCTAGTGTCATACGCGTATGACCAGAACCAAAATTCCAGATCTGCTATGGGTTTTCTCTGCTACGAGATTTCTCCAATCCAACCTCCCACAGTCCAATTTTTACACAGCATTCGTTCATATTATCTAACACAGATCATACCCATTCAATTTCACAATTTCTAACCTTATTACATCTAATTCCTACGAATTTTCTTCAATTATAAACCCATATCTCATTCATCCATAAGTTCACAATTTGCAGCATTCATCATCCTGATTAGAGTCAATTCAATGGCTTATTACTACCCATTACATGTTAACCCATAATACCCATTAAACGATGATAAACCCCCCTTACCTGAGTTAATCCGGCAAATCCTTTAACTTCAAGCTTTTCCCTTCTTCAACTCTTTTTCTCTTGCTCTTCCTTTTTGCCCTTTTTCCACTTTTCAGTCGCTTCTCTGTTTTCACGTGAAAAACCCTTTTTACCAAATGGGACTCTTTACCGATTCCAACAATCGTTCCAATTCCAACTTTTTTATTCCAATAATAATAATCCAATAATATTCCAATTATTTAATTAAATTAATAAATATACTAATAATAATATATATGAAGGGTTTATCTTTTATTTTGAAAAAATAATACCCTCTCATTCATATTATCATCATAATATACTATTAAACTTAAATTAAATAATTATCATATTTTATCGGGGTGTTACAGCTAGCACTGAGATTGAAGGAATCCGTTCGTGTGGACTGAGTAGAGACGTTGTCATCGTTCAACGTTCATGGTTGCTCCGTGGATTTGTATCCAAGGTTTTGATCGTTACAAGAGATATGCACCAAAGGTTTGAATCGCCACAAGAGGTAATGATTTTATCACTGATCATGCCCATTCGTAAGGATCACTAAATGGAGAAAATTTTAAATTCCGCTGCGTCTTGGATGACAATTCTCCTTCACCTTGAAGAGCAGGCCAATCATGAAAGTATGATAGAAATGAATGAATTATTGGGGTTGAAAGGTCTCAAATAGGGATATTATCCTAAGGATGTTGGGGAATCCCTTTTAGATATTTGACTCAACGAGGATATTGGTAGCACTACAGCTAATTAACAAGTTATAAGTCTAATACCTCTAGAATTATAGGGAACATATACCCCATGGGATTTTGAAGGGGACATGTTTATTCAGTTTATTGAGTATGTTTTCTTAATTAAATCTTAGTAAATATAGGGTGTGTTATTTGAGAGACTTATTCACGATATATTCACACATTTAAAGTCATTATTTATCAAGTGTTGTTTGTTAAATTATACAAGTATACAAAGTCAAATAAGGGGTTAGTGATAATAAATATATTGGTTTGACGAGAATTATTTTTGGTAAATTTCATTAACTATTTTAAGTGATAAATTAATTCAATAATAAAAAAATGATAAAATAATAGCATGTATCAAAAAATTTGCAACAATAAAAATTAATAATAATTACATATTATAATTGATAAGAAGGTTGGAGTATGATCCCTTAAATGATTCATCTATTGTTTGTGATGCACTTTAGTGTCTTGACGACCATGATCAGGACTTCTGGTGTTTGTCGACAACGTGAGAATATGCGATGCTACGTTAAGATCCCTTAATGTCTATACACTTTTTACCATCATTCACTTTAAGTAATATGTGTCTTGTTTACCACTATGGACCTATTATATTATGTTTAATTCAATTAAATAAGTTTGGTATGTCTATTAGCTAGTTATCCATATTAGTTTTTGATATCCATTTTTCAAGCATTATTGTAACTTAGTAAGCTAGTATTTAACCCTAAGTTGATCAAAATTGGAGTTAAACATAATAACATAAGAATTAAACATGCAATAAAACCAAAATAATAATAATTTAAAAGACTACATAATCATTGAACTTCATATGTTCCAATACAAGAGTTTTAGTTCATGGGGAACTTAGTAAAAGATATATATTGAGAATTGAGATTATACATTTCTAAATAGAGAATAATGAAAATATTAACTTAATAAATCAAATAAATTACTAGAAATCTTCCGAACGCAAATGTCCTTTGCTGTAATGACTCCCAACTTTAACTTCATAATATCAATGGAAATGGTTTAGTACTGATGGAAAAATGCCACCCATTCTTCAAGATTTGTCTATTTTTGAAAAATGCAACCCATTCTTCAAGATTTGTCTCTTTTTGAAAAGTGATTTTTGTTTTGTTATAAAGATCATACTTTCATAATTGGTACATGCTTATTTATCTATTATCATTTGTCCCAAAGAATACATCATATTCTTTATCAATGAAAAGTGATAAAACATCTGTTTGGACTTTTTACTTGCATGTTTATAAAAAACATATGAAAAGGACTGAAAAACCACTAAGCAACACACAAAGACCTTGCCAAGATCATTTTCCTACAAGCAAGGCTCGCTAGGCAAGGTCCATGGGTGCGCTAGGCGAGCACATACAAGAGAACATGTATCACCCCTTTTTCTACCCCAAAATACTTAACATATAATCAGAGTAAATAAGCACGCATATAAACGAAAGGGCGTCACATCGACGTTTTCAAAAACTAAAAGCTTTCAAAAACCAACATCATTCATCATCAATATACAATACACCTGGTCATTTAAAATAACACATTTCACTTATCATAAATATTCAAGAATATGTGTTCGCAGCGGAAAATAATGAATATTCATGTATTTCATAAAATGATCCATGTCCCATACCATGATCATCTCTCAATAATCACCTCAAGATAAAATAAAATAAGTAATAACATAATGCATATCCAAATAAGGTATGAGTTCAATACTACTAATCTACCCAGTGTTACATGACCAGAGCATTGACTCACTACTTAGTCTCTAAACTGGAGCACGGAAACTCTCCAGCTAAAGCTCGAGTGAGCTACCGTCCACTTACTTCAGCAATACTACTCTGGAGTATCTGCACGATGCCATGTAAAGCAACATTCAAACAGAAGGGTGAGAATTCAAATCATTATGAAGAAGTATAATAAAGCACAATGATTAAATCAACAATGAACGGAATTCATCCCACCTTGTATAACCATGTAAATAATATTAACCAACATTTATTTCACATGTTTCAAGCACACATCAAAACTCAAGGAGTAAAATATTACAATCCAATACTATATTCCCAATTATATACATAACTACAATTATCACATAATCACATATTTTGCCAAATTATGTATCCAAACATCACCAAATTCAATTACTATATCTCATACACACCTCACAATCACATCAATGCAAACATTCAATTATCACATAACTCTAATGTGACTAAATGCAAGACATGTGACTCTATGCATATGGTACCGCAATGTGAACCCAACGTTTCACCGCTTTCTGATTCAATATCTAGAATCCAAGTCACTACGTCTATTTCCAATTAAGGATCAACGTCTGCTACGCCTATTTCCAATTAAGGATCAACGTCTATGTGAACCCACATGTTCACCGCTTTCCGATTCAATATCTAGAATCCAAGTCACTACGTCTATTTCCAATTAAGGATCAACGTCTGCTACGCCTATTTCCATTCAAGGATCAACGTCTATTACCATGTGAACCCACAGTTTCACCGCTTCCACCATGAAGCCGACCATGCCATGAATAAATGTACAATACCAACAACATATGCAATTAAGATCATCTCTACCATCTTAACATTCCACATATCACCATAATTAAACTCTATGAGTTATCCACCAATGGTACATATACACATTCATAACAAATATACTATTCACATATATAAACTAATTATCAAATACGCACACTTAGATTTCATTTCAAAATGATTACAGCATTTAAAATCTCAATTTTTTATTTTTTTACAGCAAGTAATCGATTAACGCTCGGTGGGTAACCGGTTAACACAAAAACAGAATCAACTTCTGGGCAGATTTTTAAGCAAGTAACCGGTTAACGCTCGGTGGGTAACCGGTTAACACAAAAACAGAATCAATTTTCTGCGCAGATTTTTAAGCAAGTAACCGATTAACGCTCGGTGGGTAACCTGTTAACATAAAACAGAATCAATTTCTTGTGCAGATTTTTAAGCAAGTAACCGGTTAACGCTCGGTGGGTAACCGGTTAACACAAAAACATAATGCAGAATTTTCTGCATTTTTCATCGTTGGAGGACTTTCGGACCTCCGTTTTCGATTCCGTAAAAAGCCAAACGCTCAGAAAATTATAACTCATACAATACTCTAAATATATAAAGTTAATTTTCAGTTTTAACACAATTAAATCACCACAAATCAAGAATACTCATCAAAACCTAACAATTCCAAAAACCATGAAATTTAGGGATTTCAACGTAAACATATTTCTACCCATTGGCCTAATCATACTAACCCATAATAATAAGGATTCTCCCCCTTACCTCTTCAATTTTCTGGAAACCTTAGATTCTCTCTCGTTCTTCCCCTCTTCTCCTTACTTTTCCTCTTTTCTTTCTCTGTTGCCGTCAATGAGCAAATGAATCCTACTTCTCACTCTCCTCACCTCTTACTATTTATATTATTCTATTTGGGCTTAAAGAGTGATACCTCTAATTTAATTAATAGGCCCAATAAGACCTAATATTATAATATCTCTATTTAATTCAAATAAATTAAACCAACACAACATACACACTAAGTTAATTAATATAATTATTTAATTATATCTCATATCAACTAAATAATTAATTAACACACCAAATTAATTAATATAATCAATTATTATACTACCTAACAACCAATTAATTAATTAATACTCTAAATAAATAAAATAAAATATAATAATAATAATATAAGAAATAAATACTAAAATTGGGTTGTTACAACTCTCCCCCACTTGAAAGATTTTCGGCCTCGAAAATTTACCTCAAACGAACAACTCCGGATACGATTCCTTCATTTTATCCTCGAGTTCCCAAGTGATATTGCCATTGCCGGCTCCGCCCCATATCACTTTCACCAAAGCAATCTCCTTACCACGAAGCTTCTTCACTTCTCGATCTTCAATTCGCATAGGTGATGTATCAACCGTCAAATTATCCCGCACTTGAACATCATCTACTGGAACAACATGCGATGGATCCGCAATGTACCTCCCTAATTGAGACACATGGAACACATCATGAAGATTAGAAAGTGACGGTGGTAATGCAATCCGATATGCCACTTCACCTACCCTCTCAAAAATCTGATAAGGACCAATGAAACGCGGCGTCAACTTACGCGACTTCAAAGTTCTACCAACACCCGTTATTGGCGTAACTCGAAGAAACACATGCTCATCTTTCTCAAACTCAAGAGCCTTCCTCCTCTTATCATGGTAACTCTTTTGACGACTCTGAGAAGCCTTCATCTTCTCTTGAATCATCTTAATCTTATCCGTAGTCTCTTGAATCAACTCGGGTCCAACCACATCACTCTCTCCCGATTCGTACCAACAGAAAGGAGTTCTACACCTTCTACCATAAAGAGCCTCAAAAGGTGCCATTCCAATACTCGAATGGAAACTGTTGTTATACGTAAACTCGATCAAAGGCAAGAAACTATCCCAATTTCCTCCTTGTTCCAAAACACAAGACCTCAAAAGATCTTCAAGTGACTGAATAGTTCTCTCCGTTTGACCATCAGTTTGCGGATGATATGCCGAACTCAAACACAACTTCGTACCCAAAGCACTTTGCAAACCTTCCCAAAATCTCGAAGTGAACCTCAGATCTCTATCCAAAACAATGCTCGGCGGAATACCATGCAAACACACAATCCTTTCGATGTACAACTTAGCAAGTCTCTCCATTGAATAATCCATCCTTATCGGAATAAAATGAGCATATTTCGTCAACCTGTCCACAACGACCCAAATCGCCTCACAATTACTCGATGTTCTCGACAAACCCGAAACAAAATCCATAGAGATACTATCCCACTTCCACTCGGGAATAGATAACGGTTGCATAAACCATACGGCTTTTGATGTTCAATCTTTGACTTTTGACAAGTCAAACATGCATACACAAATTCCGCTACTTCCTTCTTCATACCTTGCCACCAAAACATCTTTCTCAAGTCTTGATACGTTTTAGTAGCACCAGGATGAATACTCAAACCACTTCTATGACCTTCCTCGAGAATCCTCTTTCTCCGCAACATCCGGAACACAAACTCGGTCACGACACCTCATGATACCATTCTCATCAATCCGAAAGTCACCACCTTTGCCTTGATTAATCAATGTCGTAACATCAACTAATTTCAAATCTGACTTTTGACCTTCTCTAATCTCGTCAAGAATGCCACACGTAAGCTTCAACATACCAAGTTTAACACACGAAAACGTCGCTTCACAAGCCAAACTCAAATCTCTAAATTGCTCAAACAATTCAAATTCTCGAATCATCAACATAGACATGTGCAATGCCTTCCTATTCAATGCATCGGCTACAACATTCGCCTTTCCAGGATGATAATTCAAACCAAAATCATAATCTTTCAAGAATTCCAACCATCTCCTTTGCCTCATATTCAATTCCTTCTGATCGAACAAATACTTCAAACTCTTGTGATCACTAAACACATCAAACCTCGATCCAAACAAATAATGTCTCCAAAGCTTCAACACAAACACAACGGCGGCCAACTCTAAATCATGCGTCGAATAATTCCTCTCACGAACTTTAAGTTGCCTTGAAGCATAAGCTACCACTTGCCTTTTTTGCATCAAAACACCTCCCAAACCCAACAAAGAAGCATCACAATACACAACAAAAGTTTCTAACGGATCCGGTAAAATCAAAATAGGAGCCGTAGTCAATCTTCCCTTAAGCTCTTGAAAATTCGCTTCACACTGCGAAGTCCAAATGAAAGCTTGACCTTTCCTAGTCAACTGCGTCAATGGTAACGACAACTTAGAAAATCCTTCAATGAACTTTCTATAATAACCAGCCAGACCAAGGAAACTTCTAATCTCAGCAACAAACTTAGGAGCTTCCCATTGAGATACAACTTCAATCTTCGTAGGATCCACAGAAATACCACCACTCGAAATCACATGTCCCAGAAAACTTACTTCACTCAACCAAAACTCACATTTAGAGAGTTTAGCAAACAACTTCCTCTCTTTCAACACCGATAACACAACCTTCAAATGCTCTGCATGATCCTCTTCACTCTTAGAATAAATCAATATATCGTCGATGAACACAACAACAAACTTATCCAGATAGTCATGAAAAATTCTATTCATATACTCCATAAATACACCAGGTGCATTAGTCACACCAAAAGGCATCACGGAGTACTCGTAGTGACCATACCTTGTCCGAAAAGCAGTCTTTTGAATATCCTCAGCCTTTACACGAATCTGATGATACCCAGACCTCAAATCAATTTTGCTAAACACACAAGCTCCAACCAGCTGATCCATCAGATCGTCAATCATCGGAAGTGGATACTTGTTCTTAATCGTCACTTTATTCAGTTGTCTATAATCAACACATAATCTCATAGAACCTTCTTTCTTCTTGACCAACAGAACAGGTGCACCCCACGACGACACACTAGGACGAATAAACTTCTTCTCGAGCAAGTCTTCAAGTTGACTCTTCAACTCTTTCAACTCAGAAGCAGACATTCGATAGGGAGCCATCGATACAGGACTAGTTCCAGGAACTAAATCAATCGAAAACTCAACCTCACGTTCTGGCGATAAATCACTTATATCTTCTGGAAATACCTCCGCAAACTCACAAACTATTGGCAATTCTTCAATCGTCCTCTTCTCACGAATATCCAAAGTTGCCAACAACATAAACAACACGGCACCACCTTGCACCGATTCATCCACTTGCTTAGCAGACACAAACCAATTTTCCTTCGCACCAACCTCAGGAAAATAACTGTCTTCTCCAAAACAGTTAACTAGCCAACACTGCACTCTTGCATGCACCAACATAATTTCCAAGCACGATACAATTGGAACAGTCAAGATAAGCAGACGCTTCTCCCCCACTTATTTCATTCCTAACCAGCCAATGGAAAATAGAACAAGCATCGATAGTGTTCTCACACACATGTCGCATACTAGGGAACAAACATAATTAAACAACCTGGCCGAACGGACCGACCTGCTCTGATACCACTAATGTAACACCCCTTTTTCTAACCCAAAATACTTAACATATAATAAGAGTAAATAAGCACGCATATAAACGAAAGGGCGTTACATCGACGTTTTCAAAAACTAAAAGCTTTTAAAAACCAACATCATTCATCATCAATATACAATACACCTGGTCATTTAAAATAACACATTTCACTTATCATGAATATTCAAGAATATGCGTTCGCAGCGGAAAATAATGAATACTCATGTATTTCATAAAATGATCCATGTCCCATACCATGATCATCTCTCAATAATCACCTCAAGATAAAATAAAACAAGTAATAACATAATGCATATTTAAATAAGGTATGAGTTCAATACTACTAATCTACCCAGTGTTACATGACCAGAGCATTGACTCACTACTTAGTCTCTAAACTGAAACACGGAAACTCTCCAGCTAAAGCTCGAGTGAGCTACCGTCCACTTACTTCAGCAATACTACTCTGGAGTATCTGCACGATGCCATGTAAAGCAACATTCAAATAGAAGGGTGAGAATTCAAATCATTATGAAGAAGTATAATAAAGCACAATGATTAAATCAACAATGAACGAAATTCATCACACCTTGTATAACCATGCCAATAATATTAACCAACATTTATTTCACATGTTTCAAGCACACATCAAAACTCAGGGAGTAAAATATTACAATCCAATACTATATTCCCAATTATACACATAACTACAATTATCACATAATCACATATTTTGCCAAATTATGTATCCAAACATCACCAAATTCAATTACTATATCTCATACACACCTCACAATCACATCAATGCAAACATTCAATTATCACATAACTCTAATGTGACTCAATGCAAGACATGTGACTCTATGCATGTGGTACCGCAATGTGAACCCAACGTTTCACCGCTTTCCGATTCAATATCTAGAATCCAAGCCACTACGTCTATTTCCAATTAAGGATCAACGTCTGCTACGCCTATTTCCAATTAAGGATCAACGTCTATGTGAACCCACAATTTCACCGCTTTCCGATTCAATATCTAGAATCCAAGCCACTACGTCTATTTCCAATTAAGGATCAACGTCTGCTACGCCTATTTCCATTCAAGGATCAACGTCTATTACCATGTGAACCCACAGTTTCACCGCTTCCACCATGAAGCCGACCATGCCATGAATGAATGTACAATACCAACAACATATGCAATTAAGATCATCTCTACCATCTTAACATTCCACATATCACCATAATTCAACTCTATGAATTATCCACCAATGGTACATATACGCATTCATAACAAATATACTATTCACATATATAAACTAATTATCAAATACGCACACTTAGATTTCATTTCAAAATGATTGCAGCATTTAAAATCTCAATTTTTCATTTTTTTACAGCAAGTAACCGGTTAACGCTCGGTGGGTAACCGGTTAACACAAAAACAGAATCAACTTCTGGGCAGATTTTTAAGCAAGTAACCGGTTAACGCTCGGTGGGTAACCGGTTAACACAAAAATAGAATCAATTTTCTGCGCAGATTTTTATGCAAGTAACCGGTTAACGCTCGGTGGGTAACCGGTTAACATAAAACAGAATCAATTTCTTGCGCAGATTTTTAAGCAAGTAACCGGTTAACGCTCGGTGGGTAACCGATTAATACAAAAACATAATGCAGAATTTTCTGCGTTTTTCATCGTTGGAGGACTTTCGGACCTCCGATTTCGATTCCGTAAAAAGCCAAACGCTCAGAAAATTATAACTCATACAATACTCTAAATATATAAAGTTAATTTTCAGTTTTAACACAATTAAATCACCACAAATCAAGAATACTCATCAAAACCTAACAATTCCAAAAACCATGAAATTTAGGGATTTCAACGTAAACATATTTCTACCCATTGGCCTAATCATACTAACCCATAATAATAAGGATTCTCCCCCTTACCTCTTCAATTTTCTGGAAACCTTAGCTTCTCTCTCGTTCTTCCCCTCTTCTCCTTACTTTTCCTCTTTTCTTTCTCTGTTGCCGTCAATGAGCAAATGAATCCTACTTCTCACTCTTCTCACCTCTTACTATTTATATTATTCTATTTGGGCTTAAAGAGTGATACCTCTAATTTAATTAATAGGCCCAATAAGACCTAATATTATAATATCTCTATTTAATTCAAATAAATTAAACCAACACAACATACACACTAAGTTAATTAAAATAATTATTTAATTATATCTCATATCAACTAAATAATTAATTAACACACCAAATTAATTAATATAATCAATTATTATACTACCTTACAACCAATTAATTAATTAATACTCTAAATAAATAAAATATAATATAATAATAATAATATAAGAAATAAATACTAAAATTGGGTTGTTACAGAACACTTTAAGGTTAACTATCTTCATGGTTAATAAAGGGTTTTTGTGTTAGTCAAAGATGGGTGGTTCGCCTAGTGATCTAGGGTGGCTAAGGCTAGTTGCAGGGTGAACTGGTATTGCTTAGCATGGAAGAAAGTAGGTGCGCTAGGCGAAAATGAGAGGTGCGCCTAACAAGGCTACCTTTCTCAAGTCTATCAATAGGGGTGATAATTTTAGTTCAAGGAGAGTTTTTATGGATTCAAAGTATAAGAGATTGTTGCAGATATTCTTCTAAGTTTTTCTTCTGAGGATAACCTGTACAACTACGATGAGTAAACATAGCTAGAAACCTCCTTGTTAGGAGTATATGTAGTCATTATATACTCATGTATAATTATAATCATGGTATTTTATGTAATTCTATTTAAGCTTTAATCTTGATGATTCTTCGTTCTTGTTCCTTATTTTGGCTTAGCTACCTAAAATATGTTTTCATGGTACCATTTAACATATGAGAGGTGTTGGCCATTATTAGATCCAAGTCTCCATCTATTTATATTTAATGCCTAGAGATAGGGTTATGTTTAATATCCGCAAAACATTGATAATAGGGATCAATATCTCTATTCACTGTTAAAATTAATATTGTTGTATTTAATTGAGCGAGAGATCATCTATTTGGTAATACAACCGATATCACGTCGTTAAGTCAAATATGAGATACAATGAGAGTAACTAACAATAATATTAATTAGGGGTGTTCAAAACCAACCCAACCCAATAGAAAACCGCAAACCAAACTAAACCAAACCGAAACTGCAAAAAACCGCATTTGGTTCGGATTCGTTTTGGTCATTTTTTAATAAAACTGCACGGTTTGGTTTAGTTTGCGGTTTGTATTTTGCAAACCGAACTAAACCAAACCAAACCGCATTATGTTACAACCCAAAGTTCACTTATCCCATATCCAACCCAAACTTCAAACCTAGTATGCCTTAACCTTACAATTACAAATGATTTTCTCTTAATCACACTTAAGGTTTCAATTTTAACCTTATTAAATCTCTCATAGTAGTATCACATATTCTTCTCATCTTCTTTTCCATGTAGGTCTCGCATATTCTACTCTAATAAGTCCTCTATTATGTTCTTTCTTTTTTATCTTTTATGTTACTATTTTCTCTTCCAATTACGTTTTTATTGCACTTTTCTTCTCAATCTCGCATCTCTTATGTTCTTTTTTTCATCTTCTCTAATCTCTCATCTCATATGTTTTTTTATGTTTTATTATAAATGTCTTTGATATTATTTTATGCTACTATTTATATTTGTCTTTTATTCCACTTTTGTCTAATCTAGTTTTTTGTATATTGAATGAAATGCTTTTGTCTAAATATGATGAATTTTGATGTTATTTAGTAATATATGAATGACTAAACACAAAGTTATGTCGTTATAAAAAATATTATAAAAATGGCTCAATAAAAATATTATAAAAAACCGAACCAACCGAACCAACCCAAATCGCATTGATTTGGTTTGGTTTGGTTTGGTTTTATTTCTAAAAGTCAACTGAATCAAACCGAACCGCATGCTTTTTTCTCTTGCGGTTCGGGTGATTTTTATCGCAAAAACCGCCCAAACCGCACCGCGAACACCCATAATATTAATAGCGGAGTAGAAAACATATTATTGACTAATGGTTATACATGAAAATAAATGATGACGAAATCTATGCCTATCAAGTTTTCTCACTATTAACACTGAAATCTCAATTTATGTTTTCACTTATTTTCGAAAACCAAATAACTCTGAAAAACCCTTGCTTAGAATCATAAAAGTTATTGAACCACTTTTAAAACATAACCAGTCTTTATGGATATGATAATATTGCACTTGATATTTTCACTGCAAAAAAAAATGGCGCAGTTGTTGGGGTTTTGGATAAGATTACGCAATTCAGATTCGATCGAGTGAAGCCTTTGAAGAACGGGAGGTTCTTGCAAAGGAGTAGCGTGGGACGGTCGATCACATTGGTAAATCTTGGGTTTTAACAAGTGTGCATTTTGGGTTCAATCGAGTGAAAGCTTTGAAGAACAAGGGATTTCTTGCAAAGAAGTAGCGTGAGACGGTGAATCAAAGCGACATTGTTAGGTTACTTTATCAAGATTTGATCAAGGGAAGAGAATGTGTTAGAATCAACATCAAACTTAGGGTTTATAGAGTTGGATTGCTATATCTCTCTTGTATACATACATTTTCAAAGTAAGATATATTACATTATCTCAATTCTAGTTCAAATTGAGGGAAGACGTACCCATAGCGAGGTCGATTAGGGAATTGCCTAAATAGATCCTTGTGTACTTTCTCACTCTCTCTCTCTCTCTCTCTCTCTCTCTCTCTCTCTCTCTCTTTCTCTCTCTCTTTTATTTTCGGTTTACAAATCAACCTCTTTCTCTCTCTCTCTCTCTCTCTTTTATTTTCGATTTACAAATTGTTGATTTCATCGATCGTGGGATCAAATTGTTTAGATAATATTTTTGATTACATTTTGAAATTGGTGTAGTTGAGTTGTTAATAATTCCTTAGGCTGTGATTGGGTTTTAAGATCAATAATACCATATAAAATTCCAAACAATATCGATTGTACACTAGGTGTTTGACAAATTGTCTCATTTTTTTTTGTGAATTATCATTGGAAGTAGACTATCCTTGTTGTTGTGAATTCAAATGGTTGTGTTTAGTTGTGTTCGATCAATTTGTTATTCATTATTATACTGTTATTACTATTATGCATATCCATATTTTTGATAGCGGGTTCTGTTAGTCGATTTTGATTCGGGATATTTCCACTTGCTTCTGTGTCATAAAATTTTCAAAACTAGTTTTTTTGTCAAAGTTTTAACTCAGGATCTATTCACCCCCCTCTCGATCTAAGCATATCGTATAACAAGTGGTATCACAAGCTTCAGTTAATTCGGTTCTTAATATTTGCTTATTAGATAATGGCTACCGAGCCTAAAGGGACGTACAATAGAGCACCAATTTTCACTGGTGAAAATTATGACTATTGGAGAGCTTGTATGCGTATCCATATCAACTCAGTTGATAAGGGTGTATGGGACGTCATCATCAGTGGTCCTGGCCAAATTAAAATGACCAATGGTGAAGTCGTCGTACCAAAACCAAAAAATCAATGGAATGATAATGAAAATAAACTATGGTCATACAATTGGAAAACATAAAATATTCTCATATCCGCACTCGATGTTGATGAATTTTATCGTGTTTCCCATTGTGAAACTGCCAAAGCTATGTGGGACGCATTAGAAGTTTCCTATGAGGGAACTAATAAGGTCAAACAAGCTAGGATCAATACATTTAATAAAGAGTTTGAGCTCTTTTTCATGAAGCATGGTGAAACCGTTGCCGAAATGCAAAAGAGGTTCACACGTCTTATAAACCGGTTGAATGCTCTAGGTAAGCCTATTTCCAATGATATTGCTACTAATAAATTTTTGAGGTGTCTTAATAGGGAATGGAAACCCAGGGTCTCTGCAATCAAAGAGACAAATGTTTTTAAAACACTTGATCTCACTAATTTTTTGGCAAATTGGAAGAACATGAGCAAGAATTCACTTGCTTGGGAAAACATGAAATAGAGCATGAAAAGAAGGTGAAAAAGGAGAAAGGTAAAGACAAGGAGGTAGATAAGAAGTCTATTTCTCTAAATAATTCAATCTCAAAGCCCTCACACAATGATCAAAGTTATTATGAAACAAGATATGAAAATAGCTTCGATGATAAATACATTGGATTGATTGTCAAAAGGTACCAAGTCAAGCACTCCAACAAGAACCTAACCAAGTTTAGAAGGCTAGCTAAATCCTCAAAGGAAGATGAGAATCAGAAAGGTAAACTTAGAAGTTCTTGCTACGGTTATGGAGAAGTTGGTCACTATAGACCGTAATATCCTATGATTAAGAAAGACAAAGAGAGAGGCCATCACAAGAAATCTAGAAAGTATAAAAGAGCCTATGTTGCTTGGGAGAGCGCAAGTGATTCCTCAAGTGATGAAAGCTCAACTTCAAGTGGTGAATCGGCCCGGATTTACCTCATGGAAAATAAAAAGAATAAGAAGAATGTAAGTATTTCTAAGCTTGAATCTATTAAGGAATTATCGTATTCTCAATTACAAAAAGCATTTGAAAATCTTCATAGAGAAGCCTTAGACGCTTTTAAGAAGTTAGCTTCACCCGAAAGAATCTTTTTACATCTAGAAGCTAAACTGATAGAATTAAAAAATAAGATGGAATCTCTTAAGAGGTATATGATAGATATTAAAATGACAAGAATGAGGATGAAAAAGCTTCAAGGTTTGGTTGTGAATCTTGTTATGATTGGCAAGAAGAGATAAATACTCTTTGTCATACCCCAAAATTTGCCCGTTGATATTACAAAGCATTTTTCAGGACACTCCGACTTATTCTGCAAGGCACTGACATTAAAGGAACAAAAGCCCAGCTCACAACAGGCCCAATCCAAAAATGGCCCAAACTGGCCTGCTCGCTAGGCGAGCAAATCCTTCGCCTAGCGAACCCCTTGTTATGACACTCGCCCCAGCGAAGCATCAGATCCAGTAAAAGCCCAAACTAGCCTGCTCGCTAGGCGAGCAAATCCTTCGCCTAGCGAACGTTCGCTACACGCTCGCCTAGCGAAGCTGACAGATAACAGAAAATTCTGGGCTTCACTCTGAGCTCATTAGGTCATCATAATCACTATAAATAGCCAAGCTTCAGCCACGAAAATGGACAGAGGAAGACGAACGGAAACCCTGGCACAGAAACCCTGGAGCTCAACTTAGAGAATTCCGAGTCGAGAAACCCTGAAGGTCGCTCTTCCGCACCAAAGTTACCGCCGCACCAAAGTTACCACCGCCCAACTCCATCCGATAACAAGTTCAGTTACAAACAGGTTTGCGTGTCACTAATGCTTTATGCTTTTAATCGATAATCCTTACGCATGCAAGGCATCATGATTAAGTTTTCGGATATGTAATTTGATTTCATTTAAGTATGCCTGAATATCCTGAATACTTGTCCATGCTGTTCCTATAATTAAATGCCATGAAGTTCAGGGTTACAGAAATCATGCTGCTGTTAAACTCAAAATCTGTCGCCGCTCGCTAGCACATCGCTAAGCGAGCCTGGAGCGAGCCCTCGCTAAGCCTTCGCTAGGCGAAGCAGGGGCGAATGGGACAATGGCTGTTTCATTTTCTTGCTGTTCTATTTTATGCTTGTCTAATCATGAGTTATTATAATTCTGTATCATTTGGCCTGAGTTCATGACTGTTGTGTTTATTTTACGGTGCAACCTTCAAATTATACTTTATCTCGATGCTCTAATTCGTGTGTTGAATTGTGTAAAGGCTTACATATTCTCGAAGAAACGGCCGGCCAGGTGTTCCACCTTATGTGTGGGATACCCTTATGGAAATTCACTCTGGATTACTCAATTGATTTTAATGTATTAATTTTATGGCGAAGATCCACCCTAATGGCTTAATTGTTCTTAATGTATTGGTTTTAATAGGGACCTAATCACTTACTTAATTACGGTTACCTAATTAATTGCAAAAACTTTGCCTTTAAATAAATGATATCGGAACTCTCTTTTGTTACCCCACGATTACGGTATTACGGTCATGTCCCGCGAATGTGGGGATGCTCTTAGCAAAGACCCCTCAGTTTAAATCATCATAGTCCCTCGAATGTTGCCTTTGTCCCTCGATGACCCTTCGGTGTAGCCTACGGTTAAATGATGATAGTCCCTTCGAATGCTAAGGTATCCTCACAACTGTTGCCTTCAATGACCAATCGATGACCCTTCGATGACCCTTTTACATCCAAAGGATAAACTACTTACTTCTCAATAGTAAGGACAGTTTCACCCTCATAAGGATAGGAAATGACTGTAAAGACCTCGGACAGGTATAACCCTTAATTGCTCATTCATAACCTAAAATACTTTTCACACCTTACACATTTCAAAACATCCTTTTTAGAAAATCACCACTTGGCATACATTCACACTAGAATCATTGTCGAGTTATATTTTTCTAACAACTTTCAAAAACTAAACGAGATAACCACTTTGTATACATTCATTCAAGAATCATTACAAAGTTAAATTCTCATTTTCAAAACATTTCCCACACATTTCTCAAAACATTTTTTTCAAACTAGGAAAACATAAATGATTAAGCAATTAAGAGCCCATGGATAACCATGGATACAAAGGGTGCTAACACCTTCCCTTTGTATAATGTACCTCCCGAACCTAAGAATCTAAATTAAGGTCTTTCCTGTTCTTTTCCACCTTTCCTTATTGGATAAAAGAAAAGTCGGTGGCGACTCTTGCTAACCGCGACATTGCGATTAAAAACACAATAAAGTCAGTTCACCGTATGACAGAACTGGCGACTCTGCTGGGGATTTACAAAGAGAGGTCCATCTTAAAAAAAATCATCTATGTTTTCCTAATTGTTCCTTCTTTTAAGGGAGTTATTGAGGGAAAGATCCTACACCCGGATCTAGTGTACCTTAGGTAAGTAGCAATAGATCATCGCGACTATCCGGCGTATGTTGGAATGGTTAAAATGATAGCTACGGTTAATGTGACACTTTGGATGTCCTGATGTTCCTCATGTTTACTTGAGGAAAAATTTGGCATTCGCGTGGTGTCATCAAAGCATTAACCAGACCTTTAGAACCCTAATTGACTCATCCTAGCCATTAGAAAGTAGTGAGATAACTGGCTTCGGTTCCGACTGAGGTTGGTTGATACTCGATACTACACTCCTCGAGATTGGACTTTAGGGAAGCTTTGGTCAACCACTTGGTGTTGCACTGAAGTGGACTTAAAGGAAGGTCAATGATTGGAGATCCTTCTAGAACCCGGTTACTATTCTAGGACAGGTTGAACCAACCAAACTTCAGTGGGGAGGGTACTTACCTATGGAACTCATGCAAGCCTTAAAACCTAGGGATGATTGTTGTGTGACTTGTTTATGCTTGTTACTCATTTAACATCATAACATCATAACATCATAACATCATTGTACTAACCATTTCAAGGACTTAGGAATTTAGCTTTGCTCTGTTAAACAGGTTATGGCTTCCAGGAAGACTATCCGGATTAATCTTGTAGCAATCTCTCCTCAACTCAAGGATTTAGTGTCAGAACTCCCCGATCATGCTCAGTTCATCAAGAGCCATGGTTCTATCCTCAACTTGGTTACCACTGGTTTCAAAGAAGATATGATGAGAGTTCTATTCCAGTTCTTCGATCCTAAACATCATTGCTTCACCTTCCCGGATTATCAGTTGGTGCCCACCTTAGAAGAATTCTCCAGGCTGCTGGGGATACCTATTCTTGATCAAATACCTTTCAGTGGTTTAGAAAAGATGCCAAAGTCTGAAGAAGTTGCCGCAGCTTTACACATGACAAAGTCCGACATTGAAACCAATTGGGTGATAAGGAGTGGAATGAAAGGTCTACTTGCCAAATTTCTGATAAGTAAGGCCCGAGAATTCCTAAAAGTTATGAATGTCCATGCTTTTGAAGATGTTCTAGCATTGCTAATCTATGGTTTGGTGTTATTCCCTAATCCAGACCAGTTCATAGACATGAATGCTATTAAGATATTTCTCACTCATAACCCTGTGCCTACCTTGCTTGGAGACATCTTACATTCCCTTCACACTCGTACTATGAAGAGGCAAGGGACTCTCATGTGCTGCGTACCTTTGCTGTCTAGGTGGTTTATTTCGCACCTCCCTCAATCAGTCCTGAAGAATGATCAAAATCTGAAATGGTCTCAAAGGATAATGGCATTCTCCCATTCAGACATCCGTTGGTGTTCTAACCTCAGAGAAAATGTTATCCTCATCGACCGTTGTGGAGAATTCCCTAATGTACCACTCATGGGGATAAGAGGAGGTATTACTTATAATCCTGCCTTAGCCCTACGTCAGTTTGGGTATGCTCGAAGAGATAGTCCACATGAAATGATTATTCAAGGTACAGTGTTTGACTATGACAATGACTCTCAAGATCTCCGTCAAAGGTTTGTACGAGCTTGGGGCATGGTGAAAAGAAGCACTTTAGGACAGAAGAACTCCATTCCTATGGAGCCTTATCTCAGATGGGTACGCGCAAGAGCTAGTGAATTTGTCATGCCCTATCTTGCGGTTGGACCATTGGTTGTTGAATCAGGGGTCGAAGGAGGTACTTCCCAGATCATTTCTTATCCAGATATGCCTACCAATGTTGAGGAATTGAAGAGATCTTGGACCCAGTTGAGAGGGGAGAGGGATACGTTCGAAGCTCAGTTCAATGCAGAAAGGAAAAAAGTACTAGAGCTCACCAGCCAGCTTAATGAGGAACGAAGACTCAATGCATATCTTCGCCCAAAAAGGAGCCGTCCCTGGGAGACTTGAGCTTTTGTTGTATTTTTATTTTGTAATGAACATTGATTAAAGAGATTATTAATAAAAGCGTCCCTCTTTTTGGTAGTTTACGCAAAGTTAAATTCCAAAAGTCCTTGAAAACATTTCATACATTGCATAGCATAACATAACATCGCATAACAGGTAATCTAAAGGGATCAGTGTTCTCACGGTTTTCCTGCAACAGAAAAAAAATGGCTCTCGAACAAACTGTCAAAGATCTCCAGGCTCAGAATGCTCAATTCCAGGAGATGATGCTGAGCTTATCCAAGGGGCAGGAAGAACTGAAGGCTCTCTTGCTCGAGAAGAAGAAAGACAAGAAAGTTGTGAGTTTCATTAACCCGGGAAGAAGGCGTAAAGGACAGGCCGCAGGAGTCAAGTTTGGAATCCCGAATGGTCCAGAAGAGGGGGCGGAGAATGATTCAGAGGAAGAGAATGCTGATTTCTCCAACCCTGAGGATGACGATGAAGATTATGAAAATGAACAGTACTCTCCAAGAGATGATAAGTACAAGTTGCTGGAAGAACGTATGCTAGCTATGGAGGGTCAGAAGGCATCTGGTCTGGATTTCGAAAGCTTGGGTCTGGTCTCCGATGTGACCATTCCTCGCAAATTCAAAATCCCCACTTTCACTAAGTACGACGGTGCATCCTGTCCTCAGATGCATCTAAGGGCTTATGTGAGAAAGATTCAGTCGCATACCACTGATAAGAAGCTATGGATCCATTTCTTCCAAGAAAGTCTGTCTGGCACTCAGTTGGAATGGTATTATCAGCTCGAAAGCTCTGACATCCGCACCTGGACTGATTTAGCAACAACTTTTTATAAACAGTACCAGTATAATTCTGAGCTAGCACCCACTCGGCTACAGTTGCAGAATATGGCTATGGGATCTAAAGAAAGCTTCAAAGAGTATGCTCAGAAATGGAGAGATTTGGCCGGCAGAGTCAAACCCCCTATGACTGACCGAGAATTAGTAGATCTGTTCATGGGTACACTGACTGGCCCATTCTACAGCCATCTGCTGGGAAGTTCTTCATCAGGTTTCACTGAACTTATACTGACAGGTGAACGGGTGGAGAGCGGCATTCGAAGTGGAAAGATACAGGCAGCTACCTCTACAAGCAGCAAGAAGTCCTATCATGGGAAGAATGAATCAAATGCTGTGTACGGTCAAAAGAATTGTAATAAGAAAAATGGCGACCATGCCGTTGGAGCAGTGACAATCGCAGCCCCGCCAGTTCAAAACTTCCAGCACAGACAAGACAGACCAAGAAGGCAGTTTACCAAGATCAATATGACCTTAGCACAAGCACTGCAAAGTATGCTAAAGGCAAACTTAATCACTCTCAGAGGTCCTCCTGCAAATGTCAACACTACTTCGCCTCGTTATAATCCCAATGCCAGGTGTGCATATCACTCCGATAGCCCCGGGCATGATACAAATGATTGTTGGTTGTTGAAGAAAAAAATTCAGGATATGATCGACGCTGGGGAAATTGAGTTTGAGCCTCCGGAAACTCCTAATGTCATCACTGCACCTATGCCTAATCATGACAAGGCTGTTAACGTTGTGGATGACTACTCTCATATTTCTAATGTAGATGACTTAACATCTCCTCTCCTGATCATCAAGAAGAAGTTGTTGCAAGCTGGTTTATTTCCAGGATGTGCTGAAAATTGCGATCTCTGTATATCCCGACCCAATGATTGCTTGAAGTTGAGAGGTGGTATCCAACGGCTGATGGACGATCATACCATTCTCTTCGAAAAGATTCCTAAGGTGGAAAACACTGTTGAAGAAATATCTGTGATTGCAAGGTCCAAAGTTCCAGTGAAGATTACTGCTCCCAGAGTACCCGTGAAGATTACTGCTGAACCCAAGGTAGCTCCCCTAATCATTACTGCACCTGGCCCAGTACCGTATTCTTCAAGCAAAGCCATTCCGTGGAATTATGGAGGCGATGTTTACATCCATTGCGTGAAGCAAGTTGGTAATTCTGCTGATCCTAATGACATTGTTGGGACTAGTAAAGTTACTCGAAGCGGAAGGATCTTCTCTCCAGAAATCTCACCTCCAGTTCCCGAAAACCGAGGAAAGGAACCAGTCAACCCTTCTCAGTCAGAGATACTGATCGAAGTTACTACTGAAGATGTTGCCAAACGAGAAATGGAAGAAGTGCTGAAAATCATCCGCAAGAGTGATTTCGATGTGGTAGAACAGTTAGGGCATACTCCTTCCAAAATCTCGATGTTATCCTTGTTGTTATCTTCTGAATCTCATGCCCATGCCTTGATAAAATTCTTGAAGACTGCTCATGTACCTCAGGAGACCTCCGTCGATCAGTTTGAAAACTATGTTGCTAATCTGACTGTTGACAATGGCCTAGGCTTTTCCGATGCTGACCTGACACCAGCGGGAAAGAACCACAATAAAGCTCTGCATATCTCCATTGAGTGTAAGGGGATCACTTTGTCTCATGTGTTGATCGATAATGGCTCTTCTTTGAATGTGCTACCGAAAGTCGTGCTCGATAAACTTGACTGTAAAGGCATTGAATTGAAACCTAGTGGCATTGTGGTGCGTGCTTACGATGGTGCGAAGAGTGTTGTCCATGGGGAAATGGTTCTCCCTATCAAGATAGGACCTCAAGTCTTCAACACTACCTTTCATGTAATGAATATTCACCCCGCTTATTCCTGCTTGCTGGGTCGCCCTTGGATTCATGGGGCAGGTGCTGTAGCTTCGTCTCTCCGTCAAAAGCTGAGATATCCAATAGAGGGTAAGATCGTCACCGTGTGTGGGGAAGAAGAATACATTGTCAGTAGTGTGCATACCTTCAGATACGTTGAGATGGATGGTGAATTCTTCGAGACTCCGTCTCAATCATTTGAAGTGGTTCCTCCGCCCAGTCCTGTCCTTAAGCCAACTCCCTTTGTGCCCGAGGTTGTTCGAGCTCCTCCCGCCATGATCTCTCTGAAAGATGCTCAAGCTGTAGTTGAAAACGGTGGTTGTACTGGTTGGGGTCAACTGATCAAGGTACCCTACAAGTCTGATAAATTTGGTCTGGGATTCGACTCTGAACAGATGGTCCAAGATCAAATCAATGCTGTAGAAGATGCTGACAGTGATTGCGACCTGGATAGTTGGATCTACCCGACAATTGGTGACGGACTCAATAATTGGAAGGCTGAAGACACTATCCCGATTTCCTTTAGTTAGGAGTAATTGTTATTGTCCATTTAGTATTGCAAATTTTTAATTCTTCAATTGAACTTCTTAAAGCATTGTGTCTACGCCCGGGGCACAATAGCTAATTTGTTAAGGGTTTTGTCATTTCATAAGCATATTCATATTCAATAAATCAATGGACTGTGTTGCATTCAAATATTGCGCTCTTTATCTTTCCTGTCGTCTTTCAAACAAGCTATGCTTTCTTACACACACTCACGTAACGAATTGCAGATCCGTATCCACTCTGGATCCTATTGATAATAATTCCGCTACTGTTCATTATGACTTTGAAAATCCGATCTACCAAGCCGAAGATGGAAGTGAGGAAGATTGTGAAGTACCTGGAGAGCTTGCCAGACTGTTACTGCAAGAGGAAAGGACTATACAGCCGCATGAAGAGTCACTCGAAACTGTAAATCTGGGTACTGAAGTAGACAGAAAAGAAGTCAGAATAGGAGCAGGCTTGGAAAATAGTGTCAAAGACAGATTGATTCAGATGTTACATGACTATATAGAGGTTTTCGCTTGGTCTTATGAAGACATGCCAGGATTGGATACTGACATAGTAGTGCATCGTCTGCCAATGAAGGAGGACTGTCGTCCTGTCAAGCAAAAGGTTCGCCGCATGCGTCCTGAAATGTCTGAGAAAATCAAAGCCGAGGTTATGAAACAATTCAATGCCGGTTTTCTAGCCGTTACCTCTTATCCTCAATGGGTTGCTAATGTGGTACCAGTGCCGAAGAAGGATGGTAAGGTGCGAATGTGCGTAGATTACAGAGATTTGAATAAAGCGAGTCCCAAAGATGACTTTCCACTCCCGCACATCGATGTTCTGGTAGATAACACCGCTCAACACAAAGTATTCTCCTTCATGGATGGATTCTCGGGTTATAATCAGATTAAGATGGCACCTGAGGACATGGAGAAAACTACGTTTGTGACGCAATGGGGCACTTTCTGCTACAAAGTAATGCCATTCGGTTTGAAGAATGCAGGAGCAACGTACCAGCGTGCTATGGTGGTTTTGTTCCATGATATGATTCATCATGAAATAGAAGTATACGTGGATGACATGATAGCCAGGTCTCATACTGAAGAAGAACATCTCGATCATTTATACAAACTGTTCGAGAGGTTGAAGAAGTACAAGTTGAGATTGAATCCGAACAAATGCACCTTTGGAGTAAGATCCGGTAAACTCCTGGGCTTTATTGTCAGTGGTAAAGGAATTGAGGTTGACCCAGCTAAAGTGAGAGCTATTCGAGAAATGCCAGTTCCCCATACGGAGAAAGAAGTCAGAGGTTTCTTGGGACGCTTGAACTACATTGCCCGATTTATCTCCCATTTGACCGCTACCTGCAAACCCATCTTCAAATTACTAAGGAAAAATCAAGAGATGATATGGAACGACGAATGCCAAGAAGCTTTTGACAAAATCAAGAAGTATCTTCAAGAACCTCCAATTCTGATACCACCAGTTGAAGGAAGACCTCTAATCATGTATTTGACCGTGTTAGAAAATTCAATGGGGTGTGTACTGGGGCAACATGACGAGTCTGGTCGAAAAGAGCATGCCATATACTACCTTAGCAAAAAGTTTACCGACTGTGAAACAAGATACTCACTGCTCGAGAGAACTTGTTGTGCTTTGGCCTGGGCTGCTCGCCGACTAAGACAGTATATGTTGAATCATACCACTTTGTTGATTTCTAAGATGGATCCCATCAAATACATATTCGAGAAACCTGCCCTATCCGGAAGAATAGCAAGATGGCAGATGATTCTAACAGAGTACGATATCCAGTATACTACCCAGAAAGCAATCAAAGGAAGCATGCTAGCTGATCATTTGGCTCATCAAGAAGAGGATGATTATCAATCTATGAATTTTGAGTTCCCAGATGAGGATGTCATGCTTGTTACTGATGATGAAAAAACTAAACCGGATGAAGGACCCGAACTGGGATCCCGATGGACTATGGTTTTTGATGGATCTTCTAATGCATTGGGCCATGGTGTTGGTGTTGTAATCATTTCTCCCGGAGGTTACCATACACCTTTCACTGCTAGATTGTGCTTTCATTGTACCAATAATATGGCTGAGTATGAAGCATGTATTTTGGGACTCAAGGCTGCTATAGATCGGCGAATCAAGTTTTTGAGGGTGTACGGAGATTCAGCCTTGGTAATCAGTCAGATCAAGGGAGAATGGGACACCAAACATCCGAATCTCATCCCTTATCGAGAGCGGGTGATGACCTTAATCCCATACTTTGAAGAGATTGCATTTGAACATATTCCACGGGAAGAGAATCAGTTGGCAGACGCATTAGCTACCATGTCATCTATGTTCAGAGTCAGATGGGACAGTGAAGCTCCTAGGATCACTATTGAACGATTAGATGAACCAGCACACTGTTATGAACTTAACACTGAGAGGGTACAGGAGAAACCTTGGTTCCACGACGTAAAAAGATATTTAGAAGCTCAGGAATACCCTGAAGGGGCATCCATCAATGACAAAAAATTCCTGAGGAAGTTCTCAGCTAAATTCTTTCTGAGTAATGGGGTGTTATACAAACGTAATCATGATTCGACTCTGCTTCGCTGTGTGGATAGAAAGGAAGCAAAAAGGATTATGGAAGACATGCATGACGGTATTTTTGGGACTCATTCTAGTGGACATACAATGGCCAAGAAGATTCTGAGATCAGGGTATTATTGGTCTACCATGGAAGCTGATTGCCACCATCACTCCAGAACCTGCCACAAGTGTCAGATCTATGCGGATAAAGTACATGTGCCTCCTGCTCCATTGAACGTGTTGACATCACCTTGGCCCTTTGCAATGTGGGGCATTGATATGATTGGAGAGATTAAACCTACTGCTTCCAACGGACATCGTTTCATTCTTGTTGCTATTGATTACTTTACAAAGTGGGTAGAGGCAGCCTCATTTGCTTCTGTCACCAAGAATGTGGTGGCACGGTTCATCAAGAATAGTCTTATTTGTCGGTATGGCATCCCTGAAAGAATTATCACGGACAATGGTACTAACTTGAACAACAAGATGGTTATTGAACTCTGCACGCAGTTCAAAATTAAACACCATAACTCTTCCCCGTACCGGCCAAAGATGAATGGCACCGTAGAGGCTGCTAATAAGAATATCAAGAAGATCATACAAAAGATGACAATAACGTACAAAGACTGGCATGAGATGTTACCGTTTGCTCTCCATGGTTATCGCACTTCAGTGCGCACTTCGACAGGGGCAACTCCATTCTCTTTAGTCTACGGAATGGAAGTCGTTTTACTAGTGGAAGTTCAGATTCCCTCTCTAAGGATCATGAAAGAGGCGGGTTTAGGCGAGGATGAATGGATTCAGACTCGGCTCGATCAAATAAATTTGATTGATGAGAAGAGACTTGCGGCTGTTTGTCACGGGCAGATATATCAGAAGCGCATGACCCAGGCATTTAACAAAAGAGTCAAGAAACAGGTGTATCGAATTGGCGACTTGGTGATCAAGCGTATCATTCTACCACAAGGTGATTCCAGAGGCAAGTGGACTCCCACATACGAAGGGTCATTTGTGGCTAAGAAAGTATTCTCTGGTGGAGCCATGATACTTGCTACAATGGATGGCGAAGACTTCCCGCATCCTGTGAACGCGGACATAATTAAAAAATACTACGCATAAAAAAGACCCGCTAGGTCGACGTACCTAGGCAAAAGTAAGGGCATCCCGGCGAACCAAAAGGGTTCGGGCAAAAGTTAGGGATAAACATATAAAAATGTACACCCGGCAAGTCGAAAACCTGAAAAGGCGGCTTGAGCAAAAAAGGGTATCCTGGTGGACTGAAAACCTGAAAAGGCGGTCCAGGCAAAAATTAGGGATTAAAGCGTATGACTATGTCCCGTTCTCTGTCAGCTTCAGCCAAGTTCAAGGGACTGAACAAGCCAATCACTTCTATCCGACAGCAGGAGATGAGATGCTTGAAGACATAATGGCAGTAGTGGAATTAGAATCGATAGGACTTTTTCTGCATAGCTTTCTCTCTGTTCTCCTGACAATTTTCTCTTACTAGGATTTCTGTCTCCTTGTACGCAAATTGCCTGTTTATAGGCCCTCTTTCAAAATCAATACAATTTTATCTCCAAAAAAAAAGGATGCTTATTGTTTTCCCTTTTTCTGTTTTGTTTGCATAAACGTCCATTGATTTAATTTGAATTGATTTATGCATTTGAATATGATCAATGTTTACAAAAATACATGCCTAAAATAGAAATAGCAATTACTACAAGACTTCAGGACCAAGGAGAAGGTCTAACCACGCTTCCCAATGAGTCCGTCGCTATTTCCCAGAAGAGGTTGGCATCACTGGACGAATTGGTCATCTCTTCTATCCCCAGCCAGGCTCTGTTGAGTGTTTTCACCATCAGACAGAAGTCAAATACCCCCAGCTGAGAAAGGGTCATCAATACAAATACCTCCGACCAGAAGACTGAGATTTATTTCCCCAGTAGAGTTCCCTGGAAGAACGTTTCAGACGATAGTGCATTCATTACATCATTTCACATCACATACCTATTTCATTCCGCATCATATACAGTACATCGTTTCATAGCATGCACATGCATACCATGTTCGCAGGCATAAAACACCTCATGCACCATGACATTGCATGAAACTAACTTGATCTTTCAGGTTAATGATCCTCCTGGTCACATTCAAGATTCGAATACAGCTCTCGGATATAATCCATGTGACAAGCTCTCTAATATCCTCCCAATGGTGGCATCTCTAAGCCCACCCCAGATATTCATTGCAAGTACAACAACAAATATTATCAGATACAACCTAACGTACGATTCATTCTGATTCAGCCCAACATATGACTCCTTCAACTCAGACACGATCTAACGTACGATCCATTCTGACTTCCAGCAACTCCAATACGGTCTAACGTACGACCCATTTGGACCTTCAAATCCTCAGATGCTGCCTAGCGTACGGTACATTCCGGGGTGTAGTCTAGCGTACGACTACTTTCTTCGTCAGATACAGCCTAACGTACGGCTCATTCTGCAACTCCAATACGGTCTAACGTACGACCCATTTGGACCTTCAGCTCAGATACGATCTAACGTACGATCCATTCTGACTTTCAGCAACTCCAATACGGTCTAACGTACGACCCATTTGGACCTTCAAATCCTCAGATACTGCCTAGCGTATGGTACATTCCGAGGTGTAGTCTAGCGTACGACTACTTTCTTTTTCAGATACAACCTAACGTACGGTTCATTCTGCAACTCCAATACGGTCTAACGTACGACCCATTTGGACCTTCAAATCCTCAGATACTGCCTAGCGTATGGTACATTCCGAGGTGTAGTCTAGCGTACGACTACTTTCTTCTTCATATACGATCTAGCGTATGATCCATTCTGATCTTCCATCCCTAACAAAGTCATCCGCCTAATGAACAACTCACTCTGGTATTCAGACACGGTCTAACGTACGATCCATTCTGATCCCTTATCCCCAACAGTATATAACACACTCTGACTCCCCAGCGAAGTCGACAGCATAATGGATGACTCACTATACGGTCTAGCGTATGACCCGGTATGACACCCATGTCTCCAGATATCGTCTAACGTACGACACAATCTGAAGCACTCATCATCAAACTGCCTGGATGGCATCTTTAAGCCCATCTCCATCAAAGACTAATTGACAAGCGCAAATTTTTGGGGCATTCTAGTGTTCAATAATCTTCCACCTCCAGACCACGAATGGCGTACATACCATTCTAACTCTCTCGGTTCAAGAATATTGAACAGGGGCAGCTGTCATACCCCAAAATTTGCCCGTTGATATTACAAAGCATTTTTCAGGACACTCCGACTTATTCTGCAAGGCACTGACATTAAAGGAACAAAAGCCCAACTCACAACAGGCCCAATCCAAAAATGGCCCAAACTGGCCTGCTCGCTAGGCGAGCAAATCCTTCGCCTAGCGAACCCCTCGTTATGACACTCGCCCCAGCGAAGCATCAGATCCAGTAAAAGCCCAAACTAGCCTGCTCGCTAGGCGAGCAAATCCTTCGCCTAGCGAACGTTCGCTACACGCTCGCCTAGCGAAGCTGACAGATAACAGAAAATTCTGGGCTTCACTCTGAGCCCATTAGGTCATCATAATCACTATAAATAGCCAAGCTTCAGCCACGAAAATGGACAGAGGAAGACGAACGGAAACCCTGGCACAGAAACCCTGGAGCTCAACTTAGAGAATTCCGAGTCGAGAAACCCTGAAGGCCGCTCTTCCGCACCAAAGTTACCACCGCCCAACTCCATCCGATAACAAGTTCAGTTATAAACAGGTTTGCGTGTCACTAATGCTTTATGCTTTTAATCGATAATCCTTACGCATGCAAGGCATCATGATTAAGTTTTCGGATATGTAATTTGATTTCATTTAAGTATGCCTGAATATCCTGAATACTTGTCCATGCTGTTCCTATAATTAAATGCCATGAAGTTCAGGGTTACAGAAATCATGCTGCTGTCAAACTCAAAATCTGTCGCCGCTCGCTAGCACATCGCTAAGCGAGCCTGGAGCGAGCCCTCGCTAAGCCTTCGCTAGGCGAAGCAGGGGCGAATGGGACAGTGGCTGTTTCATTTTCTTGCTGTTCTATTTTATGCTTGTCTAATCACGAGTTATTATAATTCTGTATCATTTGGCCTGAGTTCATGACTGTTGTGTTTATTTTACGGTGCAACCTTCAAATTATACTTTATCTCGATGCTCTAATTCGTGTGTTGAATTGTGTAAAGGCTTACATATTCTCGAAGAAACGGCCGGCCAGGTGTTCCACCTTATGTGTGGGATACCCTTATGGAAATTCACTCTGGATTACTCAATTGATTTTAATGTATTAATTTTATGGCGAAGATCCACCCTAATGGCTTAATTGTTCTTAATGTATTGGTTTTAATAGGGACCTAATCACTTACTTAATTACGGTTACCTAATTAATTGCAAAAACTTTGCCTTTAAATAAATGATATCGGACCTCTCTTTTGTTACCCCACGATTACGGTATTACGGTCATGTCCCGCGAATGTGGGGATGCTCTTAGCAAAGACCCCTCGGTTTAAATCATCATAGTCCCTCGAATGTTGCCTTTGTCCCTCGATGACCCTTCGGTGTAGCCTACGGTTAAATGATGATAGTCCCTTCGAATGCTAAGGTATCCTCACAACTGTTGCCTTCAATGACCAATCGATGACCCTTCGATGACCCTTTTACATCCAAAGGATAAACTACTTACTTCTCAATAGTAAGGACAGTTTCACCCTCATAAGGATAGGAAATGACTGTAAAGACCTCGGACAGGTATAACCCTTAATTGCTCATTCATAACCTAAAATACTTTTCACACCTTACACATTTCAAAACATCCTTTTTAGAAAATCACCACTTGGAATACATTCACACTAGAATCATTGCCGAGTTATATTTTTCTAACAACTTTCAAAAACTAAACGAGATAACCACTTTGTATACATTCATTCAAGAATCATTACAAAGTTAAATTCTCATTTTCAAAACATTTCCCACACATTTCTCAAAACATTTTTTTCAAACTAGGAAAACATAAATGATTAAGCAATTAAGAGCCCATGGATAACCATGGATACAAAGGGTGCTAACACCTTCCCTTTGTATAATGTACCTCCCGAACCTAAGAATCTAAATTAAGGTCTTTCCTGTTCTTTTCCACCTTTCCTTATTGGATAAAAGAAAAGTCGGTGGTGACTCTTGCTAATCGCGACATTGCGATTAAAAACACAATAAAGTCAGTTCACCGTATGACACTCTTCAAGTCAAATTGGACAAAGCCTTACAACCAAACATTATGTTTGCTATTGATCCATCAGAGTTTGAAAAGTCTTTGAACCATTCATATAAAAAGCATAAATATGTTAAAAAGGTCTCGAATAACAAAAGCACATCTCATCATAACTTATCTTGTCATTATTATTGCAAGAAAGGTCATACTATTGAAAAGTGCAAGTTTAGGAAACTTTTTGTTCCTAAAGGAGTTTTTCAATGGTTTCCCAAATGCAACCTTGATTTCACTCACTCTAAAGGGCCCAATGAAAATTGGGTACCTATCTCATTTGCTTGATTCTATAGGTTAAATATCTTGACTATACGGAGGAGATATGGTTTCTCGATAGTGGATGTTCAAGACATATGACGGGTGACATATCTCTATTCATTGACTTTGTGCCAAAGAAGGAGGGGTTTGTCACTTATGGAGACAACATCACGGGAGAAATACTTGGAAAAAATAATATAGATAATCCCTCATCTACTACTATCTCTGATGTTATGTTAGTATATGGTCTTAAACATAACTTCTTTAGCATTAGTCAACTATGCGACAATGGATTTAAAGTTACTTTTACAAAATCTTGTTGTTTGTTTGAACATAATGAAAAGAAAGATTGTATGTTTAAAGGTTTATGGTTAATAACAAATATATGCTTAATTTAGATGATGTATCCTTGGTTACAACTAAGTGTCTAGTGACCATGAGTTAAAACTCTTGGTTATGGCATAGACGCCTAGCTCATGTCAACTTTGATTTACTAAAAAAAGTGACTTCAAAAGATTTAGAAATCGATCTACCAAAAATAAGGTTTTCAAAAGACCATATATGTGATACATGCCAAATGGGCAAGCAAACGAGAGTCTTATTTAAATATAAAAACATTGTTTCAACTTCAAGACCTCTTGAGCTTCTTCATATGGATCTATTTAGTCCTTCAAGGACCAAAATCATATACGGTAACTATTATGGTTTTGTGATGATATATAATTACTCGAGATTTGGTTGGGTCGTGTTTTTGGATAGTAAAGAAGAGACTTTGTCAACTTTCAAACAATTTTCTAGATTATCCCAAAATAAGATGAATTTGAAAATTGTTGTTATCCAAAGCGATAATAGAGGTGAGTTTGAAAATCACCTCTTTGAGAAGTATTGTGATAAAAATGGCATTGAGCATAACTTCTCCGCTCCTAGAACTCCACAGCAAAATGATGTTGTGGAGCGGAGAAATTGTGTTTTAGAGGAGTTGTCTAAAACCATGCTCAATGAAGGTAATCTACCTAAATATTTACGGGTAGATGCCATTAGCACTGCATGTTATGTCTTGAATAGGATACTAATATGTCCTATCTTAGACAAAACTCCCTATGAACTTCTTAAGGGTAGAAAACCTAATTTGTCACATCTTCACATTTTTGGATGCAAATGTTTTATTTTTAACAATGGAAAGGATAATCTAGGTAAGTTTGATACAAAAAATGATGAAGATATCTTCCTCAGATACTCACAGTCTTGCAAAGCTTATAGGGTTTATAACAAAAGATTACTTATTATTGAAGAGTTAGTTCACGTTACTTTTGATGAGTCTTACCCGAAAAATCTCGGGAAAGGTGTTTCTTTTCATGATGTAGGTGTATCTTCAAAGGATATTCTCAAGGAACCCGAAAATAGAATTGATTAGCCTAAAGCGGTGGAATATGAGAAAGAAGAAGATAACAATTGTGAAGAGGATAAGGTTGAAAGTCCAGATGCAATGGAAGGTCTACCTTTGGCTTGGAGAACATCCAAAGATCATCCTATCGATAACATACTTGGAGACATCACCAAAGGTGTGACAACAACTCCAAGATAAGTAACTTTTGTTATCAATTTGTGTTTGTTTCATAAGTTGAACCTAAAAATTCTATATATGCATTACATGATGAGCATTGGATTATGGCCATGTAAGACGAACTAAACCAATTTAAAAGGAATGATGTTTAGAACTTTGTCCCTCATCCTAAAAATCATCGATTAATTGACACTATATGGGTTTTTAGAAACAAACTCGACGAAATCAGAGTGATAACTAGGAATAAAGTCCGACTAGGGCTCAAGGTTATAACCAAGAGTAGGGCATTAACTATAAGGAGACTTATGCTCATATTGCTCGCCTCGAGGCTATACGCCTTCTACTAGCTTATGCTTGCTCCAAAGATTTCAAGTTATTTCAAATGGACGTGAAAAGTGTGTTCCTTAATAGCTATATCAATGAGGAAATGTATGTAGCTCAACCTCCCAATTTTGAAAATCACGAGTATGATAATCATGTTTACAAACTAAAACGAGCTTTGTAAGGTCTCAAACAAGCACATAAGGCTTGGTATGAGCAACTTAGTAATTTTTTAATTTATCAAGGATATTCTAGGGGAAAGGTAGATACTTCATTTTTCATTAAGAATCAAGGAAAGCGTACTCTTTGAAGGCGTGAAAAACACAAGAAGGGGGGGGGGGGGTTGAATTTGGTTTTACAAGCAAAAGCTTTTTCCAAAACAAGAACGCCACTAACAAGTTAATAATGAAGCGATAAAAACACAAGTATTTTTATCCTGGTTCGCTTGAAACTCAAAGTTAATCCAGTCCACCCACCAAGGTGATTTTCCTTATACACAAAGACTTAATCCACTATAATCAACATATTACAACAAACACAAAGAATAACCTTCTTTGTCTTCTCAAGGATCCAACTAAACCTTAGTCTCCTCAAGGATTCACAAAGAATAACTTTCTTTGTATTCTCAAGGATAACCTCCTTAAGGACTCAAACAAATAGTTTAAAGAATACTTTGTATGTTACAAGATGCTTTTACACAAGAAGATTTTACACAAATGAATAACAAACACTTAAAGAAAACTGTATACAAAGAATGATATTCAAAAAGAAAAATAGCTTATCAAAATACTTGTGCAACCGACATTTTCTTCAAGTCTCCAATGCATGCTTATATAGCATAAGCATGTGACCGTTGGAGGGCAAAATAGAGAAAGCTCATTTGAGAGGCTGTTCATTGTTGGATGGGAAAGGAATGATATTGTGTAATATCCTTTCACCTACGAATTCAGTGACGGGTGTGATGTATAGTACTGTCTTTGCCCACGAAATCAGGTAGTGCAAAGGTTGTTTGTTTTGTACCATATACTATTTGATCACGTTCCCATTTTGATCTTATCTTAAAATTCATTGGCTTTTGATGAAAGTTGATTGAAGCATGAAATGAAGAAATAAAGAGCTGGATTCAGAAACTTCAGAACCTTGACAATGTTAGTAGTTTAGCTTGAGGTCTTCAGTATCTTCAGAGTCTTCAGAATCCTCAGTCAGAACCTTGATAACTTCAATCGTCTGGCTTGAGATCTTCAGAATCTTCAGTTTCATTAAACAACTTTAGAAGCTTGCCATTCTTCAGAAGTTTGGTTATCAGAGTCTCATCCAGAAGCATGAGTTGAGAGAACATTGCAACAACAACATAGAGTCTCCTCAGAAGCTCTAGATGAGTAAAATAGCTCAGAGGCGGAAAGAGCATTGCATAACAATATTGACGTCTTTCAAAACTTCTAATAACTTGCGCATAAGCGGATTTAGAACGCATAGTTCAGAAACTGATGATGTTGCATATCATATATTCAGAACCAAAACTGATTATTAAAGCTACACAATAATAAACCATTAGGGTACCAATATTGTTCTCACACATATACAATATTGTTATCATCAAAACTCAAGGTATAGATGCATAACCAAATCTTATTCTAACAGTCTCCCCCTTTTTAATGATGACAAAACATGTATTTTGATGAACAGTTTTGTACAGGGTAATCACAAAAGAATACATCTTACAGAAGCACAAAACTCCCCATGAGATGTATAATCCTATAAAGATAAAATCAGAATGAAACAACACTTTCCTGATTTTCCTTTTGAAATACTAGAGTGAATATTCAGTCAGAATCTGGTTTATCTTCAGAACTTAGTTGATGTTGTCCAAAACACTGGTTGATAACATCATCAATCTGATAGGCTTCACTTCAAAAGCTTTTAGAGGAGCAGGTTTTCTTATTGAAACCTTGACTTTTCAAGTCAAAAAATATCTCTTATATGAATTCGAAATCCATGATTTTCAGAAAGAGAATATTCAGAACCATTCTGATTCTTGAGAAAAACACTTAACAAACTCTTTTTTGAAGTATTTGTTAGTAGAAGCTTTAAACAATGTTTAGGTTTTTGATTAAGGAATTTAGATATCAAAATAAACTTTAATTCTTCCTCTTTAGAACGTTATGTTTTCTCCCCCTTTGTCATAAATCAAAAAGACATAAGATAAGAAGTAAATAAATAAAGAGAAACAAAACATTTTTCATTGATAAAATGCCAACAGGCAGAAGCTTCTGAGACAACCATCTGAGTAGCAGCTTCTTCTTGAGGTTTAGAATTAGCAACAGGTTCTGGAGCAGACTCAATGTGCTGAACTGTCTCAGTTTTTGGAGCAGCTTATTCTTCCATAGCTTTAGGAGAAGCTTCCTTGATTTCTGGAGCCGGAAGACAGAGTTGGGAGTTTCTTAGCTTCCAGAGTTCCATTAAGGGCACAAACCCATAACGGAATTTGCTTTCAACAAGAGTATACCCAAGATCCTTCAGCAAGAGTATACCCAAGATCCTTCAGCTTGGAAATCTTGGAGTTCATCCAACTTCTGTACTCTTCCCATGTTGAATCACTCGCAACATGATTTGCAGAAGAACGACTAAAAGTCATTGCTTCATGCAAACAGATTTTAGATTCCGATTCAAATTTCCTCAGAGCCTTACCAAAATTAGGGGAGGATTTTGTTGGTAGTTTGGGGTATTTGACTGTAAGGTTGATTATGGACTCATCAAAGTCATGACCATATACATATGGATTTGATGGTGGAATAACAAGAGGTGATTCAAGTGAAGTGGGCTCTGGTTCAAAATTGAACATTCCTTCAGGAGTTCCATCAGAAACGTGTTCGTTAGAAACTCTTGAAGAAGATGTTTGAGGAGTTGTTATATTTGGATTTGTTGGTTGGGGAGCATTAACATTTCGCGGTGAGATAGGTGAATTTTGTAACTGTGAAAGAGATAATGATGGTGGTATCTATTGTCGATCTAACAAAGGAGAAGAATTCTAAAGGAGTTTATGTGATAGGCGTTTCTATAATAGGAGTTTCTATGATGGGATTTTCTATAGTAGGATTGATTAAACTTGATTCTAGTGGTGGAAGTGCGATTGGTTCAGAAATAGTGGATTGAGATGGAGGAGGGATTGGTAAGACCCTTTGAGACAAAATTGAATCAGAATTTAATAGAGTGCTATCAGAAGGAAGCTTACCAACTGCTATATCAGAAGCTCTTGAAGAAGACTGGACTACTCCAGAAGTATCCTTCAGAATCATTTCTTTCTGGCGCTCACTTAAAGGCACCACGTCTTAATCCTGAAAGATAGAAAGCTTCTTCTTCTTCTTAGCCCTAGAAGATCTTTAGCCTCTGAATTCCTTCTTTCTCTTCCCATGAACATCATGGCAAGTCTCTGGAGGGTTAAAATGATCCACCAAAGGCTCAAGTCCATCCTTCAGATAACTTTTCAAGTAAGCCATCAGAACCTATGGAGGATCAATTTTGGTGAATAGTGGGTAATCATCAATTGGATTTATTGTACCACAGATATCATCCTTAGACAAAATGAAATATGGCCTTTGAATTCATACTCTTCGGATTCTTCCCCCAGAAGACTTTACCAGCATCCTTCACCAGCTCTTCTATCAAACCACTGACTAGAAGGTCATCAATTAAACCACTTTCCACGAGAATATCATAAATTAACTTGCCGTTGGGAATGAATTTTCTCTTTGTCTTCTCGTAAGAGCCACAAGTTTTGGATTCTATGATAGAATCCCTCATGAACTTAAACAAAATTGAAGGAAGTCCCACCCTTATCCAGAAAGAATAACATGAATTTCTGACGCGTGTTGATGTACTTAAACATATTTGTACTTGGCCTGTGGTGAATGCAACCCAAAATAATCTTGAACCAAACTCTTAGTTTCCTTGTTAAGTCCTTAGCACTAGGACCTTTTTCATCCGCAAATTTGGTTTCTTCCTTGAAGATAACAGGAAAGATGATAACTTCTCTCTTAACGATGATTTTAGCATTATGAGTCCTTTTTCCTTTACCATCATGAGCAATGAGATCAACTATGGACTTCTCATTAATGACTATTTTCGTATTCATGACATAGGAAGTGATAGTTTCCTTCTCATAAGTTGCATGAACTCAAAGTTTCCAGCCATGAATATCCAAACTTTCAATGAAATCAAAATTGTTTTCCTTCAAGTTTTTGAATTCAACAATGGTTTCACATAACACTATTAACTCATTTACTGGAGTATGAAGGGTTAACTCTGGAATCTCTTCCAAAATGGTGTTGCTTTCAGTTTCTTTTGAAGAGGTTGGAGATTGTTTTTGTTGATCAGCCATTTGAAGAATATGAAGATGAAGAACAGTTGTAGAGAGAGAAGGTTGTTTTAAGGTTTAAAAACTTAAAATGTGGGAGAGATGTGCACGTAATGTGTAAGTGTGAGTGAAGTGGATTTAAATAGAAATTTTTGCAATGATTACAAAAAGGGAATACGCAACCATATAGGGAAGTGTAAGAGTTTAGACCTAATTCAAAGAATTGCTAAACCCAATGTGTCACGCTTTTATCACACATGCTCAGAAAGTGGGACAATTGTCTCCACTAGGAACCACATGAAACCAAAAGACAAGACAACCATTTAATGTAGCGACTATTCAGAATCAGGAAGACAAACCGATAAGATTACTTTTGATCAGAACCTTTCTAATTCATGAGAACTTCCTTACTTCATAAGGCTCACGTTTCAGAGTCAGAAAGCATAACAATCTCAGAATCTGATCTAGAGTTCTGAAGACTTTGACATTCTGAAATACATCTTTTCATTCTTGACATAATTTCATAAATAGGTTTTTCATAATGAATATGAATCTATCTTCAACAAGGGGTTTTGTAAAGATATCAGCCCATTGATGGTCTGTATCAACAAATTTTAAGTGAAAAAATCCCTTATGAATATAGTCACGTAAAAAGTGATGTTTTATTTCAATATGCTTAGCCCTATAATGCAAGATAGGATTCTTAGATAAACAATTAACATAAGTATTATCATAGAGAATAAGAATGTTACTCTCAAATATCTGATAATCTTCCAGCTGGCTCTTCATCCAGAGTATCTAAGTGTTACATCCAGAAGCTGCAATGTATTCAGCTTCGGCTGTTGAGAGTGCAATTGTTGATTGTCTCTTGCTAGACCATGAGATCAAGTTATCTCCCAGAAATTGGCAACTTCCAGAAGTACTTTTTATTTCAATTCTGCCTCCAACATAGTCAGCGTTACAATAGCCTACTAATTTACACTCACTTGATTTTATATAAAATAAACCAAGGTTAGTAGTACCTTTCAGATACCTAAAGATTCTCTTAACAATAGTTAAGTAAGTTTCCCTAGGATCTGATTGGAAGCGAGCACATAAGTAAACACTGAATAAGATATCAGGTGTAAAAGCAGTTAGATATAGAAGAGAACATATCATACCTCTGAATAGCTTTTGACTTACCTTACTCCTTACCTCTTCTTTCTCCTGAATACATGTAGGATGCATTGAAGTCTTTGCTTGCTTGCATTATGATAAGTTAAACTTCTTCAGAAGTCCCTTTGTGTATTTGCTCTAATGAATATAAGTGTCTTCTAATCTTTGATCAATCTGGATTGCCAGAAAGAACTTAAGTTCTCCCATCAGACTCATTTCGAATTCTGTCTGCATAGACTTAGCAAAATCCTTGCAAAACGATGCATTAGCAAAACCAAAAATAATATCATCAACATATATTTACACAACTAGAATGTCATTCTTTAAGGCTTTGAAAAAGAGAGTTGTGTCCACTTCCCCTGTGGTAAAATCATTTTCCAAAAGAAAGTTGCTTAGTCTATCATACCAAGCTCTGGGAGCTTGCTTTAGACCATACAAAGATTTTTTCAGTTTAAAAACAAAATCAGGATTTTGAGAACTTTCAAAAACAATGGGTTGATGCACATATACTTCTTCAGAAATATATCCATTCAGAAATGCACTCTTAACATCCATCTGATAAAGGATGATGTTATGATTGACTGCAAAAGAAATTAAGAGACGAATAGACTCTAAATTGGAAACTGGAGCAAAGGTTTATGTATAGTCTACAACTTCTTGCAATCTATAACCTTGTGCTACCACTCGAGCTTTGTTTCTGACAACTTTACCTTTCTCAGTCAACTTGTTTCTGAAGACCCATATGGTTCCAATGACATGGAAGCCTTTTGGTTTCTGAACAAGATCCCATACATCATTTCTGGTGAATTGTTTCAGTTCTTCTTCCATGGCCAAAATCCATTCATTGTCCATAAGAGCTTTATCAATTGATGTGGGTTCTATTAGAGACGCCAAACCTAGGAGAGTCTCTTCAGATGGTTTGAATGAAGATCTAGTTTTAAATGGAGAATTCCTGTCTCCCAGAATCAGTTCTTCAGAATAAGAATTTCTTGATATACTCTTCTTCTAATGAGTTGGATCAAATATTGCTTTTGTTTGAGTCGATTCTTCAGATTCTTTAGCTTTGCCTTCCGAGTATTTTTCTCTAGAGACAATATCTTTGGATTCTGAAAGATTGATCTTCATATCTAAAAATTTCTCAACTAGATTTGACTTTTCAGGGTCAAGCTTATCATTGAATCTAACATGAATTGATTCCTCAATAATTCGTGTTTCTGTGTTAAAGATTATGTAGCCTTTAGAGCGTTCAGAATATCCTAACAGTAAACACTTATATGCTTTAGAGTCAAACTTGTCAATATTCTCTTTAGTATTTAACATAAAACATTCACATCCAAAAGGACGAAAGTAAGAAATGTTAGGCTTTACGTTTTTCCATAATTCCTAAGGAGTCTTACCCAGAATAGGTCGGATAGAAATCCTGTTCTGAATGTAACACATTGTGTTAACTGCTTCTACCCAAAAATGTCTAGCCATATAGTTTCTTGGATCATGGTGTGAGCCATTTCTTGAAAAGTCTATTCTTCCTTTCTACAACTCCATTTTGTTGTGGAGTTATAGGATAGGAGAAATCATGGGAAATACCATTTGAATCAATTTTTTTTTCAAAATGTTTGTTTTCAAATTTGCCACCATGATCACTTCTGACTTTGACTATTTTTCAATTCATTTCTGTTTGCACTAGTGAGCAGAAGGTAGAAAACACATAATGTGACTCATCCTTGTGCTTTAAGAACTTTACCCATGTCAAACAACTGTATTCATCAACTATGACCAATCCATACTTCTTTCAATTGATAGAAGTAGTTTTCATTGGTCCAAACATATAATTATGCAGAAGTTCTAACGATCTAGAGGTAGACACAACCATTTTTTGTTTGAAATAAGTTTTAGAAAACTTGCCTTTCTGACATGATTCACAAAGAGCATCTGAAGCAAACTTCAGTTTGGGTAGACCTCTGACTAATTCAAGCTTATTTAGATGAGAAATCCTTCTCATGCTAACATGGCCCAAACGTCTATGCCAGATCCATTGCTCCTTATTAACAGACATTAGACATTTTACATTTTGATCTTCAAGATCAGAAAATATAACTTTATAAATGTTGTTTTTCCTCTTTCCATTAAAAAGGATTGTACCATCTTTCTGACTAATAGCCTTACAAGACTTTTGATTAAAGATGATACCATCAACTAAAATAACATTATTAATAGAAGGAAGTTTATCGTTACCAATAGTTCCAGAGCCAATGATCGTTCCTTGATGGTTTCCTCTGAAACCAACGAAGCCACCAGGCTTAAGTTCCAAATCTTGGAACATAGACCTTCTACCCGTCATGTGTCATGAGCATCCAGTGTCCAGGTACCATGACTGGTGTCTCAACTAAGCTGTTAAGCATGTCTGCAACAAAAATTATTTTATCCTTAGGTACCCATATTTTGGGTCCTCTTTTATTAGTTTTCCCAGAGTATCTTACAACTTTGGGTCTTTTAGCATAAGGATAATCATTAGATATTTGTGCATGATACTTAGGTTTGAGAACAATGTTCTTATCCTTAGTATGCTTTTGTGTCTATGCAGAAGTATCAAGCTTAGTGCCACCAGACACGAAATGTACATAGAGAGGTTTTGGTTTGACCTTCTGACTTTCGTCAGGTTTTATAGATTATGTACAACCTAAAACTTTCTTTCCATTTTTGCTAACTCCATAAATCAAGGAATCCATTTTGCTTCTATCTATGCTTTTATCCAGAAAGTATTGGAATACTCTGTCATATCTGATGACGCAATCAGTACCATAAGCTTATGAAGTTATTTCCTCCTCTAGTTTTGAAATTTTTCTTTTCAAAGTAGAGTTGTTACTTTGTAAAGAAAATACTTGGACTTGTTTAAGGTCCTTGTATTTACTCTGAAGACTCTGGTACTTTTCCAGCATTTCTGAGAGATGTGATTTAATATCAGAACAAGATAGGTTAGAAAATACCTCTTCATAATCGGAGTCAAATTTTGATTTTGATAATACCTTGCCTTCTGGTTCCTCAGAGCTTATGGGATCCTCAGTAGTTGCCATCAGTGCAACGTTGGCTTTTTCATTGTCAGAATCTTCTTCTTCAGATTCTGATTCATCCCAGATAGCCATCAACCCCTTCTTGACTTTGGAGATGTTCTTCTTAGGTATTCTGTACTTCTTCAACTTAGGACATTTTTTTTAGTGGCGTGGCTCCTTGCACTCGAAGCAGATAACTTCTTTTCCAGAAGCTTGCTTCTTTTGTCCAGACAAAGATTCGAAGTGACCAACAGTCCTTCTGACTCCTTTGAACTTCCCTTGACCACTTTGCATGTGTTTCCAGAGTCTGTTGACTCTCTTTGAGATTAGAGACAACTCATCATCATTTTCTGAGTCCTCATCAAATCCTTCTGATTCTTCCTCAGCTTGATATGCTTTAGTCTTCTCAGGCTTAGATTTTAGAGCAACAAATTTACCTCTCTTCTGAGGTCCATCTTCTTCTAGCTCAATCTCATGATTTCTTAAAGAACTAACAAGTTCTTCAAGACTGATGTTGTTGAGATCCTTTGCCAGCTTCAAGGCAATTACCATAGGTCTACATTTTTTGGGAAGATTTCTGATAATTTTCTTGACATGATCAGCTGTAAAATACCCTTTGTCCAGAACTTTAAGCCCCACGACAAGCATCTGAAACCTTGATAACATAGTCTTAATTTTTTCACCATCTTCCATTTTGAAAGACTCATATTTATGGATTAAGGCCAAGGCCTTTGTCTCCTTTACTTGAGTGTTTCCCTCACGAGTCATTCTTAGAGAGTCAAAGATGGATTTGGCAGAATCCCTGGTTGTTATCTTCCCATACTTCGTATAAGAGATAGCATTAAGCAATATGGTTCTGACCATATGGTGATTTTTGAAGTCTTTCTTCTGTTGATCAGACATAGCACATCTTGCTAAAGTATTTCCTACATCATTCACTGGGTGAACATAGACATCGACTACGAGATCCCAGAGATCAACATCATAACCAAGAAAGGAACTTTATATTCCGTCTTTCCATTAGTCAAATTTCTCACCATAAAAAATAGGTGGTTTTGCACGGTAATGATCTCTATCATTATTATTAAAAATGTTAAGCAACCATTATTTCTCACATAACTGGATCAACACTGAACACTGTGAGGTGTTGATACAACTTTTTATCACAATCAAAACCGGAGCTCTGATGCCAATTGAAGGTGTGAAAAACACAAGAAAGGGAGGTTTGAATTGGATTTTACAAGCAAAAGCTTTTTCCAAAACAAGAACACCACTAACAAGTTAATAATGAAGAGATAAAAACACAAGTATTTTTATCCTGGTTCGCTTGAAACTCAAAGCTAATCCAGTCCACCCGCCAAGGTGATTTTCCTTATACACAAGGACATAATCCACTATAATCAACATATTACAACAAACACAAAGAGTAACCTTCTTTGTCTTCTCAAGGATCCAACTAAACCTTAGTCTCCTCAATGATTCACAAAGAACAACTTTCTTCGTCTTCTCAAGGATAACCTCCTTAAGGACTAAAATATATAGTTTGAAGAATATTTTGTGTGTTACAAGATGCTTCTACACAAGCAAATTTTACACAAGCAAATTTTACACAAATGAATAACAAAAACCTAAAGAAAACTGTATACAAAGAATGATGACTTTTCACAAAGAAAAATAGCTTGTCAAAATACTTGTGCAACCAAAATTTTCTTCAAGTCTCCAATGCATGCTTATATAGCATAAGCATGTAGCTGTTGAAGGGGAAAATAGGGAAAGCTCCTTTGAGCGGTTGTCCACTGTTTGATGGGAAATGAATGATACTGCGGACTGTCCTTTCGCTCACAGATTCAGTGACATGTGTGATGTATAGTACTGTCCTTGCCCATGAAATCAGGTAGTGGAAAGGTTGTTCATTTTGTACCACGTCCTATTTGATCACGTTCCTATTTTGATTTTATCTTCAAATTCATTGGCTTCTGATGAAAGTTGATTTAAGCATGAAATGAATAAATAGAGAGTTGGGTTCAGAAACTTCAGAACCTTGGGTTAGAACCTTGACATCATTAGTAGTCTAGCTTGAGGTCTTCAGTATCTTCAGAATCTTCAGAGTCTTCAGAATCCTTAGTCAGGACCTTAATAACTTCAATCGTTTGGCTTGAGATCTTTAGAATCTTCAGCTTCATAACACACTTCATAAGCTTACCATTCTTCAGAAGTTTGGTTATCAGAGACTCTTCCAAAAGCACGAGCTGAGAAAATATTACAGCAGCAACATAGAGTCTCCTCAGAAGCTTCTGATGAGTAAAATAGCTCAGAAGTAGAAAGAAAATTGAAGCAACAATATTGGCGTCTTTCAGAAGTTTTAATAACTTACGCAGAAGCAGATTTAGAACACATGGTTCAGAAACTAATGATGTTACACATCATATATTCAAAATCAGAACTGGTTGTTAAAGCTACACAATAACAAACCATTAGGGTACCAAAATTGTTATCACACAAATACAATATTGTTATTATCAAAGCTCAAGGTATAGATGAAGAACTAAATCTTGTTCGAACACTCTTATAGTTCAAGTTTGTGTCGATGATATCATTTTTGGATCCATTAACATGCAACTTGTCAAGCAGTTTTCTAAGCTTATGCATGGTGAGTTTGAGATGAGTCTCAAGGGGGGAGTTGAATTACTTCCTTGGGCTTCAAATAAAGCAACTCAATGAAGGGAAATTCGTGTGTCTAACTAAATATTGAAATGAATTGCTAAAGAGATTTGGTATGGAAGATGCAAAATCGATTGACACTCCAATGCTTACAAATGGAAAGGATGTTGATGTTAAGAAGTATAGAGGTGTGATTGGTTCTCTTCTATATCTTATTGCATCTATGTTGAACATTATGTTTAGTATGTGTATGCGCTCTCGTTATCAATCGACTTCTAAGGAATCTCATTTAAAAACTGTAAAATGCATTCTTAGGTATGTTCATCGTACTTCTAAGTATAGGATTTGGTATTCTAAGGGAAGCAATTGTAATTTGGTTAGTCATATCGATTCCGATTTTTCCGATTACAAATTGGATAGGAAGAGTACTAGTAGAACTTTCCACATGTTTTCAAATTACTTAGTAAGCTACCATAGAAAGAAACACATTTTTGTTGCTTTGTCAACTGCCGAGGCGGAATACGTAGCAGCCGGTAGTTGTTGTGCTCAAATTTTATGGCTCAAATAACAACTACTTGATTTTGATATTAAACTACAAAGTATTCCTATTATGTGCGACAACACTAGTGCTATTAATCTAACCAAAAATACGGAGTAACAATCTCGCACTAAGCATATTGAGATCTGTCACCACTTCCTACATGACCATGTTGAGAAAGGAGACGTCGTATTTGAGCATGTTGATAGCAAAAATAAACCTGCAGATATCTTTACAAAACCACTTGCGACTGAACCGGTTTTCAACATTTGAAGGGAATTTTGGATACTTAATATCTCAAATCTTGCCTAAATATGATTTGTTGCATGCACTTTATATATATTTTATCTAAATTTCCTTGGAAGTTCAATCACATAAGAGTGTATCAATTCATAAAGCGAGGTAATATTGTTCCATTTTCCTTTTCCCTTTTGTAAGTAAGCTTTTACTTTTGTATGTTGTTTATGTTCCAAATAATTGATATTCTTGATGTATGAGATAGTACATGAATATTCACTTCCAAAAATTTCTATTGATGTATGTCAACTTATATGCTTATAGTATTAGTGACCTTGTGCTATTCTTTTTCATGCTTGAAATATGCTCTTGGTACATTGGCTTGTCATCTATTTCAACATGAAATATGGTTGAACATGTTATGATGTTAGCAAAATTCTTGTTGTGTGTCATTGTTATGATAACATCTCTGTTTTTGGTTTGAGTGGTGGTAAATCTATATATCGCACTGCTATAGCACACACATGTGCAACATTTCAGGAGCATCAAAGGCAAATGTCATGTAATCATGTCGCTTTTGTAGCAACTCAAGAGTTTTTTATTACACTGTATCCTTCATTTTTATGTTTGTGTTATGTTATTTGTCATAAGTTGTGGCAAACATGTTATATTGTTGCTTTATATGCTTTTATTTATGTTTAGGCATTTCTTTCTCTCTCTCTCTCTCTCTCTCTCCTCTCTCTCTCTCTCTATATATTATTATATATATTATATATATATATATATATATATATATATATATATATATTATATATATATAATTCTATGTGAGTGTTATCATATTAATGTTCTTATATTTGCAAATCGCCTATGTGTGTTATATTGGCTTATGCATGATTTAAGATACTTCTCATGGATTGCTTTGTTTATTTTCAATGTTGTCAAAGGGGGAGAAGCAAGATGAAGTTGGAATGGATACATTCAGGGGGGAGCCTTCATGAAAACATGAAATGTATTGTCTCAAGTTTTTCCATCATAAAAAGGGGGGAGTATGTGAGTGCAACTTTTCATTAGATGTATTTTGCACGATATCAAAACCATGATACTTTATCTTTAATGTATATTAGACGATATCCTTTGATTCTTAATGTGCATCTTAGAATTTTGAGCATAAAAGCATTTGGAAATAAGTTGGAAAAGGTTTCATGCATCAAAAATGCATCAAAAATAATTTTTGTGAAAAATCAACTTATTGGTCGACACATACATATTTCAGGTCGACACATAGAAGAAATTTTTTCTATGTGTCTACACATCCGCTTTATAGGTTGACTCATTACAGCATTATTAAATCCCGTAGGCTCTATTATATGTGTCACCTCAACAAATCGACACATGACCTTGACATGTCGACGTATGACCTATACAGGTCGGCACATGCATCGAATAGGTCAGCTCATGGCTTTCGTAGGTCGCCCTATGCAACAAAAATTTCAAAAATTTCACAATTTTTTCAAATCTTTTGCATGCATATAAATACTTCATACATGCATCTTTTTCTAGTAAGGGTTTCTAGAGAGTAAAACCTATATGAAACCAGGATTTCAAAGCATTCTCATCATCTTCAACCTCATTATATGCATACATACAATCAAACTACACATAATCATTTTTTTATTGGGTTCCATCTAGAATTAGGGTTGATAACTTCCAATTTAGGTTGATTGTACTGTAAATTGGGTTGAGAACTTTAAGGGTTTCAAATCAAAAAACCGAGTTGGGGTTTTCCTTCAAGATCGTTTAGGGTTGAAGGTTTTGAACAACATTACACAATCTGGATCCGATCGAGTGAATTTTTTGAAGAATGGGAGGTTCTTGCAAAGAGTAAAGTGGGACGGTGGATCACATTCGTAAATCTTCCGTTTCAATAAGTGCACGTTTTAGATTTGATAGAGTGAAAGGTTTGAAGAACAACGAGTTTCTTGCAAAAAAGTATCATGAGATGGTGAATCAAAGCGGCATTGTTGGGTTACTTTATCAAGATTTGATCAAGGGAAGAGAAGGTGTCTGAATCAACATCAAACTTAGGGTTTATAGGGTTGGATTACTACACCTCTCTTGTATACATACATTTGCAAAGTAAGATATATTACACTATCTCAATTCGAGTTCGAATTGAGGGCAAATATACCCATATCGAGATCGATTAGGGAACTGACTAAATAAATCCTTGTGTACTCTCTCTCTCTCTCTCTTCATATATATATATATATATATATTATATATATATATATATATATATATATATGTTTTATTTTCGGTTTGCAAATTGTTGATTTCATCGTTTGTGCGATTAAATTGTTTAGATAATATTTTTTATTACATTTTGAAATTGGTGTTATTGAGTTGATCACAATTCCTTAGGTTGTGATTGGGTTTTAAGATCAACAATACCATATAAAATTCCAAACAATATCGATTGCACACTAGGTGTTTGACAAATTGTCTCAATTTCTTTTTTATGTGAATTATCATTGAAAGTAGACTATCCTTGTTGCTTTGCATTCAGTTGGTTGTGTTTAATTGTGTTCGATCAATTTTCTATTCATTATCATATTATTATTACTATTACGCATATCCGAGCTTTTTGATAGCGGGTTCGGTTAGACGATTTTGATCCGAGATATCTTCGCTTGCTTCTGCGCCTTAAAATTTTCAAAACTATTTTTTTGGTCAAAGTTTTAACTTAGGATCTATTCACCTCTCTCTAGATCTAAGCCTACCGTCTAACACATTTGTTAGAAAACATCTTAGAATGCCTCATTATTTGTTTATGGCATGTGTGTACTTCAACGGGAAGAAAACTCTTGTTGATTTTGGGCTTCAGAAGGACACCACATGTCTCGCACTTTTGAGATCCAAATTGAATAATATTTTGCCCAACATCGAGAATAGAAAGGCGAGTAAGATCGAGTTTCGTGCACCATGGTGAAATACTGATTGAAATGTGAAATACAACCATATTGAGCTAAAGACTGATGAATATTTAAAGGTTATGTAGAGAATATATCATTGTAAGCTAACAAAGGGACTGATCGAGTTTGATGCGACAATTTCTAGATCTATCGACGACATAATCAAGATGTTGTCCATAATCATCTGGCAGTGTCTAGGTTTTTTATGTTTATTATTGTTAAGTTATGTAATTTAATGTGTTAAGTTAAGTTGATTGTAATATCTTAATTTATATTCATCATGCAATAATGAAAGCGACGAAATGTTATCTAATAAACTGTATGGTGCAAATGTCTGGGCAATAACACACATAATATACAAATAAACTAATAATAGTAATAATGTCTACATAGGTCCCCACAGGCTATGAGTGTTGCATGTGATTCTAAAGTATAAACCTCATCATCTGGGTTAACCAAATCCACGGGGTTGTCCATAATAAATGATATCATCTGCAAATGTTGATGGTCATCTACACACTACGCAAGGAATTAAACCTCCATTACATGATCTCCAATGGCACAAGAAGAGCTGATAATTTTACCCATATATTAATGCCCTTAGATAGAACAATAAGGACCGGTCATTGGATGTCCTAGACATACCCAAACTGGCGCAAACACCTCTCAAGTAAGTGTCTAGCCACTAAGGTCTCCCATCATAGATAACCAGAAAAAGTGAAGTGTCATCGAACTCTCGATGCACTCTATTGTGTGCGTAGGGTGTCTAGATGACATCATATATAGTCAACCAATCAATCCTTCTCTTGTACTCCAAAACTCTTCCTGGGTGTGCATGCTTGGACTTCTATCTATTGGCTTGTATGGAACCAGTAGTGGTAGGAATAACCTGCCTCTCACAAATGGAGGGGAAATGCTCGTATATCCAACATTACACAAGGACATATAAAAATTAATAAATGACATTAGTAAGAACTAAATTAGTAATAAATAGTAAAATTATATACCTAAAATAAACTCGTATAATCGGCAAGCTGCCTAGTCTCAAAGACAGTCGCCTATCCAAGTGTAGAATATAGAACAGTCAGTGCAACACAACCCCATGCCCAACTGACATGGTCAGGGTTACTAAGTAGCCACATGTACTTCACATTGATTTATACATGAGACTTATCCCATGAGATAATATATCCTACAAGATGTTACATGTGTACACTAGCGGTTGCCTCATACATAGACTGCTACACCAGATCAGCATACCTATTACATAGACAAGATAGGCAAAAGTGAGCACCCTTGTTAGACTTACACTCCTCTAACATGTGCTCCTCAGTAACCTTCAAGTCTTGCATAGCAGTAATACATGCTAGTTGTTGGCTAATGAGAAGAGTAGTGAAGAAACTACCTATCAGGGGAAGATGGAACAAAGAGGAGACATCATCCAAGGTAATTGTCATCTCACCAACCGGAAGATGAAAGGAAAATGTCTCTTTATGCTATTGCTCAACAAATGTTGTAGCGTCGAGCATGGTTAACGAGAAGACCACCAATGAAAGGAGACTGTAATAATCTACAATCTCTTTGACCTCCCTTGGTGTCGGGGCACTAAGAACTTCTTTAGCTTTGCCCCGTGGGTGGGCACCTTCAGCAGCAGTCGGTCTTATAAGAAACAAAGTAAAAATCATCAATTATTTTCAACGTATTAATAATAAATAAAGTCAAGCTCAATATAACATATACATGCTTGTCCCTTTCATAATCTGAATGTCACTTGATCGACATGTCTAGTAAGCATGGAACGGTCACTGGACCCTCCAAGAAACCCAATATCTGTGTGTACATATGGCTTCGTCGAAGCCAGACCAGTAACCTTTGTATCAAGTGGAGGAGTAACCTCTATATCACCCATAGCAGGCACCTCTATATCAGGCACCTCTATATCAGGTTGAGGAGTAACCTCTGTATCAGGCGCAACTTCGTCTCAGAATAATGGGGCGCCTTGATATCGGCCACCATCGTCCTGTCATCCTGGCCCTTTATATCTTAAGTTGTTTCCTGGACATCCTCAACGGCCGCAACAATGGGTTCATCGTCGGGATCTCTGGTCCATCCATCAACTCTAGATCCTCTACGTCAGATACTATGGGGTGTGTGGCCCTACTAAGCCATCTGTCTCCTATGAGCACCTGTCAGGGTTACTCTCTCCGCCTATAGAGGAGAGTCCTCAACATCATCTACACTCGCACGAGCCTTCATTGCATCTCTGTCACGCTTCCTAGAAGCAATCATCCTGTCTGATCCTCTAGTCCTCACTGCAACTCCAAAAAAAAATGATAAAATATGAACTACCAGATTTTTTTAAAATCCAAAAATAATCATGGTTTTCTTGGATTTTTTGAAATATCTGATTAACCATATAAACATTTTCACTACCGACTTTTTAAAAATATATGGTATAACTGCCTGCATTTGTATCGGTTTTTTCAAAATATCCGGTATAACTGCATGCATGTTTACCATTTTTTCAAAATATCTAGTATAATTGCATGCACGTTTAGCGGTTTTTTAAAAATATTTGATTGAAAACATTCATTTTTACCGATTTTTTTAAAATTTCTGAAAGAATATATGCATTTTTATCTGAACTTTCAAAATATCCGACAAAAATGCATGAAAAACATGAGTTTTTATCGGACATTTCAAAAAATCGGTAAAAATGCATGTTTTTTTAAAGAAAAATCCCATAAAAAAAACTAAAAAAAACCTGTAAAATTGTATACTTGTCATAAATTCGATTGTTGAAATGAAAATACTGATATTGTAAGACCCCAATTTTGACCCTAAGATCCCTCATGGCATCATAACATTGCATTTGCATTGCCTCAAGGATCATAAGCATCTTGGCTCCTTACCTTTGGGTGGGATCCCTTGAGATTTGGTTTGAGATCACCAAGCATGCTTGAATTGTATAATTGCTTTTCTCATTTTATTTACTAACCAAAAGCACAAAAATATGTCACTAACATCTCTTGTTTGTAGCTTGAGCAGTCACAAGGTCCAAAGCCTCTAGGAGATCCTATGTGCATTGATAGGGCCAATTGAAGATGAAAGCAAGTATGGCAATAGTTCCCAAAGCTCTCATTCATAAAATATGCCTCCCAAGTGTCTCAATTCATCATTTTGATCAAAGCAAATCAAGGGCTTGAGGCTTTTTTCCCAAGGAAACCCTAATTCATCTGTTCATCAACTGTGTCTTGCTCATGAAGCAATCTCAAACCATGGTCAAATGCAAGCATAGGAAGTTCTTTCATTCATCAATTCATGCATATTTGAACTTAATTGAGTATCCTCAATCATCAATTCATCAAAATATGAGGTGTGGACTTGAGAAGTTGATCAGTCAATTCATCTGACTATTTTGAAATACATTGAGACCTAACTTTTTATGTGTTTGTCAAATGGAGATGACCCCAAGAGAAAATATGTTCTTAAAGACCATATGAACAACTTTCATGTTCATCAAAATTGTATTTGAAGCTTGGAAGGTCATCATCCTTTCTAATACATTATAGGTCATTTTGACTGAAACCCTAATTTTGGGTCAACTTCCCAAGAACATAACTCATTCATTTTTCATGATTTTGAGGTGGGATCAAATGAATTGGAAATCTTAAGATGTCTAATTCAAATGTTATGTTGAGCAAAATTTCAAAATCTCAAAAGAAATACATGTGATAATGCAAAACATTATAGGTCACTTTGGACCAAATGCATTGAAATGAGAAATAGTAAAACTTCAAGTGCCCATAACTTCTTCAAGTGCCCATAACTTGATTGCCTTGAAAAGATCTACAACTTTGATGTTGAAGATTTTGTCATTTGGAACTTGCATCATTGAGACAAAAGGGCTCGAACTTTGGCCAATTTTGAAAATCTCACATGTGCATGTTTTGCACCCTACACTTCATGTCCAATTTTCATCAATTTCCTAGGCCCAAATGGAGTTTTGATCAACATAAAAATTGATCCTTATGCAATAATCTTTCCAACCATTACTCATGAGGTGGTGTTTCCATTTTTGGCATGGGATTTTCGAAGGCTTGAACATTATGGCACATTTTAGAAAATCATTTTAATTTGCATTGCATGAGCTATTACCATCCAATCTACACGTCCAATTTACTTTCATCATGCATCAGCTTTCAATTCCAGTTGGAATTGGGCCCTCCATGCGCCTGTACAGGCCCATGCATGGAGGCTCTTTCCATTCATGCAAATTTGAAATCGTGCATTAAGCATTGTCTTGCCTATAAATACAATGCCTTGGCTTCATAATTCCTCAACCTGAATGCGCCTCAAATGCTGCTAAACTGAAACCACAACCATCACTAAAGGAACTAGCTCATTTTTCTTCAAATTTTCAGATCTGAACTTTGGTTTCCTCGATCAATTTTTTGATCTTAAAGTTCCTAAACCTTCTTCTCCTTGATCTATAGTGTGGACTATAAGCAATAGCATCCAAGAATTGTGACTCAAAGCCTTGCAAATCAAAGGTTTACCTCAACTGTTATTTTCTTCGAATCAGCTTGCATAGTGCTTAATTCTCATTGTTGTTGTGTGATTTGAAGTCCTCTACATAGAGGCAACATTATTGTGCTTTCAATTTTCAAAAATCATGAAGTTCATATGAACACCACAGATCTTCCACTTCTGATTTCTCTCAATATAGAGATCTAGAATGGATTTGAGTGGTACAGGGGTGATGTACATCACCCCAACTCTCGATTGATGCCTGGATCGTGCCTTTTGGTTACCATTTAAATCTCTGCAATTTTGGACTTGGCCGGAGCTTGGCCGGAGAAGACGGTGGCGCTGGCCACCGTCTGGTTCCCAGATTTGATTTGGAGCGTCCATTCCTTTTTCCATATTCAATCACATGCATCCAACATTATGACTTTTTATTAGGCTTGGTGTGTTGCATTTGACTCATGCATATGGTGAATGCGCGCTCCTTAGCCGTGTGATGATCCACGTTAATTAATGAATCATCATCAGACGGCCCACGCATTTCCTATTTTTTATTGTTTGATTTTTAATTCTTTTATTTCTTTTAATTCCATTTCTTTTTAAAAATTCATATCTCTCATTATTGGTCCAAAAATTATGGGACCAATTTCATTTTTCTCCTTTTAATTTCTACTTTCTAAAAATGATTTTTAATATTTTTTATTTTATCATTTGATATTTTTTAGTAATTTTCTCTTTTCTTCTTATTTTTAATTCATTTAAAATAGTTTTTGATATCCAAAAAATACAAAAATATTTTTCCAACCTCTTTGAATGATGATAGATCTATGAAAAATATTATCATCAATTTATTAATTGATTTGAGATTTATTTGAGATTTTAGTTCAATTAGGTTATTTTTATGCATTTTTTAATTGATTTAAAATAGTTTCTGACTTCTAAAAATGCTGAATTTTTTTTTTAAACTTTGTTTGGCCTTGTTGAACTTGGGATAATTCACTTGAACTTTTCAAAATTGATTTGAAGTGAGTTTGAAGTTTGACCTTTCTTTCTTATTTTAATTCAAGTTTTATTTTAATATTAAAAAATGCCAAAATATTTTATTTGTTTCTTGACTTCTAATCTTCATTTTGCTTCTGTTTTCTATTTGTTTGACCTTGATATTCTCTATCTTTGGTCAATGCTTGTTGATTATCTCATTCCATTTCTATTAATGCACTTTAATTCTTCATCTTCTTCTTCTTCTTCTTTCTTTTTGATCAATGAGTTAAAGATTGGTGGTTAGCATTGATACATGAAGGTTTAATCTTCATTGATTCAAATCTAATTCATCTTGATCATGGATCAAGTGAATGGTTTTGCATTAAGGATAGGTTGCTTCCTAAATCATGCAAAGAACCTAAATCAATACAAGATCATTTCTCATCTTCTTTTTGGCATGGCAAGTTGTTGGAGTTTGATTCACTAATCAAGACCTCTAACTTGTGTTGTTGCCTATATTATTATTGACCGGCCTCAGATAGTTGTGACTTCTACATAAGTCCAATTACGATTGCTTAACATAGCGCTAAATTGCCTTATGGCACACTAACTCTAATACTAACCATTAACCATTAACATTTAATTCTTGCACTTTACATTTATGCAATTTACTATTTTTGTACATATTATTCATTTGCTTTTGCTCTTTGCTCACTTGAGCACATGTTTATGTTAATGCAATTTGCCTTTTGCTCACTTGAGCACATAATTGTGTATATATTATTGTGCTTGTGCTTTTGTCTTGATTGTTGTGACCCAAATGCAAAGAAATGGACAATTGGACTTAGTTTCTAGGATACTCCCTATGCAAAATTGGAGCAAAAGGACCTTAATGTGGAAGATGGACTAGAAAGACCAAATCTCCAAACTCACTCTTGTCCATTCTTGATTTACTACATGGAACCTTTTGATGTGTGTGCTTTTGTGCTAGGGAATCCTATTTGAGCCAAATTGAAGAGCCATTGCCATGGTCATCCAAAGTGAAAGATACAAGAGCCATTGGGGGATCTTCTAAGAGCTTGTTTGATTATGTTGATTGCTTGAGCTTACACTTATTTTGCTTGCATATTACAAAGGATGGGAGCTATTTGGATCATCAATATGATCTCAAGAGAGGAACTCCATTTGTGGTCTTGTTTCTTATCCCTCATCTCTTGTATGATTAGGATCTTAGCCATTCTTCCTCTTCCCTCCACTCTAACCCAAGCCAAAACTTTTTGTGCAAACATTTAACACTTTATCAAACATTAGAAACTTAAGCATTATGCTTTTGATTTTCTAACTTTCTTTTCATAACACTCATTTTGAATTGAATCTTTAAGTCAACTTCGACCATATTTTTGTAAATAATTTTCATTGGTAAATATAACACATTCAAATACTTTTGTGGTTTCAATGGCCACTTCTTATTAAAAACTTTTCATAACCTCTAGCTATTAGGCTTGAGTTATCCTTGAGGTAGATGTAATACTCACCTATATCCTTAGTGATGGACAATGAGTCTTCCATGCTTATTATAGGGTTAACCCCTCACTAGCATGTTGAAGTTATCCTCACATGGTGGATTTGTGGTTTTATGTTGATTTTTCTCCCTTGGATAACAACAGACCTTAAGGCTTTTGGACCAATCAATTCACCAATTCATTTTGAGATTTTTACCCCGAACTACGAGGTGTTGATCCTAATCTTTTTTAAGATGGTACGTAGGTAATGAGTTTATCCATCCAAACACAAATTGTAAATAACTTGTATATTCTCTTCTCATCTCTTCAATCATGTTTGCACAAACAAATTTTTACAAAATACTAACCTTACAACAAGTGTGAAAAGGGCTCCCTAGGAGTACCTAGGATGTTTTGGGTACTTAACACCTTCCCATTGCATAACCAACCCCCTTACCCCGATCTCTGACATTTTTACTAGTTTTTGATTCGATAAAACTTTTAGGTTTTTGTTCGCTTTCTAACCATTCCTTTGGATAAATAGAAGTGCGGCGGCGACTCGACTTGTATGGTTTACCTTGGATTTAGTCAATATCTCTAATGGTAACGAATACCCCGCTACAGAAAAATGGCGACTCTGTTGGGGACATTTGCCTAGTGGGTTTTGCCTACTTTTCATATTTGTTGTATTGTATTGTATATTATTTTGTGGCATATTTTTGTGCAATTTGGGATTACTGTATTGTATGTAATGATTGAATTGCTTACATATTAATTCCTTGTATGCTTGGTGATCTTTGTGAGATGAGTTCTATACCCGAACTCGAGTGCACTTAGGATACGAGAATGGCATAGTCTTGTTGACTTGTGTGGAGTTATTCCTTAGCAAGTTGACTTGCAAGCTCATTCACTTGGTGGAGGTCATGTTGGGATCAATAATGTCACACAAGTAGTTGTGGTTAGACATTACTCTTTTCAATATAGACCTTAGAAGCCAAGGACCTTAGTTTACCAAGCCCATCTTGGCCTATTTTTAGGACGTAGTGCGAAGGTCGTTCAAATGTAAGATTTGATACGATTGTTACGCGATACTACACTCAAAAGAGTCTCTCTTGAGAATATTTTTGGAATACGAGTAGTCGTTTATCCGATAATATCCGAAAGATGGGATGATGACTATGGGAACCTCTTGTAGAACATGTTTGGCAGGTTTAAACCCTAGTACACTCCCTTTGGGTGGTTCTTAACCAAAACTCCATGCTCGTGACTTGCAACAAACCCTTGATTCATGGTTGATCCGTTCTGGTATCCTTAATATCAATGGAACTTGGGTGTTGATAAAGTGTAAACCATAATCCACCAAAATGGATGATTGATATTAAGGATGACATGATCCATCCCATGACCTTTGTTTGGTGTGTTTTGCTTGATCCTTGAGTGTGATTGTTGCATTCATGCATTCATGCACCCATTTACATCCATATCATCAAATAATGAGAAAATTTTCAAGGAACTTAAGAGGTCTATTTGCAAATTTTCAGACATGGAAAGACAAAGAAGGAATACGAAGAAGTACAGTTTCAGACAACCCGACTTGAAAGAGCTAAGGAATTTGACATCCTATGTATTAGATCCCTTGGGTTTCAAGGCTCGTTATGGGAAGCTTCTGTCTGTTCTGACTACTCAAGTGGACGAAGGATTGATGAGTGTATTGGTGCAGTTTTATGATCCCTTGTACCGTTGCTTCACATTTCCGGATTTTCAGCTTTTGCCCACGCTTGAGGAGTATGCCTACCTTATGGGTATACCTATTCTAGACCAGTTACCGTTCAGTGGCCTAGAGAGTGTTCCTACTTCTCAAGAGATAGCTGATATGTTGCATATAGATGAATCTCTGGTTGGTGCTCATATGACTACCAACGGTGGAATTCAAGGTCTCCCTTCTGAGTTCCTCATTACTCAAGCTACTATGTATGGGAAGGCCATGAGTGAGGACGCCTTTGAGGCCATATTTGTACTTCTCATCTATGGGCTAGTGTTATTCCCCAACATCGACAAGTTTGTGGATGTGAACGCTATTAGGGTTTTCTCTACTCTTAATCCCGTTCCGACTCTGTTGGGTGACACTTATTTTTCTTTGCACATGAGGAATGCAAAGGGTGGTGGTGCCATTGTGTGCTGTTTGCTTCTGTTGTACAAGTGGTTTATTTCGCACTTACCATAGACAGTCGCCTTCAAGGAAAAGAAAGGATGTCTACGGTGGTCCACGAGGCTTATGTCTCTCACTAATGATGATATTTGTTGGTACAACCGCGTATATGATGGTGTGCGGATTATCGACTCTTGCGGTGAATTCTCCAATGTGCCACTTCTTGGTACATGTGGTGGGATTAATTACAACCCTATTTTGGCATGTCGTCAGCTTGGGTTCCCCCTAAAGGATAAACCTAATAACATTCTGTTAGAAGGTGTGTTCTTCCAGGAGGGTAAAGATCCCCAAGGCTTGAAGGGAAGGATGGTCCGCGCTTGGCGCAAGATCCATAGGAAAGGAAGGAAAGAGTTGGGTCCGAAGAACTGCATTGCTTTGGAACCCTATACCTCTTGGATTAGGAGGAGAGCTTCTGAATACCTCATGCCTTATGAGTATCCAAGACCTACACCTTTGGTTGTGGCTGGGCCTTCAACCCTCCCCGACCAAGGAGTAGAGGAGTTGAGAGACGAAGACTGTTCACGTGCCTGGATCCGTGAACGAGAGGAGTTGCTTCAGCAGATTAGAGAGAAGGATGCTTTGATAGAGTTCCTTGAGCACCAAGTTATTGATGATCCTGATGATGCATTTACTTCTCTTCTACCTCAATCTTCCAAGTTTTGGAAGAGGAAGTATGATCGACTCGCCAAAGAAAAGGCAGACATGGAGGCGGCCTATGAGAGGGAGGTGAAGAGGCTTCGTGCAGCTTATCTTCCAGTCTCCAGAGCTTTAGATGATTGTTTCTAGGGTTCCATAGGATGTTCATTTTCCTTCTCTCTTGTATTTGGTTACCAAGACTGTACTTCTTTGGTGTAAAATATTTTCCAAAATATTATTGATGTGATATTTCCATATATGTTCAAATAATCAATATGATCAATATTTGCAAATAGAGCTCTAAAGTTCCTTTGATAAATAAAAATAAATCATATGCACAAGCATTGCATGCATCATATGCATAAGCAGGTTTTGCTCCAGGCTTCTTGTTCTATGGTCTAACTCTTTGTTCTTCATTTATTTTGAAGACAAGCTAACTCACCGGTACTACACCCGAGCCAATGCATCAAGACTAATGGATCATTTGGAGCAAGAGAACCGTGAACTCAAGGAGGAAGTAGCCATATTGACTGCCCTAATGGAGTCATTCATGGCTACCCAGAGCCAGTCGTCTCCGACACCTTCAACTCCTCCCCAGAGGACAGTCATCTCCGAGATTGCCTCATCAACCGTGCCTACAGCCAACACCCATTTTGCACCAACAACTATGTCAGCCGGGTTTCCTTGGGGGATGCCTCCCAACTTCATTCCTGAGGGTCCTCCACCCACCTTTGCTTCTCTGCCGGCATCTAGCCCGGTCCTTGCCATCCCACCTCCTATCGTGCATACTATGCCCAGAGTAGACGACACCATCTATCATTCTAAGGCGTCTGAGGGCCCAGATGTCTATGAAAAGATGGATGCTATGAATGATCAGTTTCTTGAGCTTCGCAAGGAATTGAAAACACTCAGAGGAAATGACCTTTTCGGCAATGAACTCTGTTTGGTCCCAAATGTCAAAATCCCTGTAAAGTTCAAGGTACCTGACTTTGAAAAGTACAGGGAAATACTTGCCCTCTCAGCCACCTGGTTATGTATGCCAGGAAGATGTTGACTCAGACCGACAACGATCAACTGCTTATTCACTACTTCCAGGACAGTTTGTCTGGTGCTGCCCTAAGATGGTATATGGGCTTGGATAGCGCGAACATCCGATCCTTCAATGATCTTGGTGAGGCCTTCATCAAGCAGTACAAGTATAACATGGATATGGCTCCCGATAGGGATCAATTGAGAGCCATGTCCCAGAAGGACAAGGAAACTTTCAAAGAGTATGCCCAGAGGTGGCGAGAGTTAGCAGCACAGATTGTGCCCCCGCTGGAGGAGAAAGAAATGACCAAGATCTTTCTCAAGACCTTGAGCTCATTTTACTATGAGCGGATGATTGCCAGCGCTTCTTCTGACTTCACCGAGATGGTGAACATGGGGATGCGTCTGGAGGAGGGAGTCAGGGAAGGGCGCCTGACCAGAGAAGAAGGCTCTTCTACCAAACAGTATGGAACGTTTGGAAAGAAGAAAGATGGTGAGGCACATGCTGTGACCTCCCATATTAAACCTAGAAGACCCTCAGTAAGGAGGAAGACCGTGCGGCCTGTCGGTAACCAGCACCAGGTGGCTCACATAGCACCTGTTTTCAGAGATAATCAGCAATATCAGCATCACAACAATAATCAACCACAACAACATCCGTAATATCAACAACAACAACACCGTCCTCAACAGCAGACCTATCAGCCTCGAAACAACAATCAAGCCAGTACAAGCTATGAGAGGAAGAAAGTCACCTTTGACCCCATTCCTATGACCTATGCCGGATTGTATCCCTCTTTGATAGAGAGGAAGTTGATTACTCCACGAGACCCCCCGACTATACCCACCAACCCTCAGTGGTGGTATAAGCCCGATCTACATTGTGTTTATCATTCCGGTGCTCCCGGACATGACGTGGAAAACTGCTACCCACTGAAGACCAAGGTTCAAGACCTTGTGAGATGTGGTATCTTATGTTTCAAGGACGTAGGTCCTAATGTGAAGAAGAACCCACTGCCCGAGCATGGGAAATCCTCTATCAACATGGTCCAGGGATGCCCTGGTAAATATAAAGTCAAATATGTCAGCCATATTCGACAATCTCTGGTCGAGATGCACATGCTATTGTGTGAGTATAGTCATTATGAGCACGACCATGACAGATGTCGTGTCTGCACTGTCAATCAGATGGGATGTCGCCAAGTCCGTAAAGATATCCAAGAAATGCTGGATGAAGGAGTCATTGAGATACTTCAGAATCGGAATGTTGATGTTGATGATGACGAAGTCAATGTGATATCTCCGGTATTTCGGATCCCCGAGCCTGTTGTCATTAAGTATGATGGCAGCAAGCAGAAGGCTTCTTCCTCTTTGATCATTAAACCAGCTGGCCCTATGCCATACTCTTCTGATAAGGCGGTTCCATATCGCTACAATGTTGTGGCATTGGAGGATGGGAAGGAGGTGCCCCTGCCCTCTACTTCTGTTGTTAATATTGTCGATGTCAGCGGCCTGATCCGTAGCGGTCGTGTTTTCTCGGCTCCGCCGAAACCTCAAGCTGATGTCCGAAGAGCCAATGTTGCTGATTATGCCGAACGCCCGACTGGGACTGCTGTGAATGCTCCGAATTCGGCACTTGTTTCCAATAAACCTGCCTCTATTGTGAGGGATCCTGTCTCTGTTGGCCAGGATGGCAATGCGAAAGAAGACTGTGATGAGATGCTGAGGCTCATCAAAAGGAGTGAGTACAACGTTGTAGATCAGCTCCTACAGACGCCATCAAAGATCTCTATATTGTCTTTGTTGATGAATTCAGAACCAAACCGGGAAGCTCCGCAGAAGGTGTTGGATGTGGCGTATGTAGACCATGACGTTACAATAGAACAATTTGACAGTATTGTTGCAAACATCACCGCTTGTAACAATTTGAGTTTTTGTGATGCTGATCTCCCCGAGGAGGGAAGAGACCATAATTTGGCACTACACATCTCTATGAGCTGTAAAGATGATGCCATGTCCAATGTGCTGGTGGACACAGGATCATCGATGAATGTGTTGCCAAAGTCCACTCTTGCTAAATTGTCATACCAGGGACCTCCTATGAGGCAAAGTGGAGTAGTGGTTAAAGCTTTTGATGGGTCCCGTAAAACTGTGATTGGAGAGGTTGAACTCCCAGTCAAGATCAGACCGAGTGATTTCCAGATCACCTTTTAGGTCATGGATATTCACCCATCATATAGCTGTCTGTTGGGTACACCATGGATTCACGAGGCAGGCGCCGTGACATCCACCCTACACCAGAAATTGAAGTTTGTCAAAAACAAGAAGCTGGTGGTGGTAGGGGGAGAAAAGGCTCTCCTAGTTAGCCATTTGTCTTTCTTTTCTTACATAGACACTGAGGATGAAGTTGGAACGCCGTTCCAAGATTTATCTATTGCTGAGCCTGTTAAGAAAGGAACTTCTTCATTTGTGTCCTACAAAGATGCTAAGTTGGCCATTGAGCATGGTATAACTACTGGATTGGGGCAAATGATCAAGCTAGAAGACAACAAATCTCGGGCTGGCATAGGGTTTTCTTCTGGTACTTTCAACAAGCATGGGTTGTTCAAGAGTGGTGGATTCATCCATACTGGTCAAAACAAGGAAGTTGCTGCTATTGTGGAAGAAGATGCAGAGGAAGATTATGGAAACTTTGTCATCCCTGGAGGGGTCTGCAATAATTGGGTCGCTGTTGATGTTCCAACAGTTATCCATGAGTCAAAGTAATGTTCATTGTGTTTAAAAACCTCCTCCCATGCCAAAAGGAGGAGTGATGACATTGTTGGCTCATAAATACAATGATATTTTCATTCAATAAATTCATGTTAAATGTTTGTTTTTCCAATTATTTTCACTTTTCGCTTTTTGCATGAAATTGGTGATCACATAAAACCCTAAAAATAGAATAAAATCAATCTTTTCATCTGCATAATGCTTTGCCTTGTTTGAATTCTAAGATCTCTTTTATATCCAAAATCATTATGCAGGTTGATCAAACCCATTGAACATAATGATCCAACACCATCTCCCAACTTTGAGTTCCCTGTATTTGAGGCGGAAGAAGATGATGTTGACGAGATTCCTGACGAGATCACCCGTCTACTTAAGCATGAAGAGAAGATCATTCAGCCGCATCTTGAGAATCTGGAAACAGTCAACTTGGGATCTGAAGATTGTGTGCGAGAAGTGAAGATTGGGGCACTCCTGGAAGAATCTGTTAAGAAGGGGTTGATAGAGTTGCTACGAGAATACGTCGACGTCTTTGCTTGGTCATATGAAGACATGCCTGGACTAGATACTGATATCGTTCAACATTTCCTGCCTTTGAAGCCTGAGTGTGTGCCTGTGAAGTAGAAACTCAGAAGAACTCATTCTGATATGGTCGTGAAGATTAAAGAGGAAGTTCAGAAGCAAATTGATGCGGGATTTCTCGTGACTTCTACATATCCTCAATGGGTGGCCAATATTGTGCCCGTGCCTAAGAAAGATGGAAAAGTCCGAATGTGTGTGGACTATAGAGACTTGAATAAAGCTAGTCCAAAAGATGATTTCCCTCTACCACATATTGATATGTTGGTAGATAATACAGCTAAATTCAATGTCCTCGTTTATGGACGGATTTTTCGGATATAATCAGATTAAGATGGCACCCGAGGATATGGAGAAGACAACATTCATCACACCTTGGGGAACATTCTGTTATCGAGTGATGCCCTTCGGTTTGAAGAACGCCGGAGCCACGTATCAACGAGTTATGACTACCTTGTTTCATGATATGATGCACAAGGAGATCGAGGTGTATGTTGATGATATGATTGCAAAGTCAAGAACGGAAGTTGAACATGTAAAGCACTTGTTGAAGCTTTTTCAGCGTTTGAGGAAGTATAAACATCGTCTGAATCCTAACAAGTGCACATTTGGAGTCCGTTCCGGAAAGTTATTGGGCTTTATTGTCAGTGAAAGAGGTATTGAGGTTGATCCTGCCAAGGTCAAAGCAATACAAGAGATGCATGCGCCCAAAACTGAGAAGCAAGTCTGAGGTTTTCTTGGCCGCTTGAAATACATCTCCAGATTTATATCCCGCATGACTGCCACATGTGCTCCGATATTCAAGCTCCTCCGGAAAGACCAGTCTCATGATTGGACCGGGGATTTCCAAAAAGCCTTTGACAGTATCAAAGAGTATCTGCCCGAGCCTCCGATTTTGTCTCCGCCTGTGGAAGGGAGACCATTCATTATGTATTTGACAGTTCTTGAAGACTCTATGGGTTGTGTCCTTGGTCAGCAAGATGAATCAGGGAAGAAAGAATATGCTATATACTACCTGAGTAAGAAGTTCACCGACTGTGAGTCTCAATACTCGATGCTTGAGAAGACATGCTGTGCTTTGGCTTGGGCTGCTAAGCGTTTACGCCAGTATATGTTGAATCATACGACTTGGTTGATATCCAAAATGGATCCAATCAAGTATATCTTTGAGAAACCTGCTTTAAATGGGAGGATTTCCCGTTGGCAGATGTTGTTATCTGAGTATGATATTGAGTATCGAGTTCAGAAGGCTATAAAGGGTAGTATTTTGGCTGACCACTTGGCACATCAACCAATTGAGGATTATCAGTCAGTTCAGTATGACTTCCCAGATGAGGAGATTCTGTATTTGAAAATGAAAGATTGCGATGAGCCTATGCTCGATGAAGGGCCAGAGCCTGGGTCCCGATGGAGCATGGTGTTTGATGGCGCTGTAAATCAGTATGGAAATGGTATTGGGGTAGTGATTATTACTCCTCAGGGCACACATTTTCCTTTTACAGCAAGGCTAACTTTCAAATGTACGAATAATATGGCTGAGTATGAGGCCTGTATTATGGGATTGGAAGATTGTATTGATCTTAGGATCAAGCATCTTGATGTTTACGATGATTCGGCCTTAGTTTTTAATCAGATTAAGGGTGAATGGGAAACGAATCAACCTGGCCTCATCCCATATAGAGATTATGCGAGGAGGATTTCAACGTTCTTTACTGAGGTTGACTTCCATCATATTCCTCGAGATGAGAATCAGATGGCAGATGCTCTTGCTACACTTGCTTCAATGATTATGGTTAGACTCTGGAATGAAGTTCCCAATATCATTGTGATGCGCTTAGACAAACCAGCTCATGTATTTGCATTGGAGGAGGTGCAAGACGATAAACCATGGTATTATGATATCAAGTGCTTTCTTCAGAGTCAGATTTACCCGCCTGGGGCATCTGTGAAAGATAGAAAGACTTTGAGGAGATTACCTGGTAGTTTCTACCTCAATGGCGATGTGCTTTACAAGAGGAATTTTGACATGGTTCTGCTCAGATGCGTGGATAGACACGAAGCAGACCTGTTGATGACTGAGGTCCATGAGGATTCATTTGGCACTCATTCCAATGGACATGCCATGGCTAGAAAGATGTTGAAAGCAGGCTACTATTGGTTGACAATGGAGTCTGACTACTGCAAATATGTGAAGAAATGCCATAAGTGTCAGATTTATGCGGATAAGATTCATATTCCCCCGACACTTCTAAATGTGATTTCATCACCATGGCCTTTCTCCATGTGGGGAATTGACATGATTGGCATGATAGAGACGAAAGCATCCAACGGTCACAGATTTATTCTCGTAGCCATTGATTACTTCACCAAGTGGGTTGAAGCAGCGTCATATGCAAACGTGACCAGGCAGGTGGTTGTGAAGTTTATCAAGAATCAACTCATATGCCGTTATGGTGTGCCAGACAATATCATTACTGATAATGGATCTAACTTGAACAATAAGATGATGAAAGAGCTGTGTAGCGAGTTCAAGATTGCACATCATAATTCTTCTCTTTACAGACCCAAGATGAATGGGGTTGTTGAAGCTGCTAACAAGAACATTAAAAAGATTATTCAGAAGATGGTTGTTACGTACAAAGATTGGCATGAGATGCTGCCATTTGCTTTACATGGATATCATACATCTGTCCTCACTTCAACATGGGCAACCCCTTTCTCTCTTGTTTACGGCATGGAGGTTGTGCTCCCAGTAGAGGTGGAGATCCCATCAATGAGAGTCTTGATGGAAGCCAAGTTGACTGATGCTGAATGGGTTCAGAGTCGTTATGACCAACTAAATTTGATAGAAGAGAAGAGATTGACTGCCATGTGCCATGGTTAGTTATATCAGCAAAGGATGAAAAAAGCCTTTGATAAGAAGGTCAAACCTCGTGTGTTCCGAGAAGGTGACCTTGTGCTCAAGAAAGTTTTGTCTTTCGCGCCCGATTCCAGGGGCAAGTGGACTCTAAACTATGAAGGTCCATATGTTGTCAAGAGAGCCTTTTCAGGCGGTGCTTTGATGCTTACAACTATGGATGGGGAGGATTTCACTCGTCCTGTGAATTCAGATGCAGTCAAGAAATACTTCGCCTAAAATAAAAACAGAATAGCCCGCTAAGTTGAAAACCCGAAAGGGCGGCTTAGGCAAAAATGAGCGTCTCGGTGGATTGAAAACTCGAAAGGGCAATCCAGGAAAAAGTTAGAGACATAAAAAAATGAATACGTATCCTGCTAGATTGAGTACCTCGCCTTGGGGAAATCTAGGCAAAAATTAGGGATTTGGCAAGTAACTGCATCCTGACAAGACTTTGTTCTACAGCTGTCGTCTGTCAAAGATTCTCGCTCAGTCGTCGTCAACTGAAGCTTCAAATACATCGGATTCAGAGTTGGTGGAGAAATGGTCATTATGTTCAATGTAGCCCTTTTCCAATATATATCACCAATTTCAAATTTATAAAGATCCATGGGGTCTTGCCATTTGCAGACTACCATTCCATCAAATAATTTTGAGCCTTTATCCAATCCTTTGCACTCTTATTTGTTTCTGTTCAAACAAATGTTTTGCATGTTTTAATCGAGAAATATCATTGTTTTGATTAAATAAAATTTTCATGAATTGTTTTTAAACAAAATGAACATTCACAATGACAAAAAAGGGTACTCAGGGATATCTTCAGTGCTCTCCCAAAAATGGTATGATTCCCAAAAGGGTAAGACATTTGTTCATATGCCCAGCATACCTGTATCCTCTTCATTTGACTTTTAGGCACGATTTTTTTTTTTGCTCTCGCCAAGTCCCCATGAGGTTTGGGAGTTCTGGGTGTGATCTCAATCTTCTAGACCCCCATTGAGTATGGATTTATCATTTTGCGTTATCAATTATACGGTTGTCATCCCTTGTGCGGATTGACCTAAAATCCCTTATAGATTGATAAATTGAATATGCTAATCTTCCCGAAGGAGTTGGTTTTCTTCCCACTTCAAGTGAGAAATTTCCCTCAGAGTGAGCAGGAAATATCCAGCATAAGTGGAGTCTTCATCAAGTTTGATTTGTAGCTTTTCCCCCTTGCGGACTTGTCTACTTTTGATCTCCAGCAATATTGCTCCTTGACCATGCTCAGCAGGGTTGATCCCACTCCTACTCCCCCAGTATGGTCATCAGTAGGGTATCCCCAGTAGTTGCCTACGGGTAATCCTTGATTCAGTCGTCAGTAGTGTTTCTCTCATGAAGTTGTCTAATCAGAGCCGTTTGTGGTTGCCTCCCGAGCAGAGTGGTTGATGAAGATGTTTATCCTTTCTTCCCCAGCGGAGTAGTGTCCCTTCCTCCTCGGCAGATATGATTTCTTTAGCGGTGCAGAGATATAGTGACATTGGAACCTTCTGATTGGTGGTTGTTCCCCACAGAGTTCCATCTTCCCCTCTGATAATTTCCCTAGTAGAGTTGTTTCTATGGCGGACTTTATCCGTGTGTTGATCCTGTCCCCAACTGAAGTGACTGATGCTCAGTTTCCTGCAGAGATCTTTGTTTCCTGGTATCGTTTGCTCCCATCAGATTGGGATGTTCTCCAGTGGACCTGGCTTTCTCTCTCTTAAGATGTAGTACCGGATGTTGGTCCGTTGAATCTTGGACCTGTTTGTGTTAGATATGTCTGTTTTGTCGGCATTCATCATACATAAACCATGCATATATGCATATTTTTTTTAACATTCAGATATTCATGTCGCATTATTTGCCATAAATACCTTTGTTTGTTGTCTCCTGCTATTCGGTGATACATGTGTCCCCAAGCAGATGTTTGTGTCTGATCTCTCCACTTAGAGTCAGCCCCCATAGGCAGAAAGTATCTATCCTTTCTTCCATATTCCCCACTGAGTTATGTCCTCGTGGATGATTGTTATTTCAGTTTCCTCCCAAAACATGTATTGGAATGGAATTACTCCCCTGAGTTATATCCTCATTGGGTTGAGTCCTTGTTTCGTTGTGTCTCTCTAGCTTATTCCTAGATTGACTACGCTTGTTATTTCCCCCGCACTTCCCCGCAATTTAGATGAATGATTGCCCAGTAACCAGTAATTATCCATCTTTTCCCCGGCAAAGTTGGCCTTCTACCCAGTAACCGGTAGTTGTAAGTCCTATTTCACTGGTTTTCTACCCTCATACCGGTAGTTGTAAACGCCATTTTATCCCCTTGGAGAGGTAACCTTATTTTGTTCATCCTAACCGATGACGGTTACTCTTCTGTGGTTTTCTACCTAGTATCTGGTAGATGTGATCCCCTTCTAGTTGGTTATCTTTATCCAATATTCGGTATTGATATTCCTTCACTTTTTGAGTATATCTCCCAGTAATCGGTGATATATCTCCTAGATCATTGCCTTTGCCAATATATCCCCTGCGAGTTATCTTTCATTTACCCTTGGCTGATAATGATTGTTTCTCCCTTTGATCGGTCATCATTTTTTATACCTAGTATTCGGTATCCCGGTGCCATTTCTTTTCGGTCGATTTATCCTTTGTTAACCCAGTAACTGGTTATGGATAATCTTCCATGCGAGTATATTATTTAAGTTCTGATGGTAATAGATAATATATCTCATGCGCTCTTTGGTTGAAGTCTTTTATTCTTCCCCAGTTGAGTAAGATTCGTATCCCCTTTGCGGAATTGAATGCCCATCCTGTAATCGAGCTTGCTTTTTCATCCCTCCTTCTGGATGATGAGTGTTTTGGAAATATTCCCCAATTCACGCCCTGGTTGGTCACCTATTATATGCCCAATAACCGGTATCCCTGGTGTTCCTTCCCTTCTGCTCCATATTATGACTTTTTGTCCCCCGTGGAGTCAGATTTCCTGAGTTGAAATATTCCTTTTTAGGTCTTCCTCAGATGATTTTGGATGTTTGATATCTCTCACCCTCATACCGGTCTTAGATATTCATTCTCCCCGAGCATGTTGTTCTCTCACCCTTATACCGGTGTTTCGATCACATGTCTCCTTGAGCATATTACCCAGTAACCGGTAATACCTCATCCTGTTGTTTCCTCAGATGAGTCCTATTTGGAAATTCCCCAGTGAACTCCCTTAGCGGATATCCCCCATCTGAGTCCGGATTTTCATCCGAAGTATCCTTTGTGGATAGTTTTTGCTGTATTGGCATATTTCCCAATACATGCATTTTTGAGTCAGCTCGAGTCCTTCCATTGATTTATTTTCATGGAATTCCTCTCGTATCTCTCAGTAAGTCTTAAGTCGTGACCTGCTCACGCGTTTTATTCCCTCTCCTATCCCCATAAGAATCCCCAGGGTCTCTGTCCCATTGAGTGTGTTACTCATATGGATTGTCAATTTCTCCTGAGTTCTTTTCTCTTTATGGACACATATCCCCACAAAGTATTACCTTTTGCATACATACATTTGCATCATGAGGTCTCTTAGGGACCAAAATTCGTCTATTTGTTATTATTTAAGCCCATTCTACCTCGTCGAGACGAAGATTTTAACCTTCACTTCTCCGGCTAGAATGACCTTAAATAGGGGCATCTGTAAGACCCCAATTTTGACCCTAAGATCCCTCATGGCATCATAACATTGCATTTGCATTGCCTCAAGGATCATAAGCATCTTGGCTCCTTACCTTTGGGTGGGATCCCTTGAGATTTGGTTTGAGATCACCAAGCATGCTTGAATTGTATAATTGTTTTTCTTATTTTATTTACTAACCAAAAGCACAAAAATATGTCACTAACATCTCTTGTTTGTAGCTTGAGCAGTCACAAGGTCCAAAGCCTCTAGAAGATCCTATGTGCATTGATAGGGCCAATTGAAGATGAAAGCAAGTATGGCAATAGTTCCCAAAGCTCTCATCCATAAAATATGCCTCCCAAGTGTCTCAATTCATCATTTTGATCAAAGCAAATCAAGGGCTTGAGGCTTGTTTCCCAAGGAAACCCTAATTCATCTGTTCATCAATTGTGCCTTGCTCATGAAGCAATCTCAACCCATGGTCAAATTAAAGCAAGGGAAGTTCTTTCATTCATAATTTCATGCATATTTGAACTTAATTGAGTATCCTCAATCATCAATTCATCAAAATATGAGGTGTGGACTTGAGAAGTTGATCAGTCAATTCATCTGACTATTTTGAAATACACTGAGACCTAACTTTTTATGTGTTTGTCAAATAGAGATGACCCCAAGAGCAAAAATATTCTTAAAGACCATATGAAAAACTTTCATGTTCATCAAAAGTTTATTTGAAGCTTGGAAGGTCATCATCCTTTCTAAGACATTATAGGTCATTTTGACTAAAACCCTAATTTTCGGTCAACTTCCCAAGAACATAACTCATTCATTTTTCATGATTTTGAGTTAGGATCAAATGCATTGGAAATATTAAGATGTCTAATTCAAATGTTATGTTGAGCAAAATTTCAAAATCTCAAAAGAAATACATGTGATAATGCAAAACATTATAGGTCACTTTGGACCAAATGCATATAAATGAGAAAAAGTCCAACTTCAAGTGCCCATAACTTCTTCATCAAAAATCCAAATGATGCAAACGTTTAGTCCAAATTGATTGCCTTGAAAATATCTACAACTTTGATGTTGAATATTTTGTCATTTGGAACTTGCATCATTGAGACAGAAGGGCTGGAACTTTGGCCAATTTTGAAAATCTCACATGTGCATGTTTTGTACCCTATACTTCATGTCCAATTTTCATCAATTTCCAAGGCCCAAATGGAGTTTTGATCAAAATAACAATTTATCCTTATGCAATAATATTTCCAACCATTACTCATGAGGTGGTGTTTCCATTTTTGGTATGGTATTTTCGAAGGCTTGAACATTATGGCACATTTTGGAAAATCATTTTAATTTGCATTGCATGCGCTATTACCATCCAATCTGCACGTCCAATTTACCTTCATCATGCATCAGCTTTCAATTCTAGTTGGAATTGGGCCCTCCATGCGCCTGTACAGGCCCATGCATGGAGGCTCTTTCCATTCATGCAAATTTGAAATCATGCATTCAACATTGCCTTGCCTATAAATACAATGCCTTAGCTTCATAATTCCTCAACTTGAAGGCGCCCCAAATGCTGCTAAACTGAAACCACAACCATCACTAAAGGAACTAGCTCATTTTTCTTCAAATTTTCAGATCTGAACTTTGGTTTCCTCGATCAATTTTTTGATCTTAAAGTTCCTAAACCTTCTTCTCCTTGATCTATAGTGTGGACTGTAAGCAATAGCATCCAAGAATTGTGACTCAAATCCTTGCAAATCAAAGGTTTACCTCAACTGTTATTTTTTTCGAATCAGCTTGCATAGTGCTTAATTCTCATTGTTGTTGTGTGATCTGAAGTCCTCTGCATAGAGGCAACATTATTGTGCTTTCAATTTTCAAAAATCATGAAGTTCATATGAACACCACAAATCTTCCACTTCTGATTTCTCTCAATATAGAGATCTAGAATGGATTTGAGTGGTACAGGGGTGATGTACATCACCCCAGCTCTCGACTGATGCCTGGATCATGCCTTTTGGTTACCATTTAAATCTCTGCAATTTTGGACTTGGCCGGAGAAGACGGTGGCGCTGGCCACCGTCTGGTTCCCAGATTTGATCTGGAGCGTCCATTCCTTTTTCCAGATTCAATCACATGCATCCAACGTTATGACTTTTTATTAGGCTTGGTGTGTTGCATTTGACTCATGCATCTGGTGAACGCGCGCTCCTTAGCCGTGTGATGATCCACGTCAATTAGTGAATCATCATCAGACGGCCCACGCATTTCCTATTTTCTATTTTTTGATTTTTAATTCTTTTATTTCTTTTAATTCCATTTCTTTTTAAAAATTCATATCTCTCTCATTATTGATCCAAAAATTATGGGACCAATTTCATTTTTCTCCTTTTAATTTCTACTTTCTAAAAATGATTTTTAATATTTTTTATTTTATCATTTGATATTTTTTAGTAATTTTCTCTTTTCTGCTTATTTTTAACTCATTTAAAATAGTTTTTGATATCCATAAAATACAAAAATATTTTTCCAACCTCTTTGAATGATGATAGATCTATGAAAAATATTCTCATCAATTTATTAATTGAATTGAGATTTATTTGAGATTTTAGTTCAATTAGGTTATTTTTATGCATTTTTTAATTGATTTAAAATAGTTTATGACTTCTAAAAATGCTGAAATTTTTTGTCAAACTTTGTTTGACCTTGTTGAACTTGGGATAATTCACTTGGACTTTTCAAAGTTGATTTGAAGTGAGTTTGAAGTTTGACATTTCTTTATTATTTTAATTCAAGTTTTATTTTAATATTAAAAAATGCCAAATTATTTAATTTGTTTCTTGACTTCTAATCTTCATTTTGCTTCTGTTTTCTATTCGTTTGACATTGATCTTCTCTATCTTTGGTCAATGCTTGTTGATTATCTCATTCCATTTCTATTAATGCACTTTAATTCTTCATCTTCTTCTTCTTCTTCTTCTTTTTTCTTTTTGATCAATGAGTTAAAGATTGGTGGTTAGCATTGATACATGGAGGTTTAATCTTCCTTGATTCAAATCTAATTCATCTTGATCATGGATCAAGTGAATGACTTTGCATTAAGGATAGGTTGCTTCCTAAATCATGCAAAGAACCTAAATCAATACAAGATCATTTCTCATCTTCTTTTTGGCATGACAAGTTGTTGGAGCTTGATTCACTAATCAAGACCTCTAACTTGTGTTGTTGCCTACATTATTATTGACCGGTCTCAGATAGTTGTGACTTCTACATAAGTCCAATTACGATTGCTTAACATAGCGCTAAATTGCCTTATGGCACACTAACTCTAATACTAACCATTAACCATTAACATTTAATTCTTGCACTTTACATTTATGCAATTTACTCTTTTTGTACATATTATTCATTTGCTTTTGCTCTTTGCTCACTTGAGCACATGTTTATGTTAATGCAATTTGCCTTTTGCTCACTTGAGCACATAATTAGGTATATATTATTGTGCTTGTGCTTTTGTCTTGATTGTTGTGAACCAAATGCAAAGAAATGGACAATTGGACTTAGTTTCTAGGACATTCCCTATGCAAAATTGGAGCAAAAGGACCTTAATGGGGAAGATGGACTAGAAAGACCAAATCTCCAAACTCACTCTTGTCCATTCTTGATTTACTGCATGGAACCTTTTGATGTGTGTGCTTTTGTGCTAGGGAATCCTATTTGAGCCAAATTAAAGAGCCATTGCCATGTTCATCCAAAGTGAAAGATACAAGAGCTATTGGGGGATCTTCTAAGAGCTTGTTTGATTATGTTGATTGCTTGAGCTTACACTTATTTTGCTTGCATATTCCAAAGGATGGGAGCTACTTGGATCATCAATATGATCTCAAGAGAGGAACTCCATTTGTGGTCTTATTTCTTATCCCTCATCTCTTGTATGATTAGGATCTTAGCCATTCTTCCTCTTCCATCCACTCTAACCCAAGCCAAAACATTTTGTGCAAACATTTAACACTTCTTTCAAACATTAGAAACTTAAGCATTATGCTTTTGATTTTCAAACTTTCTTTTCATAACACTCATTTTGAATTGAATCTTTAAGTCAACTTCGACCATATTTTTGTAAATACTTTTCATTGGTAAATATAACCCATTCAAATACTTTTGTGGTTTCAATGGCCACTTCTTATTAAAAACTTTTCATAACCTCTAGCTATTAGGCTTGAGTTATCCTTGAGGTAGATGTAATACTCACCTATATCCTTAGTGATGGACAATGAGTCTTCCATGCTTATTATAGGGTTAACCCCTCACTAGCATGTTGAAGCTATCCTCACATGGTGGATTTGTGGTTTTAGGTTGAGTTTTCTCCCTTGGATAACAAAAGACCTTAAGGCTTTTGGACCAATCAATTCAACAATTCATTTTGAGATTTTTACCCCGAACTACGAGGTTTTGATCCTAATCTTTTTTAAGATGGTACGTAGGCAATGGGTTTATCCATCCAAACACAAATTGTAAATAACTTGTGTATTCTCTTCTCATCTCTTCAATCATGTTTTCACAAACAAATTTTCACAAAATACCAACCTTACAACAAGTGTGAAAAGGGCTCCCTAGGAGTACCTAGGATGTTTTGGGTGCTTAACACCTTCCCATTGCATAACCAACCCCCTTACCCCGATCTCTGACATTTTTACTAGTTTTTGATTCGATAAAACTTTTAGGTTTTTGTTCGCTTTCTAACCATTTCTTTGGATAAATAGAAGTGCGATGGCGACTCGACTTGTATGGTTTACCTTGGATTTAGTCAATATCTCTAATGGTAACGAATACCCTGCTACAGATATGAATGAGAGCTTTTTAAAAAATTCAAAATATTATAAATAAATAGTGAAATAAATTTTTATTTAACAAGGTTAATATGGTAAAATCACAACATATAAGGGTGTAAGGTAGGGGTGTACATGGGTGGTTTGGACTGAATTTTGTCAAAACCATGACCCAACCCATACAGGATACACCGACTTGGATGAGGTAAAATGACTACCAATAACATCATTGGATCGGTTTGGGTAAAACCACAAATTTGTGGGTTGGATTGGGTTGGGTAGTGGGTTACCCATTTTTTCCTGTTTTTTTCCTTATATAATTATAAATGACGTGTCACATTTTTTTATTAATAAAAAGTTTAACCTATTACCGTTATTTTTTAAAATATCAAATGTTTAAATGCACAATAAAAATCATCATAAATATATTTACAAAAATCAAAATAATCAAAGTGCGACAATGTTAAATAAGTTAAAATCATTACTTACAAAATAAAAGATGTTCAAATAGTTGTAATTGAAACACTCAAAATTAAAGTCATCACTCATCAAATTAAAAAAAAATAGTTGCTCAATAACCATGAATTTTGTGGGTTGGGTGTGAGTTTATCCATAACCCAATTATTTTAAATGGTTTTTCCTTTTTGAAAAGCATGTTCATTCAATAACTCAATCAAATCATTTTTGAGTGGATTTTAGTAGGTCGGTTGGGTTTACCCAATTCATGTACACTTCTAGTATCAGGTTATAACGTGAGGTGACCTAAAAAAATGTCTATATTGTCTAATGTTTTCGTTGCTTCTGTTCATTGGTCCAAAATGAAACACAATACGGATCGATGTTCAACTTAAATAATTTAATTGGGATAAACAACTACATCTAATTTGGAACACCTGTACCTAATTTAAAACACACTTATTTTTAAAATGATAAAATATATAGACCTGGATGGCAAATTGAGGATAAACAATCCAATATGTTTTTGTATATTCAATCTTATCTACTCATTAAATATAAAACTCATTCAATCTATTTATTAGTATATTTTAATTAAATGAATATTCATTTATTAAAGTTTATTAATATTTTGACATATTTTCTATAAAATAGATTTTATCATAATTTCTTAACAATATTTTAAAACATTTTTCTTGGGAATTTCTTAATGCATCATATGTGTTAGTTACACACTACGTAAAAATATTAAAATATCCTCAGATTTCGGATATGCATCTTCGGAAGCACCAAATTCTATTTGAACATTAAAATATTTCGGAGATGCATCTTCGTTTATCTTATGGAGTTACATCTTTGTAAAGTATCATATCATAAAGTTTCATGTTATGTTTTGATTACGTGTATTCAAATGAAGACTTATAAGCATTATGTATCATGTTATGTGACGAGATTTAAACCATACAATTGATATACAAATAATGACGTACATAAATCTAGATGGTCCAAAAATGTCATATATAAATAAAAGACCAATAAATGGAAAAAAATACCGAGAACATCGATAAAGTAGCATGATGTCAAAATAAAATACAATTCATAGTACCACTATATACTAATGCACTACTGTGTATGGTGGACTACATCGCCTATGCCTCCTTAGACATCCACCCCCCCCCCCCCCCCATCCCCCGACATTGACTTTTCCCCTTATGCCTCCATCGTGATGGCATCTAGGATGTTCTTCACATCAAACCCATCAGGGAAGATACCTCTGTCATTGTCTGCCTACACAATCTCCACAATGCAACGACATCTAGGAAAGACATCCTCAACATGATCTAATTGTGCATGCTCCTCTTCTAATATCTCCGGATGAGCTGGCCTACATGGGTCTCCTAGAGCAGCCTGCACCATATACATATGTGACACCCTAAAGAACCATCTGATGTACTCGTCCACGTAGCTTCAGTCGCTCGGGGCTTGATCGCGACTTAGTAAGTCTATGGGAATCGTGACTACAAGTGCACAGTCGTATCGTGTAGTTTTAAGATTATCGAACCCAAAGGACTAAAAATCAAATGTATCGTTATCTAATGTTACTATGTAAATCTAAGGCTGAGGATCTTTCTAAGAGTGGAGGGATGAAGAGAAATAACTATAACGTAAACAGAATATTAATAAAGATATTTAATAAAGGGATATCAGTATGTAAAGCATCAAACTTAGGGGATTCGATGGATAGTTGGTGTAATCTTAAATATCAAAATATTCTTCAGTAGAAATTATTCATAAAAAGGACTTTGTCTCACACTCTCGTTTTTATTGACTCTGACCATACTCTTAAACCAGAATGCTCGGCCCTCGAGGTCTCATTATGAATTTAAAAGTAATTTTTGAATATGAATAAAGTCTAATTAATCCTAAAGCGCTCTCATTGTGTTTATGATTAATGCCTAGTTTCAGCTATCCGGTTAAAATCTCAAACTCTCGTTCTTATTGACCGTAACCTTTGTTTGCTTTGTACTCTCGTACGAAAAAATAGTTTTGAATAAAATAAGAAACTAAAACCGGAAAATAATATTTTATAAAAGTCAACACCAATTATTTACGAATCCCGTCGTTTCGACGGTCTTTACATACTGATATCTATGGGTTTAGCCAAACATGGATCCGGTAACAGACATGATATTCAGATAATTAAGCATAGAATAAGGCATAAGTAATTAAAATGACAATTAAAATAAAACCTGGAATATAAATCGAGAACTTGGAATGGATATTGATTCTTCAAATTAAATAATACCGATACGCTTTGGCAATCGAGTACACCGTTACAATCAAATTCAGATGCTTAAACAATAATTGTAATAGTCCCCAATGTGGAGAATCTATTGCTTTTACAAGTTAGGAAACTACCTAAGAAAATCTAACAACACGAATCTGACTGGAAAAAATGCACCCCTTGGCCTTGAAGACCAAGTCTATATATATACTCCCCATTCCTCCTTAAAAGTAGTCTTGAATATCTACTAGTGAGGAGTGATTTGTTGAATGAGTAAAAACCAAACGTGGAGAAAATTATGGAGAGACCAAGCCTATATATATACTCCCCTTATGTGCTTTTTTTCTCCACTTTTGGGTCAAATTTACTTCAATTTATCTCATGCCGACTCCAAATGGAGAATCTCTACAACACAATCAAAATACAAATATAACACTACATATAAACGCGAAATGTATATAAAATAGATAAGAATGCATGTGAATCGAGTCATAAAATATTATAAGTTTTATGGTTATCAAACTCCCTCATACTTAAACTTTTTCTTGTCCTCAAGCAATGCTGCTACACATATGAAAAAAAACTTTGAAAACCGCAACATCTAATGTCAATATTCATACTGGGCCATAAACTCTACTTCAGTTAGGATTTGTATTGATAGGTATTAACTCGTACTCTAAGGGTATCGTAAGAACACAAGTCTGCAATTATGCGGTCACAACCTCACTCTTATGTAAACCAATCTGAATCATATTATTATGCTCAAGCCTAACTTACTCATCCTCATTTTTGTCCTTTTTCATTCTAGCGCAATCACATTAAAATTGTTATCCTTTCACACTCATAGAAAGATAATATGTTAGTGGCTATGATCTCATTATTATTATTTTCTTGCACTTTGGCTTAAATATCAACAACTAAAGAGGTTTGCATCGTTGGGTTAAATGACCGGGTGAGGGTCACCTAACTTAGAAGGAACACTCTTTTTCATTCATTTTTTTTCCTTTTTTTAAGCTTAAGATCATACACTTATTTGCATCGCCTTCTTGCATAGTGTGTGTTTAGGATGATGCTGACTGCTAAATAAACTACTTAAGGACTATTAAAGGATGAAAATTCAAGGCTATGACATAATAAGTACTCAAACCGACTTCCATATTCAGGAGACTTGAGGTGTTAAAACAATATCGATTTTGTGGGTTTTTCCTAAGTCTCTACAATTTATCCTCAACTTCATATATGGCCAATACTTTCTAACTTTGCAATGATTTTCAAAGTCAATTTTTGTTGTTTTTATGGTTCAAGAAAATGGGAGAATCAATAAATAACAACAAATCACACATAAAGACTCGACAACACATGCATTGAATCTACTAACAACAACTAACAACAATTAACTAAAAATGCAAAATCCTAAAAAACTGGAAAAAACAAAAAATTATAACTAAAAAGAAATAAAGTCAAAAGAAATAAAATTCCTCCCCCATACTTAAACCAAATATTGTCCCCAGTATTTTGATCAAAGTGGGAAAATAAAGAAACAACATGGGATGAGGTGGAAAAATGTCAATGCCAACCACGACCTCGACCTTGGTTCCAACTACGCCTTCCATCATGCCTACCTCGACCATATCCTCCATGTGCATATCTACCATCCATCAGGAGCTGCAAGCTAGTCAATCACTCAGATAGAGCATCCAAATGTTTGTTACGATGATCTTAAGCCGCTTGAAAAACCGAAGGTGCTCTAGCATCTCTTGGTGGCAGTGTTCCATGGAGTTCTGAACGGTTTGCCACAGTTGGTCCTGCTCTACCATGTCAGTCTGTGATATCTAAATCTGCTGAATGTTACCAGCCATGGTGTTCTATGATGCTCTCATGTGACGCACACGCCCTAAAAGTGAGGTATGGGTAACTTGTATCAATTGCACATTATTCATCATATTTTCCCTAAAAGCTTATGTCTGCTTCATCATGGTTGTTTATTGTGTTTGTATTTGATTCATCTGTTGCATCATATATATATATATATATATATATATATATATATATATATATATATATATATTTTGTTGATGCATGACATATATCAGGTTTTCCCTCTCAGCATTCATAACACTTCAGGCACACATCTCACTAAGTATGTCATCAAGTGAAGCATGTGCGACTCTGGAAGAAGTACTTGAAAATGGTCAGAAAAATGTGTGATGTGTGCAGGTGAAACAGGTATATATCTGGAGTGGTGTGGTGGAGGCTCATGTACAGGAAAGTCTCTCTCTCCCTAGTCAAACTCATAGTCGGTGGCATCATCAACGACTACATTCTCAAGAATGTCCATGGGCACTGATCCAACATCAGCACTAGGACTCAGGTTTTAAATCCAATTGGCCCTCACCTGCACATCAGTGCGGTTTGGGCAAGGTAAAATAATAATAAGAATCTCTTCATTGCCTATCATCAAATAATATCTCCCATCTCTCATATTCTTAATTAACTGCATATGGCGGTGTAGCGGTGTATTCGTCACTTTATGATTTATTGACTAAACCAAAAGCAAAGCATACAAAGATAGAGTCGCCACCGCACTTTTATTTATCCAAAGGAATGGCTAAAAAGCGAACAAAAGCCTAAGAAGTTTTACACACAGAAAACTAATGAAAAGATCAAAGATCTGGGTAAGGGGTTAATTACGCAATGGGAAGGTGTTAGGCACCCAAAACGTCCTAGGTACTCCTAGGGAACCTCTTTTCACAACTTGTTGTATGAAATGTTATTTGTTTATGAAATATTTATTGTGCAAACATGGATTGAAGGGATGAGAAAAGAATATACAAGTTATTATTTTTGTGTTTGGATGGATAACCATTGCCTACGTACCTTTACAGGATCAAAACCTCGTAGTTCGGCTAAAAGATTTCCAAAATATGAGTGGGTTGATTTTAAAACAAAAGCCCTAAGGTCTTTCGTTATCCACGGGAGAAAACTCAACCTATACAACCACAAGTCCACCATGTGAGAAAAGCTTCGACTTGCTAGTGAGGGGTTAACCCTATAATAAGCAAGGAAGTCTTACAATTCAATCACTAAGGACAAAAGGTGAGATTAACATCAACCAACCAGGATAAATCAAACCTATGACTAATGTATGAAAACTTATCAAGAATGGACAAAGCCACAAAACAATTGAATGAGTGAAATTAACCAATTAGGATTTATTCACAAAAGATGGTCAAAGTGTGATTAGAATTCAATTCAAAAGAAGTATTATGAAATGAAGTTTGAAAAAATCAGAGGCTTAAGGCCTAGGTTTCTAATTTGAAAAGAAATGAAAATGTTTGCACAATATTTTTCAGGTTTTGGGTTAACATGCAAAGGGAGGTTTAAAGCAACAAAAGGTGGGAGGGTGAGGAAGTAAAACTTCTTAAGTGTTCACCTCTTGAAATCATATGTAGATGATTCAAGTGGTTCCTTTGGAATAGGCAACAAGCAAATAACAGATGAACAAAGTAAATGGATACCGGATGCCAATCAATGGACTTATACCAATCTCCTAAAACAAAAAAGAAACATGGATACCAGACGCCAATCAATGGACTTATACCAATCTCCTAAAAAAAATGAAACATGGATACCAGATGCCAATCAATGGACTTATACCAATCTCCTAAAACAAGATGAAACATGGATACCAGATGCCAATCAATGGACTTATACTAGTCTCCAAGGAATGATCATAGGAAACAACTGCCAATAACTAGACTTACAATTGACTCCTCAATGGACAAAACAAAAATGTCACAAAGCAATGAACTATGATTATGAAATGATATACAAGAAATGATGATAAATGCACAAAGGCACACATAAGAAAACATGTCCAGATGAATCAAGTAAGCAATCAAACAAGTCAATTAGCACACACTATACACAATCAATTAGGCTCAAGCAAGGTTAGGCTTTACAGCCAACTGGAATGAGGTATTTTGTGCTCTTAACCCTAACATTGAGAGTTAGGGTGAAGCAGATGAAATGGAGATGAGGAGTGTGCCTCATAGCTCTTATCCCTGGTCAAGGAGAGCTTTAAACAATAGAAAGTGTGGGAGTTCAGAAAGTTGGAACTCTTCTCCACAAATGATTGACTCTATAAGATCTTGGGTTATTGTCCATAATGCATCAACACATTATGTGAGCAAGGTGAATGACACACTGAGTAGCAGGAGATGGATTACACATCTCTTTTATCTGCCAATTGCCTCTTAAGAGGACTTTTCCTGCTTGGCACAAAGTTAAACACACACAAGCATTGCCTCTTAAGGAGGGCTTCAGACAGGTGCCTACCAATAACAGTAGGTCTTCCAGACTACATGAAGATTAAGGATTATACCTAAGTGGTTAAGCAACCAAGCAAAGCAAAGTTCAAAATGAACTTAAAGCAACTTATGTACCTGTGGAAACACTAAACAAATCAGTACAATACTCAGACAAACAGACAACAGTCAATAAGCAACAAGACAATCCCCATGTACAAAATGTGTTAACCAAAAGGCAAACTCAAATGAGTTAGCATCAACCTACAAAACACACAAGTGTTAGTAATCAAAAGCAAACATCAATATTCACATGATGAAGCATCATCAACTATGGAACTTGGATGCTTAACCTGAAATCAAAGCTCAAATGTAAGCCACAAACCACTAGGTCAAAGCCTAGGGTCAAAGATGGAGAAAAAATTCAAAACAGGAGCTGAAATTTAACACAAAGCAACTTCAAACACATATTGACATACTCCAAAAGATCTCACATCAAAATCAATCACCAAAAACATTTCATGATCAAAAGAAGTTCAAGGCAATTTCAAAGCTCATATGTGATCATCAAGAATGAAAAATTCAAATCAAAACAGAAATGATTCAAATAAATCTGGAAAATTTCATGCTCATTCAAGACATCTAACATGATCTACATACAAAAAATCAGAAGCATCCAACATCATTTGGCATGGAAATTAAATGGCACAAGTTGGACAATCAAAAGGTGTGACACAAATTGTCACACCAAGTTAGCACATGCATAAAACAGAAATGGTAATTGAGAAAAATGTCAAAGCAAAACCAAAATGTCAAGCAATGTGTCTAGTTTCATCATGCAAAATTTCAAGGCCATTGGATAAGAAACAAGCATTTCATGATAGGATAAGCAAGACAAGGTCCAAAATGCATACATGCTCACATAGCCTAGCACCAAATAAAATCCAGCCAAGCACAACTTTAGAAATTATGATGATAAAATAATAGACATCTCAAGGATCATTATGCAAAAAACCAGGTATTTTTTGGATCAATTTTCAAATTGTTATGATTTTTACAAGTTGAGAAGAAAAAAATGAGAAGCACATAGCATGATTATGGAGGGAAAATGAGAAAAATGATGAAGCACTTGAAATTATTGTTGGCGCTGGGAATCGAATTCAGTACGAATTCAAATGTGAAACGCGCGCCTGGCACGAAACGCGTCGTTTCATTAAACGACGTGGCCAGTCAAATCTGGCGTGGCAATGGTCAAAGCTTGTGAACCAACCAAAATGCAAGGCAAGCGAAAACGTGGACCAATTGTATTGAAACCCTAGGACAGCGTGTAACAGACCAGAGAAAGCGTTGCAGAAAGCCAGAAAGCGTGGCCTAATGATGAACTTCATCTTCTTCCTCATGAAGAAGATGAACAGTGCATGTGTTCTTCATGCATCAAGAAAAATTATTCCAGAAAATCAAATCAAGCACATCATCATGCAGCATTTTCAACATAGATTGTGGATCAAACAATAACTAAGCATGAATCAACTAAATCAAGGAGAATCGAGCAATGGAAAAGTCATTCATGAAACTTTAATCTAACCTAACTCAGTCATTAGGTCACCAAATCGCACGATTCAAAGCTCAGATTCATCAGGACAAAAAGATCTACAACAACATTGCAATGGATTTTAAAATTAAGAGATTCGAATTGTGACCTCTTGAAGTGCAGAGCTTTTAAATTCACACGATCTGCAGCCTGGAAGTGTTCCAATATACTCCACTATACTTGAAATGAAGTTTGATGAATCAATGGAAGCTCGAATGGCTCTAGATTTAGCTCAAAACAGAAACTCCATTTGCATCTTCATGGACATGAACTGCACTTTTCTTCTACGAATTCAGCACAACAAACCTTGATCTCTACTAAATCCAAGCTCAGGAACCTGAATCTGAAGTTAAAATGCAATGGTATTTAGAAGAAAATTGAATTATGAATGAGAAAAAAAAATTGAGTGAGAGAGAAATTTGGATCTTGAAGTGTGAAAAATGATTCATCCCCCTCAATTCTGTTAGGGTTTAGGTATTTATATGGTTTACTAATCAACTTGTTAATCCCTAATTAGTTTGGTTAATGATAATAAGGCAAATTACAAAAAATCCCAATTTGCATGTGCATGTATCATTTACACGTGAACAGTACCACTTGCTCCATTATTTTCACTTAAAATCCTTTTCTAAAATCAATGGCAATGGCAAAAAGTCCATACAATGCACCAATTTTGAATTTTGTAATTTCCCTCCAAAAAAACCATGGATTAACAAATGATCATGTGATGACAATTCATGTAATGTGATGCATGATTTGGAAATTAGAGGTCAAGAGGAGAATATTGCAAAAAGAACCACTCATTTTGGAGCTTTGGTTGAAAAGTTATGCTCATTTGAAGTCCCATGCACACCTTGCCATGATTTGATCATATCTCCTTAACCATACATTAGAAATTCATGATCTTGGACATTTTGGAAATGGGAGAGAAAGATCTACAATTTTCATGTTCAACAAAATTTCATTTGAAGCTTTCTTGATGATGTAATCTTGAGTTGAAGTTGGTTCAAAACCTTTCCATTTTTGGAAATTTCAAATTATAGGTCACTTGCTATTTTTGGAAATTTTTGACTGGACCTCAAATTTTTCAATGTGAGTGTTTGAAATGTCAAATGAGACTTGTTTGAACATGAATGAAGTATTTCTAATCACCTTCCACCTCCAAATCCACAGTTGACTTAGCAGTTGACTTTCTAGGTCTTCAAATGACTTGACAATGTTTTGATGAAATTCAAGCCTCTACCACTTGGGATTTTGCTTCAAAATAACATCATAGCTCATATGAACTCTTGTGAATGATTGTGGGGTCCAAATCTCAAGAATGACCACCATCTATTGCTCAATGAATGCCTTTGATTGCCTTGACCTGTTATTGCTTCATCTGCAAGACAAAGGTTAGATGACATATTTTTGTACTTTTGGTTAGTGATAAAAGGAAAAGCAATGACATATAAATGCAAGGAATGCTTGGTGATCAAGAACCACTCAAAAAGGAGATAACCCACCCACAGGGAAGGAAGCAAGGTGCCCAATGATCCTTGAGGCAATGCTTTGTTATGATATGATGCCATGAGGAATCTTAGGGACAAAATTGGGGTCTTACAGATGCCCCTATTTAAGGTCATTCTAGCCGGAGAAGTGAAGGTTAAAATATTCATCTCGACGCGGTAGAATGAGCTTAAATAACAGTAATGAGACAAATTTTGGCCCCTAAGAGACCTCATGATGTAAATGTATGTATGCAAAAGAAACAATCTCTGTGGGGAATACTGGTCCACAAAGAAAGACGATCCATCGGAGTAATACACTCACCAGGAACAGAGACTCTAACAGGACTCTCATGGAGATAAGAAAAAGAATTCGTGAGCAGGACACGACTCTGAATTAGGGGAAATTGACGCTGCGTGAACAAGACACGACTGGACTAGAGACCTCACTAGGGAGTAAAGGACTCAAACTGGGAAAAGAAGAATTCCAAAGGAAGACACATCCATTGGAAAGACTCAAGCTGACTCAAACTATCCACAAAGGATACTTCGGATGAAAATCCGGACTCGGACTGGGGAGAAAGATTCATACAGAATCTCCCTGCCGGGGAAAAATGCATATATTGGGGAAAACGCCAATACAGCAAAAGGGCAAAATCACAACGGAAACTCCCCTGGGGAATGTCTAACAAAGAGACTCTCCTGGGGAAAACCTGCAAAATGAGGTGTTACCGGTTACTGGGTTAACAAACTCAAAGAGACATGTGATCTAAACACCGGTTACTGGGTGAAAGAACAACAAGCTCAGGAAGAATGAATATCTAAGACCGGTATAAGGGTGAGAGATATCAATCAACCAAACATTTGAGAAAGACCTGAAAAAGGTACATCAACTCAGGAAAATCTGACTCCACAAGGGACCACGGTCATAATAGGGAGCAGAAAGGAAGGAACACCAGGGATACCGGTTACTGGGTATATAATAGGTGACCGACCAAAGCGTGAATTGGTATATATGCCAAGACACTTATCATCCGAAAGGAGGGCTTGAAAAAGCAAATCAACTTACGGGATGGACATTCGACTCCACAACGGGAAAACGAATCTTACTCAGCTGGAAAAAACCCAAAGAGCGTATGAGATATAATACCCATTACCGTCAGAACATGGATAGTATACTCGCATGAGATATATTATCTATTACCGTCAGAACGTAGATAACATACTCGCATGGAAGAGACACCAGGGATACCGGTTACTGGGTATATAATAGGTGACCGACCGAAAAGAGAGACAATCGATACCAACATCAACAGGGTAAACGAAAGATAACTCACAAGGGATAAATTGCAAGCATCCGGCAATTATCCAAGAGACATATCACCTGTTACTGGGAGATATGCTCAACAAGGGGCAGAGACAAAGAATATTCGATTCCACAGAGGAATAATGAATCTTACTCGACTGGGGAAACACAACAGGCTTCGACTGAAGAGTGCATGAGATATATTATCCATTACCGTCAGAACGTGGATAACATACTCGCATGGAAGATTATCCACAACCGGTTACTGGGTTAATAAAGGATAAATCAACCGAAAAGAAAGGCATCGGGATACCAAAACTAGGTATATAAAGATGACCGATCAAAGGGAGCAACAAACATTACCAACCAAAGGGTAAATGAAAGAGAAACTCACTGGGGATACATTGATAAACATCAATGATCCGGGGAACAAATCACTGGCAAACGGTGAAAGGACCCACTGAGGATAAAATTGCTAGCATCCGGCAATTATCCACAAGGAAAGATCTGCTGGGGATACAACTGCTAGCAAACGGAAATTATCCAGAAGAAAGCACAGACTCCGCTAGGGAGACAACAACAACATAGGATTTACAACTACCGAATACTGGGTAGAAGACCACAAAATCCACCATCAACCAGAATGAACCACAAAGGTTACCTCTGTTAGGGGATAAAAGGTAGGATTTATAACTACCGAATACAGGGTAGAAGACCAAAACTCTATGCGTGGGGAATGAAAGAATCACAACTCCGCACGGGGAAACAAAATAGGGTTTATAACAAACCACCAACTGCTGAGGGGCAAGAAAAAATAGGCTTTACGACTACCGAATACTGGGTAGAAAACCAATCGACTCTTGCTGAGGAATAAAAGGTATATAACCACAAATTCCGCCAAGAGGGAGAAGGGAACATAGGACTTTCAACTACCGGTTACTGGGTAGAGGCCCAAAACTCCGCTGAGGATAAAAAGAATTTTTGCCGGTTACTGGGCAATTCATTCATTTATTCCACAGGGAAGTATAAGAGACAGTTGAAAAATGCCAATTCAGGGTCAAACCGAAAAGGCAAACTGAATCAAGACTCGTCCTAATGAGGATATAACTCAATAGGAAGATCCATCCCAATATATGTGTTGGGAGGAAACGGAAAACAACCGTCATCCACGAGGATATGTCTCGGTGGGGAATGGCAGAAGGAAAGACAGACACTTTCTGCTTATGGGGCTGACTCTATATTGAGAGATTAGACACCCGACATCCGCTTGGGAAGATCTACTAGAGAGATCTATATCACCATTAGCAGGAGACAACAAACAAAAGATATATGGCAAAAAAATGCAATCATGAATATCTAAATGTTGAAAGTATGCATGAATATGCGTGATTTATGTTTGATGAATGCTGACAAAACAGACATATCTAACACAAACAGGCCCAGGAATCAAACGCCCGATACTACACTTCCAGAGGAAAATCCAAAGAAATCCAACTGGAAACCCAATTCGCTGGAGATCTGCATGCTAAAAAGCAAAGATCTGCTGGAAAGCAAAAAGATCAGAGATATCAAAGAAATCACAAAATCTCTGAGCGATGGATCAACAGTCAACCCAACTAGGGAACAGAATTTCACAACAGGCAGAAACTGCCATAAAAGCAACTCTGTTGGGGAAATGGAGAAATCCCGAGATTTTTACAGGGGGTCCTCAGTATCAACTGGGAAACAAGAGTTCACTGCACAAGCAAGAACTGCTGAAGAGAACAGAACACACAAGTAGATTTTAGCCGCACTAGCAACTCTACTGGGGATACTGTCAGCCACTCCATGGGTGATAAACCCACTGAGGGGAAATAGATCACACACGCAGATTCTGCCACAAGCCACTCTACTGGGGATCAAAAGCATAAGGAAATCAACCAAATCTAAGGATGATAGATCACCAACCAACCTGACTGGGGAACAGAAGTCTACAACAGGCAGAAACTGCCACAAAAGCAACTCTGTTGAGGATGTCAACTCTGTTGGAGATACTGCAGGGAAATCACGAAACTTCTGCAGGAAACATCACAGACACAATCCACCGTAACACAAATCTACTGGGGAAATATCTGAGGATGAGAAGGAGAACTGGGAATCAACCACCAAATGCTGAACCTTCTAAGAGGAAACCAACAACTGCTGAAGAGGAAATAATCACTGCTCTGCTGAAGGGATAAGAGGTGAAAACCTCAACAAGCACTCTGATGGGGAGATATAGCATAAATGAAGTACATCATACCATCCCCTTTGCTGGCGACCTTACTGAGGAAACAGCCGAAGTACCGGGATATCAATCCACCAACTACCGAATCCTCCAAAAGGAAAGCACCCATGCTGGGGAGAAAATTGTTGGAGAGGATTGTGAAGTTCTCAACAAACACTCTGCTTAGGGAACAACCCTACCAACGATCTGGATAAAGAGGATACAACCATGCCAGGAATATGAACAAATGTCTCACCCTGTTGGAAATCATGCCACCCTTGGGAGAGCACTGAGAAATTCTTAAGTATCCTTTCATCATTGTGAATGTTCAGTTTGTTTAAAACAATAAATTTGAAAAAAAATTATTTGTTTAACAATGACATTTTATCAATTAAAACAATGCAAAACATTTGTTGAATTGAAACAAATAAGAATGCAAATAATTGGATAAAAGCTCAAATTTATTTAATGGAATGGTAGCCCGCAAATGGCAAGACTCCATAGATCTGTACAAATTTGAAATCAGTGATATATATTGGAAGAGGGCTACATTGAACATAATGATCCTTTCTCTACCAATTTGAATTTCGATGTATTCGAAGCTTCAGTCGACAACGAATCAAGAATCTTTGACGAAAAGACAGTTGTGGAACAGAAAGTCTTGTCAGGATGCAGTTACTTGCCAAATCCCTAATTTTTGCCCAGATTGCCCCAGGGTGAGGTACTCAATCTAGCGGGATGCAAATATTCTTTTTCAATGTCTCTAATTTTTGCCTGGATCGCCCTTTCGGGTTTTCCACCGAGACGCTCATTTTTGCTTAAGCTGCCCTTTCGGGTTTTCAACTTAGCGAGCTATTCTGCTTTTCTTTTACTCTTTTTCTTTTTTAGGCAAAGTATTTCTTGACTGCATCTGAATTCACAGGACGAGTGAAATCCTCCCCATCCATTGTTGTGAGCATCAAAGCTCCGCCTGAAAAGGCTCTCTTAACAACATATGGACCTTCATAGTTTAGAGTCCACTTGCCCCTGGAATCGAGCGCGAAAGACAAGACTTTCTTGAGCACAAGGTCACCTTCTCGGAACACACGAGGCTTGACCTTCTTATCGAATGCTTTCTTCATTCTCTGCTGATATAACTGACCATGGCACATGGCAGTCAATCGCTTCTCTTCAATCAAATTCAACTGGTCGTAACGACTCTGAATCCATTCAGCATCAGTCAACCTGGCTTCCATCAAGACTCTCATTGATGGGATCTCCACCTCTACTGGGAGAACAGCCTCCATGCCGTAAACAAGAGAGAAAGGGGTTGCCCCTGTTGAAGTGCGGACAGATGTACGATATCCATGCAAAGCAAATGGAAGCATCTCATGCCAATCTTTGTACGTAACAACCATCTTCTGGATAATCTTCTTGATATTCTTGTTAGCAGCTTCAGCAGCCCCATTCATCTTTGGTCTGTAAGGAGAGGAGTTATGGTGTGCAATCTTGAACTCAGCGCACAACTCTTCCATCATCTTATTATTCAGATTAGATCCATTATAAGTAATGATCTTATCTGGCACACCATAACGGCAAATAAGCTGATTCTTGATAAACTTCACGACCACCTGCCTGGTCACACTCGCATATGATGCCGCTTCAACCCATTTGGTGAAGTAGTCAATTGCTACGAGAATAAACCTGTGTCCGTTGGACGCTTTCGGTTCAATCATGCCGATCATGTCGATTCCCCATATAGAGAAAGGCCATGGTGATGAAATCACATTCAAAAGTGTCGGAGGAATATGAATCTTGTCCGCGTAAATCTGACACTTGTGGCATTTCTTCACATATTTGCAGCAGTCAGACTCCATTGTCAGCCAATAGTAGCCTGCTCTCAGCATTTTCCTAGCCATGGCATGTCCATTGGAATGGGTACCAAATGAACCCTCATGGACCTCAGTCATTAACAGGTTTGCTTCGTGTCTATCCACGCATCTGAGCAAAACCATGTCAAAATTTCTCTTGTACATCACTTCACCGCTGAGGTAGAAACTGCCTGACAACCTTCTCAAAGTTTTCCCATCTTTCACAGATGCCCCGGGCGGGTAGACCTGGTTCTGAAGGAAATTCTTGATATCAAAATACCAAGGCTTGTCATCATTCACTTCTTCCACTGCAAACACGTGAGCTGGTCTATCCAAGCGCATCACGGTGATATTAGGAACTTCATTCCAATACTTGACCACAATCATCGAAGCAAGCGTAGCAAGCGCATCTGCCATCCGATTATCCTCTCGAGGAATATGATGAAAGTCAACCTCTATAAAGAACGTTGAAATCCTCCTCGCATAATCTCTGTACGGAATGAGACCTGGCTGATTCGTCTCCCATTCACCCTTGATCTGATTAACAACCAGGGCCGAATCACCATACACATCAAGATGCTTGATCCTTAGATCAATGCATTCTTCTAATCCCATAATACAGGCTTCATACTCAGCCATGTTATTCGTGCATTTGAAAGTTAGCCTTGCTGTAAACGGAATATGCGTGCCATGAGGAGTAATGATTACTGCCCCAATTCCATTTCCATACTGATTTACAGCGCCATCAAACACCATCGTCCATCTGGAACCAGGTGTAGCACCTCAAATTTGCACCTCCCATTTGTACATACATTTTCATTTTAGGTCATTAACATCACATTAACATTGCATTATCATTTGCATAGTCCATCAAGTCATCAGGCAGACTGGTCAAAGAAGATTCAACTGTGCAAAGCAAGCAAGTGCATTTTCCATGAGATCAAAGCCCTAGGGTTGGAATAATGAGTTCATATGATTCAAGGATCATTTTGAAGAGATTTGGCCAAGCATTGGATGCTCAAAGCTCATCAGTCATGATGCAATTCATCTGAAACCCTAGAAAGTCAACCAAAGTCAACTGTCAATTCAACCATGGATTTGAAGGTGGGAGATGGTTAGAGATGCCTCATTCATGTCCATACAAGTCTCATTTGACATTTCAAACATCAACAATGAAGAATTTGAGGTCAGATGAAAAGTTTCCAAAAATAGTAAGTGACCTGTAATTTGAAATTGCCAAAAATGGAAAGGTTTTCTCCTCAAGTTTACATCATCAATCAAGCTTCAAATGAATTTTTGTCCAACATGAAAGTTGAAGATCTTGCTCTCCCCTTTCCAAAAAGTCCAAGAACATGAATTTCTCATGTGTGGTTGAGAAAATATGGATCAATCATGGCCAAGTGAATTTGAACTTCAAGCATGCATAACTTTCACACCAAATGGCCAAATGAAGTGGTTCTTTTTGCAACATTCCTGTTTTGACCTCTACTATCCAAATTATGCACCACAAGCCATGCATTCTCATCACATAATTATTTGATTTTTCACTTGATTTTTGGATGGAATTTTCAAATTTAAAAATAATGCATTGTTTACACATGGCAACACTTGCGTTGGCTTCCAAACAGAATTTCAAGTGAATTCAAGCACAAATTCGTGTACTGTTCCATTCATACCATGCATAGAGGTGGAAATATCAATTTGCATAAACACTTGTTTCTGACCTAGATGACACCCGTGAGTGGGGAGGGTTTGAATCATTTGCAGGTACTGATGGTGACTTTGGTTCAGTCGAATTTATGGACATTTATTTCTGGGACGCTGGAGTTCTGTCCGTAGTTTATCAGCGGGTTCCGTTTATTTCGGATCCCCAGGTTGAATCCAAGGGTACTTGTTCAGAGGATCTGGCCGTCATCCGTTCAGTGGATCTCTTGGGATGATAGTGATATATTCCCCGGTTCCGTTTATTTTGGAACTCCCCAAGTTGGATTTATGGTTACTCAGTACCTCAGATGATTGTAATCAGCTCAGAGACCGGTCCAGTACAGTTGATCCTTAGATGACTTGGAAGATGGCACAGTGACTTGCCTGCATGCATTTGCATCATTCCCATTTCGCATTCATTTGCATTTAACCCATGTCTATCCGTACCCAGGGTCCATTTTTTGATTGAGGTTCTGGTTGAGAGACATCCGGATGTTAGAATGTTGTTGATGAAATATTATCCGTCTCAATGAAGCTAGAATCAAAGGACAGAATATTCCTAGTACGGATAGACATTGCATGTGTGAGTCATACTAACATGTTTGCTGTTTTGTAGGTGTCAGTATCTAACCAGTGCGCATAGCTCTCTCGCTCAGACGTCCTGCCAAACTCAACAGACTCAGACTGATGGATCCACCCAATGCCGACATTCTCGAATTGAAAGAGATGATGAGAGAGTTGTTCAAAGTCGTGCAAGGGCTCGCCTTGGGGCAGAAAGCAATGGCTGAGAGGTTGGAAAGGATTGAAAGCTGGATAATAAAGGAGAGAGTTCAGGGACAGGCTCCGTCATCCATAGTAAAGAAGCCCTCCAGTACCGTGGTACAGAAGCCCTCTGGCAATGGTCAACTCGAGAAGGAGGTTGAGTCAAGTGGGGTGCAGGCCAAGAAAGAAAGCAGTAAAGATCGTTACCACCCTTATGCTGCCACTATAACCACTCCTGTTGGTAATCCACCTGTACAACAGCAACAACCATTGCCTCAGTAGAAAGCACAGAAAGCTAAGAGCCAAATGAAGAAGGGGACGGATCGTCAGTTTGATAAGCCACCCGTGACTTATGCTCTTCTGTTCAAGAGGTTAAGGGAGCTTTGGTTAGTTCGGCCAAGGATATTGATTCCTGTAGAACAGCGTCAGAGGCCTGCAAACTATGATGAGAAGGCCAGGTGCGAGTTCCATTCTGGGGCACTCGGACACAACATTGAAGGTTGTAGAGCTTTTAAGCATGTCGTCCAGGACATGGTGGATTCTAAGGCTATCAACTTGGCACAGATAATGAATGATAACGGTAACCCCGTGCTGATGCAAGGTCCTGTGGGTGCGAAGGTAATGTCCAAAGACAAGAGAGGGGTAGAGGTGACTGATGGAGATCAGTTAAAAACTCCAATGTCTGTGGTCCCAAATCATCTGATGAAGAGTGGTGCATTCCCTAGTGTTGATAACTGTCGTGCGGCTGTCGCTACAAACAGGTGTATAGTGATGGTGGAAACAATCCAGAGGATGATGGAAGTAGAAATGGATGGTGAAAAAGTTGAAACACCAAGTCAGGTCGTTGAAACCATCGAGGTAGAGAACGTCATTCTTGCTGAGAAAGAGAGGAAGCTGTCCATTTCTTCTTACAAACAGGCTTTGGAAATGGTGAAGAACGGAGAAGCTCTAGGCTGGGGAAAGATCATAGACATTGTGGTGAAGGCTGATATGTTCGGGGTTGGCTATCAGCCAGATCAAGAGTCGTCTAGACAAAACATAGGACGTCGTCCACCGTTCACATTCGTCAGTGCTGGAATGCTGGATCCAGGTCATGCCTGTACAGTGGGTGAAGAGATCGACAGTGACCGCGAGCTTGAGTTGTGGATAAAATCGTGCGTACCAGGGAATTGGAAGGCCTCAAAGATCGCCACTGTCGCTCATCCTGAAGAATAGTATTTCTGTTTTTCAATTATGTTTGCATGAAAGCCATACGTTTTGCCCGAAACGTAATGGTCCATTGTAAGGGCCATCTCATGTGTTTCATTTTGCAACATTTTTCATCATTAATAAATGGATGTTTTTGTGATTAAAAAGCGGTGTTCCTTGTCTTTCATTTATTTTTGCAGTTTAAAAAAATAAAAATGGCAATGTTTATTTTCATTTTTCTTTCCTTTTGATTTGTCTTGTTCCGACCTCAAAAGTGACTATCCTCCTGATCTCATTGATAACAAGTCGGTTACACCTCTGTATGACTTCAACAATCCAATCTATCATGCCGAAGAATAAGGAGAAGAAGATTGTGATCTACTGGAATTAGCCAGGTTGTTGAAATAAGAGGAGAAGGTGATTTACCCGCACGATGAGCGATTCAAGATTGTTATTCCGAACACCGCCGAGGTCAGAAAGGAAGTGAAAATTCGGGCCGATTCAGAGGCGAGTCGAGAGCCGAATGGTAGCCCTGTTGAAAGAGCATGTGGATACCTTCGCCTGGTAGTATCAGGATATGCCAGGGTCGGGTACCAATGTCGTTATACGCAAACTACCATGGAGGGAAGACGGCCCTCTAGAGAAGCAGAACGCCGGTGCCACGTATCAGAGTGACTTTGTTTCATGATATGATTCATCATGAAATAGAATGCTATGTTGATGACATGATAGCAAAGTCTTAAACAGAAAAGGGGCATCTGGTAGACCGGGACAAGTCGTTTGACCGGATCGAGACAACTCAGACTGAGGTTGAGTCTGAATCAGTACACTTGTGGAGTGTTGTCCGGTAAGTTGCCGAGGCTTATTGTGAACGAAAGAGGAATCGAGGTCGATCCTGTAAAAAAAAAGAGAAAGAAAAAAAGACATATAAGAAAAGGAAAAAGCAATGCAAGAAATACCTGAACCGAAAACAAAAAGAGATCAAACAGTCAGGTAGATAATGATTGCCAAGGGGCATTGAAAAAAGAATAAGTTACAGGAACCTCTAATTCTGATGCCTCATGTGGAAGGAACAACTGTTAATCTGGTACTTGACAGCCCTCGAGGGGTCTATGAGGTGTGTACTGGGTCAGCATGACGAGTCTTGTCGAAAAGAGCATGCAATTTACCTAAGCAAAAAGTTTATCGACTGTGGAACAATACACTCACTGCTCGAGAAAACTTGCTGTACTTTGGCATAGGCTGCTCGCCGACTGAGACAGTATATGTTGGTTCATACCACGTTGTGGATTTCTAAGATGGATCTGATCAAGTATGTGCTTGAGAAACTAGCATTGACCGGACGGGTTGCGAGAGAGCAAATGATTTTGATTGAATACGATAGTCAGTATACCTCTCAGAAAGCAATCAAGGGGAGTGTATTGTCCGATTACCTCGCCCAGCAACCCATTGAGGATTATCAACCAAGGAAGTTTGAGTTCCCTGATGAGGACATCTCGAGGTCCTCCAATCGAAAGATTGTGAGGAACCAATCCCGGAGGAGGGGCCTGACCCTGAATCCGAACGGATTCTGATGTCTGATGGGGAGAGGTTAACGTGGATGAGTTAGTGTCGTGTTGGTTAAGCCGAAAAGATCCCACATTCCTTTTGTTGCCCGGATAACATTTGAATGCACCAAAAAGGGTGGCTGAGTACGAAGCTTGTATCCTGGGTATTGATCTTCGGTGCGTACGTCTACTGGGGCAACGCCGTGCTCGCTCGTGTATGGGATAGAAGTGGTAACGCATACTGAAGTCTAGATCCCATTGTGGAGAGTCCTGATGGATGAGAAATTAGAGAAGGCTGAGTGGATAAGGACTCGGTATGACGCGTTGAGCCTGATTGAGGAAAAGAGGCTGGCAGTTATTTATTGTGGGGCAGTTGTACCCAATGAATGAAGCGTGTTGTTAACCAAGAAGTGCAACTTCGTGCGTACCACGTGGTAGAGATGGTATTGAAATAGATCCTTCCTCCTCAATGATCGTAGGGGAAAGTGGACACCCAATCAGGAATCCCCAGCATGGTCAAGAAGGTTTTCTCCGACAGAGCCTTGTTGCTGACGACCATGAGTGGCGAGGATTTTCCATCCCCTTAGGAATGCGGACGCAGTTAAAAAAATACTTCGTAAAAAGAGACCCGCTGGACGAAAAGAATAAAATAGTCCAGGCAAAAAAGGGCATCCCGGCGAACCAAGAAAAAAGAGAAAAGGTTCGGGCAAAAATTAGGGATAAAGAAAGAGAAAAAACCGTACACCCGGCAAGTCGAAAACCCCGCAAGGGCGACTTGGGCAAAAAAGGGTATCCCGGTGGACTGAAAACCCGAAAGGGCGGTCCAGGCAAAAGAGGGAATGAAACGAACAACTGCGTCCAGCATGATCGTTTGTACTTGAGACATGACAGAGATCGATCGGAAGCGTCTTGTTCAGAAGACAGAAAGTGCGGAAAGTCTTGAGGACATATGAGGTGTAACCGAGTTGGAACCCGATGAGATCACGGTTTCACATTGCCATTAGGGTAGATTTTTCCTTTTGTGCGTAATCACCTCTTTTCAGGGATTGCTTCCTGTGTGTTGCTCGGTCTTGAGCCACCCTTTTCCTTTTTTCAGTCAATAAATGCATGTTCAGTCAAATAAATTTTGTTTTTTGTTTTCATTACCGCTTTGATTGCAAAAACATCCGTTTATTTTTTATAAGAATATTTGCATTTTGAAACATAGAGGTCCCTTCCGATGCATGCTTATAAGATTGAAGTCTGGAAATCTTATTCGGAAGTTTGAGTGACCTAGGTGTTGAAATGTTGGCACGCCTGGGGCACGCTTTTATCTAACGATCTCTTGTGCAGGTGCTTTTAGATATCTTCATTCACTTGCAGGTTGTGATATGAAACCTTTTGGCAAAAGATCCCCGCAGAGTCCAATCAGGGGCAAGGGATAGAAGAACGGCGAGGACTGTGAAAAATTACGACGACGATCCTAGAGGGCAATCAAGAAGACTCTTCAAAGTCTGAGGACTGGAAAGTTTATATGAATCCCAGGAGTTCGGTCTCCGTGGAGTACGGAGGAGTCGGGAATATAAGGTGATGAATCAGAAAAGTCCAGATGAGTCTGGGAGTTCTCAAAAGTGGAAAGTCGACACTGTGGTGGGATGGTGAACATCAGTGTTCAACGAGTCAACGGGCGGTCCGTGTCCAATAGGCCGTATCTCCCCAGTGGGTTTGAGAATGTTATCTCCCTAGCAGATTCGAGATCGGTGTCTCCTCAGCAAGTCTGAAGGTTACTGTCTTCCCAGCGGAGTTTGGGTTGATAGTTTTCCCCCAGCAAGGTCCCCAAGCGGATCGGGTTCGGCAACATTATCCCCAGTAGAGATAAGCATTAGTTGCCTCCCCTAGCAGAGTAATCCCCAAGCAGTTCGGGTTCGATGGAGGTCATCCCCAGCAAGGGTTATCTCTCCCCAGCAGGGTGGAAATTGACGTGGTATTGAAATCCTCAGCAAGGTTCCTTGAGCTCCCCGGTGTTGTCTTTGGAGGAGATGTGTTTTTGTGCATTCATCATTTAGATAAGCATAACATATTGCATCATTAGTCCGTAGCATTTCCATGATCATGGGGCATTGCGCTAAAAAAAACTCATGCATCAGCATTGCAAACATATCCATTAGCCCTAGGTCGTGGTGACCATCCGAGAATGGGGTGTTGAAAGAGTTTAGCATCGCGCCATTGGATTGATTTCAGGATTGGGTTCCCCAACAGGGTAGAAAGGTGTTTTCCAACAAGTGACTCTTTAGTTGAGCGGGTATCCCCAGCAGTGTTACTCCCCAATTGGTAGCATTCTGCGAGCTTGGATCGATTCCCCTAGCAGATGTGGGTGTGTCTGATCTCTCCATATAGAGTCGACCCCTTAAGCAGAAAGTGTCTGTAAATTCCTTCTGCAGTTCCCCACTGAGTTATATCCTCGTGGATGACGGTTGTTTCCGTTCCCTCCCCACACATAATGGGATGGGTTTTCCCTATTGAGTTCTTTCCTCATTAGGATGAGTCTTGATTCAGTCTGCCTTTTTGGATCGATCCTAAACTGGCTTCCTTGTGGCTGTCTCTTGTGCTTCCCTGTGGTATAAATGAATAGTTGCTCACTAACCGGCACTCATTCATCTTATCCTCAGCAGGATTTGTTGGCTTCTACCTACGAACCGGTAGTTGTAAGTCCTATCTTTGTGGTCTTCTACCTACTAACCGGTAGATGTGAATCCTCTTTTCTCCCCGTAATGGAGTCAACCCTTTGTGCTCATCCTAGTCGATGACGATTACTTTGCTGTGGTTTTCTACCTACTAACCGGTAGATGTAATCCCCTCTTTTTGGTTATCATTATCCAGTTTCGGTATTGATATTCCTTTCTCCTTTTGGATGTTTGCTTTGATTAAGCAATCTTATCCCCAACGGGTTTTCCCCTTCCTTGTAGGTAATTGCTCCGAGTAAGCCATTTTATCCTCAGTGGGTCCTCTTTCATTCGCCGTTTGCTGGTAATGTTTGTGGTTTCCCCTTTCGATTGGTCATCTTTGCATACCTAGTCTGGTATCTCGATGCCTTTCTTTTCGGTCGATTTATCCTTTAACAACCTACAACCCGGTTAGGATAATCTTCCATGCGAGTGTATTATCTACGTTTTGACGGCTATAGATAATATATCTCATGCGCTCTTTGGTCAATCTTTTGATTGTTTTCACCAGCTGAGTAAGATTCATATTCCTTGTGGAATCGAATGTCCATCCTTTAACAAGACTGCTTTTCTAGCCCACTTCAGGATGATGAGTGTTTTGGAACACAAACCAATTCACGCTTTGGTCGGTCACCTGTTTCATGCCTACAACCCGGTATCCTTGGTGTTCCTTCCTGTCTGCTCCCTGTCGTGACCTTGATCCCCAGTGAGTCACCTCTTCGTTGGTTTCAATAAACGTTGAGTTTTTCCTATTCGTCCGTTGACGTATAGTTGTATTCCTTCCCCAGTGAAGTATTTCTCCTCTCCGTTGGTGTCGATAAACGTCGAGTTTTTCCTAGTTGTCCGTTGACATCTAGTTGTTTTTTCCCCACAGGTCATCCGTTGATGTCTGTTCACCTCTCCGTTGGTTTCGATAAACGTTGAGTTTTTCCCAATCGTCCGTTGACGTTTGGTTGTGATTAGCTTTTTACCCAGTAACTTCTCCTTCTCCGTTGGTGTCGATAAACGTCGAGCTTCTCCTTCTCCGTTGGTGTCGATAAACGTTGAGCTTCTCCTTCTCCGTTGGTGTCGATAAACGTTGAGCTTCTCCTTCTCCGTTGGTGTCGATAAACGTCGAGCTTCTCCCGTTCGTCCGTTGACGTCTGGCCGAGTCTTCCCATTCATCCGTTGATGTCTGGTTACCTCTCCGTTGGTTTCGATAAACGTTGAGTTTTTCCCATTCGTTCGTTGACGTATGGTGGTATCCCTTTCTTTCCATTCATCCGCTGATGTCTGGTTACCTCTCCGTTGGTTTCGATAAACGTCGAGTTTTTCCTAGTTGTCCGTTGGCATCTAGTTGTCTATTTACCTCTCCGTTGGTTTCGACAAACGTCGATTTTTTCCTAGTTGTCCGTTGGCATCTAGTTGTCTATTTACCTCTCCGTTGGTTTCGATAAACGTCGAGTTTTTCCTAGTTGTCCGTTGGCATCTAGTTGTCTATTTACCTCTCCGTTGGTTTCGATAAACGTTGAGTTTTTCCTAGTTGTCCGTTGGCATCTAGTTGTCTATTTACCTCTCCGTTGGTTTCGATAAACGTCGAGTTTTTCCTAGTTGTCCGTTGGCATCTAGTTGTCTATTTACCTCTCCGTTGGTTTCGATAAACGTCGAGTTTTTCCTTGTTGTCCGTTGGCATCTAGTTGTCTAGTTACCTTTCCGTTGGTTTCGATAAACGTCGAGTTTTTCCTAGTTGTCCGTTGGCATCTAGTTGTCTATTTACCTCTCCGTTGGTTTCGATAAACGTCGAGTTTTTCATAGTCGTCCGTTGGCGTCTAGTTGTGATTTCTGTTCCCATTCATCGTCTTTCGATGTCTGGATGTGGCTGTACCCTTGAAAAAAAATCAAATCAAAATCCCCAGTAATAAACATCATATCCCAGTTGAAGTTACTGTTGGATCCCCGCATAGTGCAAATTTCTACGGTTCTTTGGTATTCAATCCCTGTTTACCCTGAAAGTCTGACACCCATTGCTCTCATCCATTCGGGTTCCCAGTTGATTGAATAGGGGCAGCTGTAGCACCTCAAATTTGCACCTCCCATTTGTACATACATTTTCATTTTAGGTCATTAACATCACATTAACATTGCATTATCATTTGCATAGTCCATCAAGTCATCAGGCAGACTGGTCAAAGAAGATTCAACTGTGCAAAGCAAGCAAGTGCATTTTCCATGAGATCAAAGCCCTAGGGTTGGAATAATGAGTTCATATGATTCAAGGATCATTTTGAAGAGATTTGGCCAAGCATTGGATGCTCAAAGCTCATCAGTCATGATGCAATTCATCTGAAACCCTAGAAAGTCAACCAAAGTCAACTGTCAATTCAACCATGGATTTGAAGGTGGGAGATGGTTAGAGATGCCTCATTCATGTCCATACAAGTCTCATTTGACATTTCAAACATCAACAATGAAGAATTTGAGGTCAGATGAAAAGTTTCCAAAAATAGTAAGTGACCTGTAATTTGAAATTGCCAAAAATGGAAAGGTTTTCTCCTCAAGTTTACATCATCAAGAAAGCTTCAAATGAATTTTTATCCAACATGAAAGTTGAAGATCTTGCTCTCCCATTTCCAAAAAGTCCAAGAACATGAATTTCTCATGTGTGGTTGAGAAAATATGGATCAATCATGGCCAAGTGAATTTGAACTTCAAGCATGCATAACTTTCACACCAAATGGCCAAATGAAGTGGTTCTTTTTGCAACATTCATGTTTTGACCTCTACTATCCAAATTATGCACCACAATCCATGCATTCTCATCACATAATTATTTGATTTTTCACTTGATTTTTGGATGGAATTTTCAAATTTAAAAATAATGCATTGTTTACACATGGCAACACTTACATTGGCTTCCAAACAGAATTTCAAGTGAATTCAAGCCCAAATTCGTGTACTGTTCCATTCATACCATGCATAGAGGTGGAAATATCAATTTTCATAAACACTTGTTTTCACTAATTCCACTTACCACATGGCTAATTGTGATTAAGAACTTGATTAACAGATGATATATAAGTGAAAGCATAACAGAAAAACAGAGGAACACCTCATAATTTCCAGATCTGAAAAATCTCTTCAAACTTTTTCTCTCACTTTTCATCAATTTCTTTCACATACATTGCCTTGTTCTCGATTGGTTCATGATCCATAAGCATTGTGGAGGTAGATTGAAGCAAGATCCATCAAGTTTCATCAGGATTCAAAGCTGTTGAAGTTCAAACTCATCCATGGCAGTTGGAGATTCAAGCAAGATCCAGCACGATTGAGCTATTGTTCTTCATCCATTCATCCACCTAAGCCTTGAGGAGCATCTGTTTCTACATTACAAGACCTGATTCGAGCAATTTCACTTATGTAGCTTCATTAAGGTCAGAATTCGACTCTCATAATTCATGAAATTGATGTATGCATGTTGTAGATCCTTTAATGCTGATCATACTGAACTTTAGATCATTGATTTTCATGAAGAAATGAGTGAGATAGGTTAGATCTAAGTTTGACATGTGAATGTTCTTGGCTTCGAATCTTTTGATACATGTGGAATTAGGTTAAATCGGATGTGGATTAGTGATGTACGTGGAAAGAGGAGTCCAATGATATATGTATTTTGCATTTCTGGACACATTTGTTCTTGAGCCTCAAGAACACGATGAATATTGATGAACGCGTTAGGGTTTGTTGTCCAGAATGTCATTTGATCTGTTCAGCGCGTTTTTGCATGAGTTTTTGTGTTAATAGCCATGTACTGGACCACGTGTCTCCTGCGTGGCATACTGATTGGTTCAAATTGTTTTGCCTTGCCACATGGACTTAAGTGAAACGGCGTGTTTCACTTATAAGCGCCTCAATTTGAAATCTGGCACGGTTCGATTCCCAACTTGGGGACTTTTCCAACATTGCATTTCATTTTTGCTCATTTCTCTCCATGCTTTCATACGTTGTTCTTCATGTTTTTTTATTTTTTATTCACTTAAAAAATTCATATCTCAATAAATAATGATCCAAATGACCTGGGAATTTTTGCATTGTTCTCCTCATCATGTCTAGTATTTTTTGGCTATTTTTCCAGAAATTGTGCACGGTTGAAAAATGTTTTGACTTAGGGTTTGTGTATGCATGTGTTTTGTTGACCTACCTTGCCATATGCTTTGTGAAATGATGAGTTTTCATCCAATGCTCTTGAAATTTGGTATGCTTAAACTAGACATCTTTCTGGTCATTTTGGTGTTGAGTTTGCAATTTTAGCATTTATGGTTGTTGAGATATGATCTGGTAAATGTAGGTGTGACAATGTGTGTCACACCTTTGCTTGCTCATCTTGAGGAATTGCTTTGCCATGCCAAATGAACTCCAATTAATGTGATTTTTTGTATGATACTTTTTCTGGATGTTAGGATTGCTCATGAATTGTTGTGGAATTTTTGGATTGATTTCTGATTTGTTTGAGATTTTTCTTTCTGGATTGCCATTTGTGGACTTTTGAATAGTCATGAACTTCAATGATTTATGAAATGATGGTTGTTTATTCTATGAATGTGAAATTTTGCACATTGATTCTAGACACTTTGAAGTTTATTGTGGCTTTGGTTTGAGGCATTTATCATTTGTCAATTCTGTTTTAGGCTTGTGCTAAGTTGATGTAGCATATTGTGTCTCATTTGAGCTTGTTTGTGCCTACCTTGCCTTATGGAATTTGATTGCCATGCTTAAACTTGTCCAAATGCCTTGATTTTTGGTATGTTGATCATGTGATGTGTTCTGTTTATCCATGATTTTTCTTGAGATTTATTGAATCATTTTTGAATTAATGTGGATTTGTTCATTCTGTTGCTTCAATGAGCTTTGAACTTGCATGCCTTGCCTTATTTGAGTGGTGAAATGAATTTGGTTGATGCTATTGACATGAGACCTTTTAGATTGTGTTCTCATTTGATTGAAGTTGATTCATGTCAATTTTCATGTTCTGTTTTGGATTTTTTTCCCATCTTTGACCCTAGGCCTTGTCCTAGTGGTTGGTGCTTATGTTTGAGCTTTGTTTTCAGGATAAGAAGCATATGGCCTTGAGGAGATTGGTTCACATTGCTTAAGTTGGTTTGTTTGGTTGATGTTGACTAATCTTGACTTGTTTTGTAGGTGGCTTTTAGCTCATTTGAGTTGAGCTTGTGCCTTGCACATGGTTGCTTTGCTTGTTTGACAATGTCTGTTGACTGTTGACCATTTAACTGTCTGTTTGACTTTGAGTTGTGTACTGACTGAGTTAGATTGTTTTCAAGTACATTAGTTGCTTAAGTTCTTTTGAACTTGCTTTTGCTGTTGCTTGGTTGTTTAACCATTTGAGGTATAACTTCTCTGACTTCATGTAGTCTGGAAGACCTGTCCTGTTACTTGGGCAGGCACTTGTCTGAAGTCCTCCTTAAGAGGCAATGCTTGTGTTTGTTTATTTTTGTGCCAAGCAGGAAAAGTCCATTGATAAGGCAATTGGCAGATAAAAGAGATGTGCAATCCATCTCCTGCTATTCAGTGTGTCATCCACTTTGCTCACACACTTTGTGTTGATGCATTGTGGATATTAACCCAAGATCTTTGTTGAGTCAGTCATCTGTGGAGAAGAGTTCCAACTTTCTGAACTCCCACACTTTCATTTGTCTAAAGCTCTCCCAGGCCAGGGATAAGAGCTGTGAGGTCTTACCCTCACTTCCCATTTCATCTGCTTCACCCTAACTCTCAATGTTAGGGTTAAGAGCTAACATCACCCGATTCCAGTTGGCTTGTGTTTCACAGCCTAACCTTGTGTGAGCCCACTTTGTTTGTATATAGTGTGTGCTAATTGTGTGTATGATTGCTTTTCCTGTACTGTTTAGGATAGCTTGCTCCCTGTGCAAGTTAGATAGCAACCTTAACTTAGGGATCGTATGCATGACAACTTCTAGGCTCGAGTCGTAGTCTCCCTAGTAGTTTCTGTCTCCCTTTGTATCTGGTTAGGCTAGTCCTTTTTCCCTGCGTAGGGGAACTACGTCGCCCTGATCCTCATACCAAATGAGGTACGTAGGCAGGAGATGAGCTGATCTCTCCGGGCGCCCTTTTTCTTTTTCAACCCCTTCGGGTGTGTTGGAGTCTGACATAAGTCCAGCGATTGGCAGTTGGTTTCCTGTGTGTGTTTGTTGGTTCGGAGTCTGATGTAAGTCCAGCGATTGGCATTCGGTCTCCATGTTCGCCTGTTTGTGTGGAGTCTGACGTAAGTCCAGCGATTAGCAGTCGGTTTCCTGTGTGGTTTTGTTTGGCGTGCGTTAGCCGAGCTACGAGTGCTCTGATTCTTCTCCAGTCCGAGAAGATACGTATGCATAGGATGCGACATCCTAGCGAGCACGTTCCCCTGTCCCGAACTACGTCGACTCTGATGTCTGTGTCTTACAGACTACGTAGGCCCAGGATGCGATATCCTGCCGAGTTAGTTTCTTTTGTTTTCTGTGTGTCTTTTTAGCCAGTGTTTGATGTGTTTGAGCAGTTTTATCAACCTTTATCCTTTCTTTTGTGCGTGGATCCCGTCGAGTACGACGGATGCGTAGGGGTGCTAATACCTTCCCTTCGCATAACCGACTTCCGATCCCATCTCTCTTTGGTCGCGAGACCATGCCTTTTCCAGGTTTACTTCGAGCGTTTCCTTTCCCTCTTTTGGGATAAATAACGCACGGTGGCGGCTCTGTTGTTTCGTTTTCCCGCCGGTTTTTCGCGTAATGCGACACCAGGTTCCGGACCTTCATCAAGTGTAGGCTCATCACAATCTTTCATTTTCAAATACAGAATCTCCTCGTCTGGGAAGTCGTACTGAACAGACTGATGATCTTCAATCGGCTGATGTGCCAAATGGTCAGCCAAGATACTACCTTTGATAGCTTTCTGAGCTCGATACTCGATATCATACTCAGACAACAACATCTGCCAACGGGCGATCCTCCCGGTTAAAGCAGGCTTCTCGAAAATATACTTAATTAGATCCATTCTGGATATCAACCAAGTTGTATGATTTATCATGTACTGGCGCAAACGCTTAGCAGCCCAAGCCAAAGCACAACACGTCTTCTCAAGCATAGAGTATCGAGACTCACAATCAGTGAACTTCTTACTGAGGTAGTAGATAGCAGATTCTTTCTTCCCTGATTCGTCTTGCTGACCGAGGACACAACCCATCGAGTCTTCAAGAACGGTCAAATACATGATCAGAGGTCTTCCTTCTACAGGCGGAGACAAGATCGGAGGTTCAGACAGATACTCTTTGATACTGTCGAAAGCTTTCTGGCAATCCTCGGTCCAATCATGAGATTGATCTTTCCGGAGGAGCTTGAATATCGGCGCACATGTGGCAGTCATGTGGGATATAAATCTGGAAATATAGTTCAAGCGGCCAAGAAAACCTCGGACTTGCTTCTCGGTTTTGGGCGCAGGCATCTCTTGTATTGCTTTGACCTTTGCAGGATCAACCTCAATACCTCTTTCGCTGACAACAAAACCCAACAACTTGCCAGAACGGACTCCAAATGTACATTTGTTCGGATTCAGACGAAGCCTAAACTTCCTCAATCGCTGAAAAAGCTGCAACAAATGCTCAACATGTTCAACTTCCGTTCGGGACTTAGCAATCATATCATCAACATAGACCTCTATCTCCTTGTGCATCATGTCATGAAACAAGGTAGTCATAGCTCTTTGATACGTGGCTCCGGCGTTCTTCAAACCGAAGGGCATCACTCGATAACAGAATGTTCCCCAAGGTGTGATGAATGTTGTCTTCTTCATATCCTCGGGTGCCATCTTGATTTGATTATAACCGGAAAATCCGTCCATAAAGGAAAAGACTTTGAATTTAGCTGTATTGTCTACCAACATGTCAATGTGTGGTAGAGGAAAATCATCTTTCGGACTAGCTTTATTCAAATCTCTGTAATCAACACACATACGGACTTTTCCGTCCTTCTTAGGCACAGGCACAATATTGGCCACCCATAAAGGATATGTAGAAGTCACCAGAAACCCCGCATCAATTTGCTTTTGAACTTCCTCTTTGATCTTCACTGCCATATCTGGATGAGTTCTTCTGAGCTTCTGCTTCACAGGCACGCACTCAAGCTTCAAAGGCAGGAAATGTTGCACAATATCTGTATCTAGACTCGGCATGTCTTCATACGACCAAGCAAAGATATCGAAATATTCTTGTAGCAAACTGATCAACCCCTTCTTGACAGACTCTTCAAGAAGTGCCCCAATCTTCACCATGCGAACACAATCTTCAGACCCCAAGTTGACTGTTTCCAGATCTTCGAGATGCGGCTGAATGATCTTCTTCTCGTGCTCAAGGAGACGGGTAATCTCATCAGGAATCCCTTCAACATCATCTTCCTCTGCCTCGAATACAGGGAATTCAAAATTGGGAGATGGCGTTGGATCATTATGTTCAATGGGTTTTAGAATCAACCTGCATAATGATTTTGGATAATAAAACTTTAGAATTTAAACAAGAAAATCATTATGTAGATGAAAAGATTGCTTTTATTCTTGTTTTTAGGTTTTTTTGTGATCACCGATTTCATGCAAAAGCAAAAAGTGAAAACAAATGGAAAAACAAATTTTTAACAATGCATTAATTGAATGAAATATCATTGTATAAATGCTGCCAACAATGTCATCACTTCTCCTTTTGGCATGGGAGAAGGGTTTTGAACAAAGTGAACAAATTACGCTGACTTATGAATGACCATAGGAACATCCACAGCGACCCAATTATGGCAGATCCCGCCAGGGATAACAAAGTTGCTCAAATCTTCTGCATCCTCTTCCAGAATAGCAGCAGCTTCCTCAGCTTGATCAGCATGGATGAAACCTCCACTCTTGAACAGCCCTTGCTTGTTGAATGCCCCAGAAGAATAGCCAATGCCAGCCCGGGATTTATTGTCTTCAAGCTCAATCATCTTCCCTAAACCAGCAACTGCACCACATTCAATGGCCAGTTTCGCATCACGATAGGAAGCAAATGAAGGAGACTTCTTCTCAATCGGCTCAGCAATAGACAAAGCTTAGAAAGGCGTTCCAACTTCATCCTCAGCATCAATATATGAGAAAGAAGACAAGTGGCTAACCAGGAGAGCCTTTTCTCCCCCTACCACAACCAGTTTCTTATTCTTGACGAATTTCAGCTTCTGGTGTAGGGTGGATGTCACGGCGCCAGCCTCGTGAATCCATGGTCTACCAAGGAGACAGCTATAAGATGGGTGGATATCCATAACCTGGAAGGTAACTTGGAAATCACTTGGTCCAATCTTGATTGGGAGATCAACTTCCCCAATCACGGTCTTGCGCGACCCATCGAAAGCTTTCACAACGACACCACTCTGCCTCATGGGAGGCCCCTGATATGACAATCTAGAAAGAGTGGTCTTTGGCAATACATTCAAAGATGACCCAGTATCCACCAGCACGTTGGACATGGCGTCGGTCTTGCAATTCATAGAAATATGTAAAGCCATGTTGTGGTCTCTTCCCTCCTCAGGGAGATCAGCGTCACAGAAACTCAAAGTGTTGCAAGCAGTGATGTTTGCAACTATACTGTCAAACTGTTCAATTGTGACGTCGTGATCAACATAAGCCAGGTTCAACACTTTTTGCAGAGCCTCCCTATGGGGTTCTGAATTCAGAAGCAAAGATAGCACGGAGATCTTGGACGGCGTTTGTAGAAGCTGGTCTACAACGTTGTACTCACTCTTCTTGATGAGCCTCAGCATCTCATCACATTCTTCATTCACAGTGCCACTTGGGCCAACAGAAGAAGTAGGAGTCTTTTGTACAGAGGAGGGTTTGGCAACGGGTGCCGGATTCGGAACATTCACTGCAGTCCCAACCGGACGCTCAACAGAATTAGAAACAACGTGAGGCTTCGGGGGTGCAGAAAACACACGACCACTACGGGTCAACCCGCTTACATCAGCAATATTTACCACAAAGGTTGAAGGCAACGACACTTCTTTCCCATCTTCAACAGCAACTGGATTATATCGGAAGGGTATTGCTCTTTCTGAAGAATAAGGCACAGGGCTTGCGGGTTTGATCACCAGAGAATGAGAGACCTTCGGCTTGCTACCATCATAACGGATGACAACAGGCTCAGGAATCTTAAACACAGGAGAAATCACATTTACTTCTGGTTCATCTTCATCAACATTTCTGTTTTGAAGAATCTCAATAGTACCCTCATCTAACAGCTCTTGAAGCTCTCTGCGCACCTGGCGGCAACCCAATCTATTAACATAGCAGATACGGCATTTGTCATGGTCGTGCTCCATATGACTGTAATTACACAGCAGACAATGCAACTCAACCAATGATTGTCGAATATGGCTTACATATTTGACCTTATATTTGCCAAGGCAACCCTGGACCATGTTAACCGACTTCCCATGCTCGGGCAATGGGTTCTTCGTAACATTGGGGCCTGAGTCCTCAAAGCTCAGAATGCCGCATCTCATAAGGTCTTGAACTTTAGTCTTCAACGGATAGCAGTTTTCTATATTGTGATCGGGAGCACCGGAATGATAAACACAATGCTGGTCGGGCTTGTACCACCACTTCGGGTTAGCAGGTACAGCCGGAGGCTCTCTAGGAGTAATCATTTTCCGCTCTATTAAGGAGGGATATAGCTCAGCATATGACATAGGAATCGGATCGAAAGTGATCTTCTTCCTATCATAATTCAAATTAGCCTGATTACTGTTGCCACGAGGCTGGTAAGCCTGTTGCTGTGGGCGATGTTGCTGTTGATACTGAGGTTGCTGCTGATTATGCTGATTGTTATCTCTAAAGACAGGTGCTATGTGAGCCACCTGATGCTGATTGCTGGCATGACGCACAGGCTTCCTCTTGGCAGAGGGTCTTCTGGGTTTAGCATGAGATTGCACAACATGTGCCTCCCCCTCTTTCTTATTAAACGCCCCATATCGTTTAGAAGAGCCTTCATCCTTAGTCAAACGTCCTTCCCGGACTCCTTCCTCCAATCGCATCCCCATGTTCACCATCTCGGTGAAATCAGAGGGAGCACTAGCGACCATCCGCTCATAATAAAATGAACTAAGAGTCTTCAGAAAAATCTTAGTCATTTCTTTCTCTTCCAGCGAGGGAGTAATCTGAGCTGCCAGCTCTCGCCACCTCTGGGCGTACTCTTTAAATGTCTCTTTGTCCTTCTGGGACATGGCTCTGAGTTGATCACGGTCAGGAGCCATATCTACATTATACTTGTATTGCTTGACGAAGGCTTCGCCAAGATCGTTGAAGGAACGGATGTTTGCACTATCTAGGCTCATATACCACCGAAGAGCTGCACCAGACAAACTATCCTGAAAATAATGAATCAGCAATTGATCATTATCAGTCTGAGTAGACATTTTCCTGGCATACATGACCAGGTGGCTGAGAGGGCAGGTGTTCCCCTTATACTTCTCAAAGTCAGGGACTTTGAATTTGACAGGTATCTTAACACCGGGAACCAAACATAATTCAGCAGCAGACTTGCCGAACAAATCTTTCCCTCGAAGGGTCTTCAATTCCTTGCGGAGCTCAAGAAATTGGTCATTCATCGCATCCATCTTTTCATTAACATCTGGGCCCTCAGACGGCTCAGAATGATAGATGGTGTCGTCTACCCTGGGAGTGGTATGCACGACAGGAGGAGGCATTGCAAGGACCGGGCTAGATGTCGGCATGGAAGCAAAGGTAGGAGCTGGAATATCAGGCATAAAACCCGGAGGCATACCCCAAGGAAACCCGGCTGGCATGGCTGGCATGAAGTGGGCACTAGCAGCTGGCACAGTTGAAGAAACCACTTCAGATATAACAGTCCTCTGGGGAGGAGTTACAGGCGGTGGAGATGGTTGATTCTGTGCAGCTAAGAATTGCTCCATCAGAGCGCTCAATCTAGCGACCTATTCCTTCAGCTCTCGGTTCTCTTGTTCTAACTGATCCATCACTCTTGCAGAATTGGCTCGGGTGTAGTACCGATGAGTCAGCTTGTCTTCAAAATAAATGAAGAGCACAGAGTTAGGCCACAGACAAGAAGACCAGAACGACACCTGCTTATGTAAAATGATGCATGCAATGCTCGTGCATATGCTTTGTTTTTATATTTCAAGGAACTTTTAGGGTTCTATTTGCAAATTTTTGAAATATTAAACATTTAATCGCATATGGAAAATATCTCATCAAATATATTTAAGACAAAGAAGTACAACATTGTTGATTATTACAAGGGAAAAGGAAAATAACATCCTATGGATCCCTAGAAGCTCGAGATGCTGGAAGACGAGATGCACGAAGCCTCTTGATCTCTCTCTCATATGCTGCCTCCATATCCGCTTTCTCCTTAGCAAGTCGATCATACTTCCTCTTCCAGAATTTGGAAGATTGAGGAAGCAGAGAAGTCCAGGTATCATTCGGATCATCAATCACCTGATGCTCGAGGAACTCGATCAGAGCGTCCTTCTCCTTAAGCTGTTGAAGCAACTCTTCTCTTTCACGGATCCAAGCACGTGAAAGGTCTTCGTCTCTCAACTCCTCTACGCCTTGGTTAGGGAGGGTTGAAGGCCCAGCCACATCCAAAGGTGTAGGTCTCGGATAATCATATGGCATAAGATACTCAGAATCTCTCTGTCTGACCCAAGAAGTATACGGCTCCAAAGCTATGCAGTTCTTCGGACCCAGCTCACTTCTACCCTTCTTGTGAATCTTGCGCCAAGCGCGGACCATCCTGGCTTTCAGGTCTTGGGGATCTTTACCCTCCTGAAAGAACACACCTTCTAACAGAATGTTATGAGGCTTATCCTTTAGGGGGAACCCAAGCTGACGACGTGCTAAGATAGGGTTGTAGCTGATCCCACCATATGTACCAAGAAGAGGCACATTAGGGAATTCACCATAATAATCAATGATCTGAACAGTATCATACACGCGATCATACCAAGAGATATCATCATTAGTGAGAGACATAAGTCTCGTAGACCACCGTAGACATCCCTTGTTCTCCTTGAAAGCGACCGTCTGCGGTAAGTGAGAAATAAACCACTTATACAACAGAGGCAAACAGCACACAATAGCTCCTCCACCCTTTGCATTCCTCAGGTGCAAAGAGACATAGGCGTCACCCAACAGAGTCGGAACGGGATTAAGAACAAAAAAGATCCTAATGGCGTTCACATCCACAAATTTGTCGATGTTGGGGAACAATACTAATCCATAGATGAGCAGCACGAATATGGCCTCAACGGCATCCTCACTCATGGCCTTCCCATAAACGGTAGCTTGAGCAATGAGGAAATCAGAAGGAAGACCCTGAATTCCACCTTTGGTGGTCATATGCGCTTCAATAAGGGATTCATCTATGTGCAACAAGTCTGCGATCTCTCGAGAAGTCGGAATACTCTCCAAGCCACTGAACGGCACCTGATCCAGAATAAGAATACCTACAAGATGAGCATACTCCTCGAGCGTAGGCAACAGCTGAAAGTCCGGAAAAGAGAAGCAGTGATACAGAGGATCATAGAACTGCGCCAAAGTACTCATCAACCCTTCATCAACTTGAGTAGTCAACAGAGGCAGAAGCTTCCCATAACGAGCTTTGAAACCCAAGGGATCTAATACATAAGATGTCAGATTCCTTAAATCTTTCAAATCGGGCTGGCGAAAGCTGTACTTCTTTGTATGCCTTTTTGGTCTTTCCATGTCTGAAAATTTTGCAAATAAACCCTTTAAGTTCCTTGAAAATTTCCTCATCATTCTGATGACATGAATGCAGATGAATGCATGAATGTATGAATGCAACAATCACACTCAAGGATCAAGCAAATCACACCAGACAAAGGTCATGGGAAAGCTCATAGTATCCTTAATATCAATCATCCATTTTGGTGGATTATGGTTTTCACCTTATCGACACCCAAGTTCCATTGATATTAACGGTACATGAACCGGATCAATCATCCTTAATATCAATCATCCATTTTGGTGGATTATGGTTTACACCTTATCGACACCCAAGTTCCATTGATATTAAGGATGTCTGAACGACTCGACCATGAATCACGGGTTTGTTGAGAGTCACGAGCATGGAGTCTCGGTTAAGAACCACCCAAAGGGAGTGTACTAGGGTTTAAACCTGCCAAACATGTTCTACCAAAGGTTCCCATAGTCATCATCCCATCTTTCGAATATTATCGGAGGAACGAATACTCGTATTCCAAAAATATTCTCAAGAGAGACTCTTATGAGTGTAGTATCGCGTAACAATCGCATCAGATCTTACATCTGAACGACTTCCGCACTACATCCTAAAAATAGGCCAAGATGGGTTTGGTAAACTAAGGTCCTTGGCTTCTAAGGCACATGTTAAAAGAATAATGCCTAACCACAAATAACTTGTGTGACATTATTAATCCAACATGACCTCCACCAAGTGAATGGGCTCGCAAGTCAACTTGCTAAGGAATACTCCACACAAGTCGACAAGACTATGCCATTCTCCTATCCTAAGGTGCACTCGAGTTCGGGTACAGAACTCATCTCACAGAGATCACCAAGCAAACAGCAATTGTATATCAAGCAATTCAATCATTACAATCAATACAGTAATCCCAAATTGTACAAAAATATGTCATATAACAAATAAACAATATCATACAACAAGGGTGAAAAGTAGGCAAAAACCACCAAGAATCTCCCCAGCAGAGTCGCCACTTTTCTGTAGCGGTGTATTCGTCACTTTATGATTTATTGACTAAACCAAAAGCAAAGCATACAAAGATAGAGTCGCCACCGCACTTTTATTTATCCAAAGGAATGGCTAAAAAGCGAACAAAAGCCTAAGAAGTTTTACACACAGAAAACTAATGAAAAGATCAGAGATCTGGGTAAGGGGTTAATTACGCAATGGGAAGGTGTTAGGCACCCAAAACGTCCTAGGTACTCCTAGGGAACCTCTTTTCACAACTTGTTGTATGAAATGTTATTTGTTTATGAAATATTTATTGTGCAAACATGGATTGAAGGGATGAGAAAAGAATATACAAGTTATTATTTTTGTGTTTGGATGGATAACCATTGCCTACGTACCTTTACAGGATCAAAACCTCGTAGTTCGGCTAAAAGATTTCCAAAATATGAGTGGGTTGATTTTAAAACAAAAGCCCTAAGGTCTTTCGTTATCCACGGGAGAAAACTCAACCTATACAACCACAAGTCCACCATGTGAGAAAAGCTTCGACTTGCTAGTGAGGGGTTAACCCTATAATAAGCAAGGAAGTCTTACAATTCAATCACTAAGGACAAAAGGTGAGATTAACATCAACCAACCAGGATAAATCAAACCTATGACTAATGTATGAAAACTTATCAAGAATGGACAAAGCCACAAAACAATTGAATGAGTGAAATTAACCAATTAGGATTTATTCACAAAAGATGGTCAAAGTGTGATTAGAATTCAATTCAAAAGAAGTATTATGAAATGAAGTTTGAAAAAATCAGAGGCTTAAGGCCTAGGTTTCTAATTTGAAAAGAAATGAAAATGTTTGCACAATATTTTTCAGGTTTTGGGTTAACATGCAAAGGGAGGTTTAAAGCAACAAAAGGTGGGAGGGTGAGGAAGTAAAACTTCTTAAGTGTTCACCTCTTGAAATCATATGTAGATGATTCAAGTGGTTCCTTTGGAATAGGCAACAAGCAAATAACAGATGAACAAAGTAAATGGATACCGGATGCCAATCAATGGACTTATACCAATCTCCTAAAACAAAAAAGAAACATGGATACCAGACGCCAATCAATGGACTTATACCAATCTCCTAAAATAAAATGAAACATGGATACTAGATGCCAATCAATGGACTTATACCAATCTCCTAAAACAAGATGAAACATGGATACTAGATGCCAATCAATGGACTTATACTAGTCTCCAAGGAATGATCATAGGAAACAACTGCCAATAACTGGACTTACAATTGACTCCTCACAAGAAGCAAATAACAAATGCAATAAGCAGGAGGAAACAAGTTGCCAATAAATGGTCTTACACTCGACTCCAAGGAAAAGGAATACCAATGAATGGTCTTAGTTCCAGATCCCACCAGATCATAGGAAACAACTGCCAAAAGCTGGACTTACAATTGACTCCTCAATGGACAAAACAAAAATGTCACAAAGCAATGAACTATGATTATGAAATGATATACAAGAAATGATGATAAATGCACAAAGGCACACATAAGCAAACATGTCCAGATGAATCAAGTAAGCAATCAAACAAGTCAATTAGCACACACTATACACAATCAATTAGGCTCAAGCAAGGTTAGGCTTTACAGCCAACTGGAATGAGGTATTTTGTGCTCTTAACCCTAACATTGAGAGTTAGGATGAAGCAGATGAAATGGAGATGAGGAGTGTGCCTCATAGCTCTTATCCCTGGTCAAGGAGAGCTTTAAACAATAGAAAGTGTGGGAGTTCAGAAAGTTGGAACTCTTCTCCACAAATGATTGACTCTATAAGATCTTGGGTTATTGTCCACAATGCATCAACATATTATGTGAGCAAGGTGAATGACACACTGAGTAGCAGGAGATGGATTACACATCTCTTTTATCTTCCAATTGCCTCTTAAGAGGACTTTTCCTGCTTGGCACAAAGTTAAACACACACAAGCATTGCCTCTTAAGGAGGGCTTCAGATAGGTGCCTACCAATAACAGTAGGTCTTCCAGACTACATGAAGATTAGGGATTATACCTAAGTGGTTAAGCAACCAAGCAAAGCAAAGTTCAAAATGAACTTAAAGCAACTTATGTACATGTGGAAACACTAAACAAATCAGTACAATACTCAGACAAACAGACAACAGTCAATAAGCAACAAGACAATCCCCATGTACAAAATGTGTTAACCAAAAGGCAAACTCAAATGAGTTAGCATCAACCTACAAAACACACAAGTGTTAGTAATCAAAAGCAAACATCAATATTCACATGATGAAGCATCATCAACTATGGAACTTGGATGCTTAACCTGAAATCAAAGCTCAAATGTAAGCCACAAACCACTAGGTCAAAGCCTAGGGTCAAAGATGGAGACAAAATTCAAAACAGGAGCTGAAATTTAACACAAAGCAACTTCAAACACATATTGACATACTCCAAAAGGTCTCACATCAAAATCAATCACCAAAAACATTTCATGATCAAAAGAAGTTCAAGGCAATTTCAAAGCTCATATGTGATCATCAAGAATAAAAAATTCAAATCAAAACAGAAATGATTCAAATAAATCTGGAAAAATTCATGCTCATTCAAGACATCTAACATGATCTACATACAAAAAATCAGAAGCATCCAACATCATTTGGCATGGAAATTAAATGGCACAAGTTGGACAATCAAAAGGTGTGACACAAATTGTCACACCAAGTTAGCACATGCATAAAACAGAAATGGTAATTGAGAAAAATGTCAAACCAAAACCAAAATGTCAAGCAATGTGTCTAGTTTCATGATGCAAAATTTCAAGGCCATTGGATAAGAAACAAGCATTTCATGATAGGATAAGCAAGGCAAGGTCCAAAATGCATACATGCTCACATAGCCTAGCACCAAATAAAATCCAGCCAAGCACAACTTTAGAAATTATGATGATAAAATAATAGACATCTCAAGGATCATTATTCAAAAAACCAGGTATTTTTTGGATCAATTTTCAAATTGTTATGATTTTTACAAGTTGAGAAAAAAAAATGAGAAGCACATAGCATGATTATGGAGGGAAAATGAGAAAAATGATGAAGCACTTGAAATTATTGTTGGCGCTGGGAATCGAATTCAGTACGAATTCAAATGTGAAACACGCGCCTGGCACGAAACGCGTCGTTTCATTAAACGACGTGGCCATTCAAATCTGGCGTGGCAATGGTCAAAGCTTGTGAACCAACCAAAATGCAAGGCAAGCGAAAACGTGGACCAATCGTATTGAAACCCTAGGACAGCGTGTAACAGACCAGAGAAAGCGTTGCAGAAAGCCAGAAAGCGTGGCCTAATGATGAACTTCATCTTCTTCCTCATGAAGAAGATGAACAGTGCACGTGTTCTTCATGCATCAAGAAAAGTTATTCCAGAAAATCAAATCAAGCTCATCATCATGCAGCATTTTCAACATAGATTATGGATCAAACAATAACTAAGCATGAATCAACCAAATCAAGGAGAATAGAGCAATGGAAAAGTCATTCATGAAACTTTAATCTAACCTAACTCAGTCATTAGGTCACCAAATCGCACGATTCAAAGCTCAGATTCATCAGGACAAAAAGATCTACAACAACATTGCAATGGATTTTAAAATTAAGAGATTCGAATGTGACCTCTTGAAGTGCAGAGCCTTTGAATTCACACGATCTGCAGCCTGGAAGTGTTCCAATCTACTCCACTATACTTGAAATGAAGTTTGGAGAATCAATGGAAGCTCGAATGGCTCTAGATTTAGCTCAAAACAGAAACTCCATTTGCATCTTCATGGACATGAACTGCACTTTTCTTCCATGAATTCAGCACAACAAACCTTGATCTCTACTAAATCCAAGCTCAGGAACCAGAATCTGAAGTTAAAATGCAATGGTATTTGGAAGAAAATTGAATTATGAATGAGAAAAAAAAATTGAGTGAGAGAGAAATTTGGATCTTGAAGTGTGAAAAATGATTCATCCCCCTCAATTTTGTTAGGGTTTAGGTATTTATATGGTTTACTAATCAACTTGTTAATCCCTAATTAGTTTGGTTAATGATAATAAGGAAAATCACAAAAAAATCCCAATTTGCATGTGCATGTATCATTTACACGTGAACAGTACCACTTGCTCCATTATTTTCACTTAAAATCCTTTTCTAAAACCAATGGCAATGGCAAAAAGTCCATACAATGCACCAATTTTGAATTTTGTAATTTCCCTCCAAAAAAACCATGGATTAAAAAATGATCATGTGATGACAATTCATGTAATGTGATGCATGATTTGGAAATTAGAGGTCAAGAGGAGAATATTGCAAAAAGAACCACTCATTTTGGAGCTTTGGTTGAAAAGTTATGCTCATTTGAAGTCCCATGCACACCTTGCCATGATTTGATCATATCTCCTTAACCATACATTAGAAATTCATGATCTTGGACATTTGGAAATGGGAGAGAAAGATCTACAACTTTCATGTTCAACAAAATTTCATTTGAAGCTTTCTTGATGATGTAATCTTGAGTTGAAGTTGGTTCAAAACCTTTCCATTTTTGGAAATTTCAAATTATAGGTCACTTGCTATTTTTGGAAATTTTTTACTGGACCTCAAATTCTTCAATGTGAGTGTTTGAAATGTCAAATGAGACTTGTTTGAACATGAATGAAGTATTTATAATCACCTCCCACCTCCAAATCCACAGTTGACTTAGCAGTTGACTTTCTAGGTCTTCAAATGACTTGACAATGTTCTGATGAAATTCAAGCCTCTACCACTTGGGATTTTGCTTCAAAATAACATCACAGCTCATATGAACTCTTGTGAATGATTGTGGGGTCCAAATCTCAAGAATGACCACCATCTATTGCTCAATGAATGCCTTTGATTGCCTTGACCTGTTATTGCTTCATCTGCAAGACAAAGGTTAGATGACATATTTTTGTACTTTTGGTTAGTGATAAAAGGAAAAGCAATGACATATAAATGCAAGGAATGCTTGGTGATCAAGAACCACTCAAAAAGGAGATAACCCACCCACAGGGAAGGAAGCAAGGTGCCCAATGATCCTTGAGACAATGCTTTGTTATGATATGATGCCATGAGGAATCTTAGGGACAAAATTGGGGTCTTACAGGCGGCATGCATCTATATCTAGGGATAGCATTGGTAGTGGGTGGAGCATAGCAAGATCACTGTCTAAGCCTAGGGCGCGAGCTATGGAGGTAATCACTCCTCCAAATGAAATGAAACCCTTCTTTATGGTGTGAACCGCTTGCATGTGGGCCAACATGAACGAGGATGAATTAACTTGTGTATGCTCAAAAATAGAATGTATGTAAAATAACTCCTTGGCATTAACTCTACTTTTATTATCCCGACCAAAAATAGTGTGTGTAAAATTTTGGCGAAAATAGCTTATGGTCGAGTTATGGATTTGAGTCACATTGTTGCCCTCGAAACTATCAGTCCAGTTTCTAGTTAATTGTTCCCATAATGGACCAACTTCAAGTAACTAGTCAATATCTAAGGATGTTTCACAAATAACACCCTCTCCTTGAGGAAATTGTAACAAGTCAGCCATTCGATCAAGGTTAAATTCATATTCTTTGTTAAACATGTGGAACTTAAGACTGCCTACTGTGCTAGTAGTCTAACTTTGTATGGTGTAAACTAGAGAGCTAAGAAACTCTAAATTTAACCTAACAAAAGTAGGATCTCTTCATGCATAAAAATGGGTTAAACTCAACCTCACAAGCATCCAATACACACTATCATACAATCCTAAACTACACAAGTCAGAATCATCTGCATACCTTGTCGGAACTATGTTTTTGTTCAGTAGAGCCTCGTACTTCTTCCGCAGCTGTTAGCCATCTTTACCTTCCTGGAATACAATACCGTTAAAGTCAACATTGCCTTATGCCATAGTTGAGAATTTGAAGATAAAGTTGAAGAGTTGGTGTGGAATGAAGGTTTGTAAGAATGTGAATGTGGTGGAAATGGAAGTGATGAAGTATGGTTTATATAAGGTTAAAAGAGTGAATGTTGGGAGGGTGAAGGAATGTGGTGAGTTTTGTTTGAAGAATGGGAGAATAAATGTGGGTGGTTAGAAGTTGGAATGGCAAAAGGTGATTAAAACTGCATTTTACATGCATGAGGGTTGTGGTGAATGCCATAGGGTGTGTGGCAAACACCATATGTAAGGAATGTGAATTTTTCAAAATTTTAGCTTGTGGCGAGCGTCATAAGGTCTGTGGAGAATGTCATGGGGCCTTTTTCAATGTTTTTGGGCTCTTTTGGGCTTCTAGACTATTTTTGACATGCATCATTGTTAGCGGTGCAGAATTTTCTTTGGAAATAAATAATAATGGACATTAAAAATCATTGAAACACACACAAAAATAAAAGGTATATGGGTTGCCTCCCACACGACGCTTTGTTTAACGTCGATAACTCGAAAAATTAACTAGTTTAAACATAGAGTAAATAATCTAGAAAATTTTAAAATTTGACGAAAATAGAAAAAAATATCAAAACTTAAAATCAGAACGGGAACATGTTTCCTCCCCCACACTTAAACTCAACATTGACCTCAATGTTTCATGTAAGTGGGATGAAGGAAAAAGTAAACGTGTGATCTGGTCACATCTCACGGTGTCTGTCTTGTTGGCCCAATGCTCTCCTTGAGGAATGAACCTCTTGGAATAGGTGGTCCATCTGCTCGGCCCCTCTATCGGTTTGATCTTAAATCTCCTGGCAAAGCTCTATTACTTCTCTTTAAAGGGTGTTGAGCTCATAATCAACATTTCTCCTACCAAGAGTACTTGCGGAAGAAGATGAAGAAGAAACATCTGAAGGAGGAGTTGGTGATATTCAGGCGCGGAAGAGTCTCAGGTAGTGATGGTGACTCATCCTGATCTTCTAAATAATACCTCCAGTTTTCACTATTATGAATGCTTGTCCTTTCAGGGTTTGGAAGGGTGAAATGGTGTACAAATTCACTTTAAATTAGTAACTTATACTCATTAGGTCCCTCTCGCCTCACAAAGCCTGTATTTAGACAGTGGTCTAAATCTAGTAGATTGAATCCACATATTAGAGTCAGGTGAGATACTTAATTGCGTAGGTGTTTACTGTGGAAATCGGTAAACAACCGTTGGTCCTCCCTAGGCCTTAAAACAAAGGGTTACTTGCAGGATCGACCAGTTGATCCTAGGACATGTGCTAGTGTAAGTGAGGCTTGTCCAACTCGACGAAATAACTTTGTGAGGAACGGCTCCTAGCAAAGTGTCGAACAAGCGTAGGGTTTTCCACACGAACAGTTTAGACAATGCTGCAGCCTATAGGTGACTCGTGACCGACAGCGCTCATAACATTCAAAAGATGTATACAACGAACACGCTCTTGGTAAACTCTATTATCGTAATAGAATCAGTGTCGACATCGTAAACGACAACGTAAAATGATAACTCAAAAGTAAATGAAATTAAGATAAAATGTTCAACGGGAACAATTGAAAAGTAAGGAAGTTGCATTGAAATAAATGTGGTGATTCACGTACATAGCACTCTCAAAAAACTCTTGGTTCATCGCGCTGGGAATGGGAAGTTTTCTTACAAGTGATTTTCAGTACAAAGTGAACACCTTGAGCCCCTCGTGGGATCTTCTATTTATACTAAACTAAAGCAACTGCTCATAAGCTAAAACTCTTAGAAACCAGCAGATGTTATGTCACACGATCTGCCAAACCGCTGCTCTCACGTCTTGCCAACTACTCCAGATTCTGGCGCTCTTTATTCTTCTTGTAACCGCTGGCTATTTAAATTTCAAATTTCTCCCGCCCAGATGCTAGGACGACGCTGTCTTCTACGCCTTTGGCATAAAGGAAAAATTCTTTAAGTCTGAGACTTCACCTTAATCGACAGAATGACCTGTCGACCAAACACGTTCTCCTGTCGACTTCAACCCTTGACTTGTGTTTTTCTCACTCTTATTTGCCTCAGACACCTCTTCATTCCTTGATGGGGTACAACCCCCAAATTCACAGGACTCTATCACTAACAATGCTTTCAGCATCCTTTAGAGATTTTTCATGGTAACAAAATGCCCCTTAGAGATGCCACATTCGACTATCGAAGCTGGTGAGAAGATGGCATCTTTGAAATGTCGACTTACTTCTCACTGCCTCCACTTCTACTTAGTGGGACCTCTGTTTACCCCACGTGGATGACGTCATATAATTATGACGAACGTTTCCTTTTTCCCTCGAGACGCACAAAATCACGTCTACATCATTTCACGTCTTTATGACTGAACGTGTTTGTCATTACGCCTGCCTTCTCTCCTCCACGTGTCTGTAAGCGTGGGAACATGGGCATACGTGTCGAAAATGGAAGCTCAACCGCTCACTCTTCTCTTCTCAGGGTTTAACCCCTATAAAACCCTCACTCCTTCTTCTTCTTCTCTTTTTTCGCCCTCTTGCTTCAGCATTTACTTGTCTCCTGCACTCTGTGAAAATTCTTCTTCTCCCAAACGAAAATCTTCCATTTTCTCCATGGCAAGCTCCAACAGACCCTCTGCTGCTAAACTCACGCATCCTATCAACATTGATGGTAGGGAATATGTTCCTGAGCCTCCGTTTGCAGAAGAGAAGGCAAAAATCTGGCGTTCTCAGGTATTAATTCCTCTTTCTTTGGCCGATGAACCTTTAGCGTTCTTAGGTCCTCTCCCAGAAAACTGACACCCAGAGATTACCAGAGCCGCTTCTTCCCTTTTCCCCTCCAGTCACATTTCTGAACCTGTGATTTCTGCCCAACAACCTTTTTCCCTTCGCTACGTCGACAGGAACTTCAGGACTCCTCCTCCCAAAAATTGTCCTAAGTTTTGCGCTTGGATGGACTGATTGGAATCAGAAAAAATCGACCATTGGAAAAGGACAGGCATCTATACCCTTTTACAGATTGCCCGTTATGGCCCTCCCCAGTCTTGTGGCATGTTATTAGCTGCCCTTCAATTCTGGGAGAGTTCGACCAACTTCTTCCATACCAAGTGTGGCATGATCACGCCGACACTTCTGGACATTGCTGCCATCACTGGCTTGAAACTGACTGGCGAAGTCTTCGACTACGAAGCTGTAACACCAATTTCCTTGAGGTTCGACGTTGGTGACTCTCGCAAGCCAACATACAACAATTTTATTGATCATCATGCCACCTCTGCAGGCCCTGTGATCGACGAGGAACATATGGCTTTCTTGACCCTCTGGCTATCCCACTTTGTCTTCTGTTCTGGATCTATGCAGGTAGCCAAGCACTTTGCTCTCCTGGCAACCCAACTGCACTAAGAGCGTGACATTGCCTTGGGCCAACTGATTTTAGCTTCTCTCTATGAGTCTCTATTTGAGGTTGTCTGCCAAATTAGGCTCTTCGACCCCGAGAACTCCAGAAAGAAAAACGTGTTGGTCCATGGCCCTTTCTGGTTTTTGCAGTTGTGGCTCAATGCCACTTTCTCCAAAGATATAGCCCCCTACGGAATGAGGAGGGTTACGTGTACCCCAGAGGAACGATATCTTATCTGGAAACGGTTGATCCCCCTGACGCCTATCGACAAAAACTTCCCCGACCTTCAAGTGTTTCGACTTTTATTCAACATCATGTTGATTCGTGTCGATTTTCCACCTTCTATGGCCCCTTTCAGCCGTCGAACTGAGGGTCTTGCGTGGCTCACCATACCTTTTCCTCTGACTGATGGGGAGCATAAAGATGAAACCTTCCTCATTTGGAGGCGTCTTCTGGTCCCTCGATTCCTATCGGTCGAAACCTCTAGCAGCAATCCTGGCTTGGTGGCTTATCAGCCTAACCTTGTGGCCAGGCAATTTAGCCTTTGCCAATTCATTCCCAAGTCCCTGTTCTCCTCTCAAGAATTGCTCGCCAATATCCTCTGTGGTCAACCTTGGAGCGAGATCGAAGAAGAACTTGAAAGTATTTGGAAAAACCGACCACGTCTCCATTCTCTTCCTTTTCGACCAGCCTACTACTGTACCAAAGAATTCCATGATTGATGGCAGTCGTATTTTACCATTTATGTTGGCGCTCCTGAGGCCAAACTATCTGAATTAACTGAAGCTTTTGTTTGTTTGCAGGCGAAGTCGACCAAGTGTAAGGCTCTTCATGTCAAACAAATTCGTGCTTTCCAGAATTATTTCATAGTTGTGTATCGACCAGATAATCTTTGTGGGACCATCTGGGAGGCTGCGGTCGAACTAAAGGCGAAAGTAACCGACAAGCTTCCAAAACTTAAAATCCCCTATTACGCGAAAGACAAGTATCTTTACGCTCTTCATTTTGGAAACCTCAAGTTCCCTCCTCTGTCATCTAGTCCTTTGGCTTTGGCCTTTGGTCATTTGGTTCCGGTGTGGTTTTATTGCCCCATTTCATACGTACAAAACGCCTCCAAGAAAAAGGCCGACAGAGTGGTCCCGACGAAGCATTATCTGCCTAACTACTCAGGGCCACTTCATATTGATCCTCAATATGTTAGTGTGTTCGAATCCACGCAACTTGGTAACACTTCTCTGGAAATTTTAACACTTCCCTTTAGCTGGATTTCGTTGCTCACTTGCGTTTCTTTTGTTTCTTTGCAGCGATCCCTCTAGATCCTGTAGGTCCTGCACCTGCTAATCAACCTACTCCTTCGACACAAAAGGCTCAGGTTCGACTTTGTCTGAGTTGCTATTTCCTTTTGCTTTTTGTTTTTATCCTTAGCCATCCTCTCCCTTCTTGCAGGCTGCTCCTAAGAAATCCTCTGACGATGATGAGCGCCCTATTGCTCAAGTCTTGAGGAAACCCAGTTCTTCTGTATGCCCCTATCTGAAGCATTTCCATTTACTCTTGTGACTTCTTAAGAGAAATACTATGTGGTCTCTAATATCTCATTTATGTGTAGGGTCAACCACGTTCGACAGAACCCACTGTCTCCTCTCACTCCAAAAAATCCAAAAAACACAAACGTTTTGCCCCCACAGGCTCTTAGGTATTTCTTGTCGACTTGTCTGCTCTTCTAGCTAGAATATCTGCTTATAACCTCTCTTCGTGTCTCCAGCACACCTCCTAACATAGATCCAAAAGCCACCATGGCCACAAGAGGAAGAAGCATGACTCTCCCTCCAGGAGTGGTGAAACCAAGAAGAAGAGGCACCATACAATGCCCACTCCGGAGGTTCCTGCTGAAGGCGTCAACACCATTATGGTCGACACTTCCATCCTCGACAAGGTCCCTGATCCAGCTATGGAAGCTTCACAACCAACTGGCACCTCCCCCGCTGCTGCCTTGGGGAAAGAAAATCAGGATGCAGTCTCTCCTGCGTCGACACAGGTATTTACCTGTTTTCATATCTACTCCCTTGGATTTTTGTACTTCTCTTACACATTTTTTCTTACTGCAGGCTGACGCCTCTGCTGATCCGACTCAACCTGTTGCCGACTACACTCCCTCGTCGCCGGTTTCTTCTCTCGCTCGCCCATTTCAGTCTGTCGACACTACTGTTGAGTTCATTGAATTCCCTATCCAGATTAGTGATAGTGACTCTGACTCAGTCACTAGTCCTGCAACGCATTCGGACTCCAGTTCGACTAGTTCTGACTCTAGTCTCTCTTTGGCTTCCTTTCCTTTGCAGGATCCACGAGAACCAATAGGTGTCGACACCAACAAACAACAACCCTCTCAGACTACTCCTCTGTCGACTGCTTCTCCCTCTTCTCAGATTACTCCTCCGTCAGCTGCTCCCCCTTTAACTTTCCTGGGGCTGGCGATAAAGCCTTCTGCTTTAGAAGCAATTGCCAGGCTCCGTAATCTGGTGAAATCGTGTGATGCCTCTTCTGACTCTGAGCAGCTCTATTCTGGAAAAATGGGCCCTGAGGCGACGAAGACTAAGGCTCTAATGGACAAAATCCGCGTTCACGCCTTGAATCCTGACCTTCCTTTCGTGCTCATACATGAACCTGCTGTCAATCCAGAGATCCTGTGCGTGCTTGCCCAACTAAAAGATCTCCAACTCTCAGATTATGCCAAAATTGCAATGGCGGCTTTAGAACAAATTCTGGTTCCCATGTTGCACCACATCGACAACGTCCGGGACACTGAACGCCATATTGCTGCTACTGAGGCCTCCGTGAAGGAAAAATGGGTGTTGGTGATGCATGCTGACGCGGAGGTCACCAACATGTTGGGGGATATGGAGGAGCGGGAGAAAGAATTGATCTCCAAACAAACACGGGACACTAAGATATGTCAACAAATTTATGCCCTTCGGCATCAAATTGCCACTTTGGACAGTGAGTTGGAATCAATTACCAAGGCGGAGTCATGTTTTATCGGTGAAGTGCTAAAACCTACCCAGGCCATTGTGGAGCAAACCACCGATGATGCCTTAGCGGTCGCTGACCGTCGAAGGGAAGCTTGAAAAGCTCAAAGCCCACGCCGACACCTTGGAGCCTGCGTCCTTGCATTACAATTTTGAGCTTAAATCTTTCCAATCTAAGTTCGACCAGCTTTGACGGTTTCTATTGTCTGTATAATTTTTTTGTAATATTTAAACAATGGCTTCTTGCCACTTTAATGTTATCTTTCTTATTTTTAGCACTGTGTATTTATTTTCTGTGCGTTTGTAGCTGGTTTCCAACATAGTTATCTCCAACCTTGTTCTTTCGACAGTTATTTAGTCTGTCAAAATTTTGACCTCTTGAAGGAGAGGCCTATATTTTTTCAAGTACTTTCCATTCACTCTTAAGATTCGCCTATCTAGTGCCAACTCCTCGACCTTGTAGGCGTTGCTAGAAAATGCCTGCAAAACCTTAAACGGTCCTTCCTAATTAGGGGACCATTTACCCAAAACTCTATCATTTCTGTCCATAGGCAGGATCACTCTCCAAACCAGATCGTCGACAGCAAACACTTTACCTTTCACCTTTTTATTGTAGGCTCTGGCGACTTTTTCTTTCTGCCTTTGTAGGGAATAGAACGCTAACATTCTTTCTTCATCTACGTCGACCAATTCGTCTGTCATCATATTCCAGTAATCTTCAGAAGGTATTTCATACTGCCTTTGGGTTTTGACCGCCTGGACCTGAATCTCTACTGGCAACACTGTGTTATGCCCATACACCAGTCGAACTGGGGTTGTTCTAGTTGCTTCTTTTGGTAACGTTCGACACGCCCACAAAGCTTGGTCTAATGTCTTATGCCAATTTCTTGGCTTCTTTCCTATGTGTTTCTTTATTAAGCTTCGACTTGGCCATTCGCCTGTGCGTAATAGGGGGTAGAAGTCAGTAATTTGATTCCCATTTCTTTTGCAAAATCTTGCACTTTTCGACCAGTGAAAACTGACCCCTGGTCGGTTGTAATTGTTTCTGGGATGCCAAATCTGCAGATGATATAATTCTGGACAAAATCTATCACAACCTCTTGGTCTACATTTGTTAATGCTACGGCTTCGACCCATTTTGTAAAATAGTCGATACCGACTAACACATACCTTTGTTGTTTCGACGAGGCTGGTTTTATTTCTCCTATAACATCCATAGCCCATCCTCGAAATGGTCAGGGCTTCACAATTGTATGCAGCTCGCTTGCAGGCACATGCTGTATGCCTCCATGTAATTGGCATTCTTGACAGCCTTTAGCAAATTCAATGCAATCTTTCAGCATTGAAGGCCAATAAACTCCTGAGCGCATCAAGAGCCATTTCATCTTCAAACCTACTTGATGCGCCCCACACGCCCCGCTATGTATGCTTGACACAGCCACGTATGCCTCACTTTCTCCTAGGCATTTCAGTAACACTCCTTCGACCGTCTTTTTGAATAATTCATCATTTACCAAGACGTAGCTAAGGGCCCTATATTTTATCTTTCGATTTATCGACCCTACGGGATTGCGTAAGTAATCGACTAGCGGTTTACGCCAATCACTTTCCACCCCGTCGTCGACGACCAAAAATTCAAAATGATTTTTATCTACGGCTCCCAACTTCACGATCGACAAATCTGACGGTAACAACACTGTCGCTCGTACTTTTTCTCTTACTTGGACCTCTTCATCCTGGCCTTCCGACGCTTTGTACCCTGACGCCTCTTGTGCCAAATCATTTGCTCTTTGGTTCTCTTTTCGTGGTATGTTTTGGAGATTGACTTGCTCAAACCTCTTGAGTAATCTGATGGTGACCACAAAGTACATGATTAAATTTTCTTTAACACACCTGTACTCTTTTGATGCTTGTTTAATCACTAACTCCGAGTCTCCCATAATTTTGACATTCCTTTCCCCCAATTCTAGAAGTAGTTCAAGTCCGGTGATCAGTGACTCATATTCTGCTTCATTATTGGTGCATACCCCTTCGATTCTGTATTTGAACTCTACTGGAATTCCATCTGGAGAAATTATGACTCCTCCTATCCCAGATCCATGCTTATGTCTTGAACCGTCGAAGTATAGCCTCCATGGTGCTAAATCTACGTAATTCTACGCCATTTCGACCATTGAATGGTCGACAAGGAAATCCGCTACTACCTGCCCTTTCATCGCTTTCAAGGGTACGTATGTCAGGGAGTATTCTGTTAACGCTAAAGCCCATTTCCCAATTCGACTATGCAAAATTGGTTTAGATAACATGTGTTTAATAATATCAAAGTGGGAAGATACGTACATATCAACAGGCTTGATATATTGCTTTAGTTTCATACAAGAGAAATACAGGCATAAACATAGTTTTTCTATATCACTATACCTAGTTTCAGGGTCATTAAGCATTCAACTAAGGTAATACACAGGTCTTTCGACACATTTTTCATCCTCTTGGACTAACATACTTCCTATAGTCGATTTTGAGGCTACAATATAGAGTCTCATTGGCCTATGCCTAACATGAGGGGCCAGTACTAGAGGCCTAGTCAAATACTCTTTGATTTTGTCGAAAGCCTCTTGGTGTTCATCCTGCCACTTGAAATCCTCGTTCTTCAGTCGAAGTAGTGGGGAGAATGCTTTTGTTTTGCCACTTAGATTTGATATAAATCTTCTAAGAAAATTTATTTTTCCCAGAAAAGATTGCAGCTCCTTTTTGGTCGACGGAGGCTTGACGTCCATAATGGCTTTTGTTTTGCTTTGGTTTACTTCAATACCCTTTTTATGCACCACAAAGCCAAGGAAGTCGCCTGCTTGCACACAAAAAGCGCACTTTAATGGATTCATTTTTAATCCACATTTCCTCATCCTCGGAAAGGCCTTTCGAAGATGTTCGACGTAAGCATGTCGACCATTTGATTTTATCACAATATCATCAATGTATACTTGCATGAAATCTTCAATAAAATCATGGAACATTGAGTTCCTTACCCTCTGGTATGTTGCTCCGGCATTTTTCAAGCCAAATGGCATGACAATCCACTCATATGTCCCCAAGGCTCCTGGTCATCGAAACGCCGTCTTCGGCACGTCTTCTTCTGCAATAAAAATTTGGTTATATCCAGCATAACCATCTAACATGCTTAAATATTCAAAACCAGTGGCCGAATCGACTAACATTTCAGCCACGGGCATGGCATACTCATCTTTTAGGGTGGCAGCATTTAGATCTCTAAAATCAATACATACTCTTAAAGACCCATTTTTCTTGATGACTGCCACAATATTGGCCAACCATTCGACATACCTTGCAGTTTGAATAAACTTGCTTTTCAGGAGTCTTTCTACTTCTGCTTTTATCTTTGCCATGATCTCTGGGGCGAAACGTCTGGGCGTCTGCTTCACTGGCTTTCTTCCAGCTTTTATTGGCAGCTTTAACTCGACCAAATCTCTACTTAAACCAGGCATTTCATTATAATCCCAAGCAAAACAGTCCCTAAATTCTTTAAGTATGGATATTACCTCAGACTTTAGTTCTTTGTCGATGTTGGCGCTTATGTATGTTGGCCTTTTCTCGCCATTCTCGCCAAGGTCGACTTCTTCCAAGGGGTCTTTTGGTCAGATTTTCTCTGGTGCCTTTGGGTTTTTTTTCAAACCCTAAAGGTTCATTGTCATAAATACAGTCCAGATGTTGCATGTCGATGTTCCTTTTAGCCAAAGTTGGCTTGTCTAGGGGTTCTGGCCCAATAGCCATATGCCCTTCTTTATTTAATGCACAGGCTTCAACAGCCATGTCTTCTTCAGACTCTAGAGCCGACTTTATTTTGTTCTCAGCAACGTATGCCAAAATCTTTCTTAGAGCTTCTAACTCAGACATCATCAGTGACGTCTCCCCAGCCTGTCAGCTGGATACCTGTATAGGGTGGATCATCCAGGCGTTCCACATCCCAAATGAAGCCATGAGTCTCGTGCAGAGTTAGAGAGACGAAAGCTTCACTCAAATTAGCATACACATCCTCAGTTGGAAAGCAAGGAGAGATGTTGGCAAGCTTTCTTTCGAACTCCTTCTTGCCGACATTATTCACGTCAGCCATGAAGTACCCTTGGTTGGCTTCGATATTTTCGACCACCCCATCTTCTCTCCAACTCACCAACCTTTGGTATGCTGAAGATGGTATCGCTCCGACGCCATGTAACCACTCTCTGCCAAATAGCAAGTTGTAACTTGGCTTAGAGTCTATCACCATAAATAGTGTCGGTCTGGTTATTAAACCCACCATGATATTCACCATCACTCCCATGGTGCTTTTCGTCTTTCCTCCGTAGTTAGACAAAACCACGTTGTTAGATCTGATGTCGGTATCATACTTACCAATCTTCCTCAGAATATGGTGCGGCATGATGTTGACCGTGGCACCACAATCGACCAAGACTTTGTTGACAGTTACACCTTCCACTTTTGCCCTTATCAGTAGTGGTTTCAAATGATTTTTCATGTTCATCGTTGGTCTTTCGAACACTGCCTCTTGGCTTTCAGCAGACCTGTCGTTCAGCAGAAAATAGCATCTTGGTTGGTGCAAAGCCATTTCTTCAGCGTCAGCATCGTCTATCGAATCTTCGACTTCAGTCACACACTTGTATTCTTGTGGTAGGATTGACACCATGTTGACCAGGATTTCCAGACTTGCTTCAGACTCTGAATTGAAATCATCAGTCACTTCATCAGAACATTTTTCAGTTGGTCGACGCACCTACTCTCTTATCCGTTCCTTCGCTGTTGTGTCGACTTTCACAATAATTTTCTTCCCAGCATTCGCCTCGCTGGTCACGTCTCTTGCAGCTTCTCTTTTGGCCTGTTTACCCCTATGAAAGTGTCTCCATTGAGTCCTCGACATGGGGTTCTTCCCCAAATAGTTTTCAAAGACATGAGTCCTTTTTTCAGACTTAAACTCACGCCTGTAGTTAATTGCTAGACATCCTCTAGCAGCAGCAACACCTTGTGGGGTGTCTTGTTTTTCCTGAGGCTTGATCCAAGTACCTCTATGGGCATTTGCCGATGGTACAAAGCTCTTAGGCCTTGCTTGGGTATTTCCCACAGCCTTTTTTGAGCCTATTTCATTTTGGTAACCCCTGGTCAGCCCATTCCTTTTGCTTTTACCCAATTGCAGTTTCTGGAAATTCTTCGCCGCTATTTTGTCGGTGATAGCACCACACCTAGGGCACAGGCACACTTGTGAACCCTTGTTCTTGCAGCAATACAGAAAATCCACCAAGTCTTCATCAGCCCTTGGGTAAACTTCAGCTATATCGACATCTGGGCTTTCCCCAGTTTGCTCCAGCATGTTGGCCTCATCGTATTCGGTGATCTCGACCATGTTGATCTCGACTGGCTCCACGAATAGGGCTTCCTCCTGGTGAAGAGGATCAGCGTCGATCTTCATTCTGCGGCCAGCAAATTTCAGCCTGCCTTCTTGAATCGCTTTCTGAACCAAATCCCTGAAAAGGTAACAATTAGAGGTATTATAACCAAGATAGTTATGATACTTACAAAACCCTCTTTTCTGTCTCTGTTCTAATGGTGGTATTTTAGTACCAGGAGGTACCACCATTTGACCATCTTTGACCAATAAGTCAAAAATTTCCTCACATTTCGACACATCAAAAGTATAAGTTTTCAAAGGGAATTTTGGGTTGTGTTCGACAGGATTTTTTCCTTGCGCAGGCAGCAATGATCTGCACTCACAGGCGGATCCTGGCTTTAGTTCAGCCACGTCGATTTCTAATTCGGTCGATGAAGCATAATCAGCCTCACGTATTGGGTCTGTCGTGTCGTATTCGACAAACGCTACCTTTTCTTTCTTAGACTTATTGTGCCTAACTTTTTCTAACCTTAGCCATTCTAGATGTCGGGCTCTATCAGCCAATTGTGACATACTTTTCACAAAAATTGGATCAATTTTCTTCCTAATGGAATAATCTAAACCTCCTGCGGCCATTTGAACTAGTTCATGTTCTGGCACTTGCGTAAAACACCTAGCCTTTAAGGACCTAAAACGATTCAGATAATCGTCGATGCTCTCAGCAAACCTTCTCTTGATACTAAACAATTCTGCCAAACTAATTTTGGAGTGTCCTTCGTAAAACTGTTCATGGAACTTCTTTTCTAATTTGGCCCACAAGTCGATTGAACTTGGGGCCAACGAAGTAAACCATGTGAAGGCAGCCTTAGTCAGAGAGGAGGGAAAGTTTTTTACTCTCAAACATTCATTATGAGCTAGATCCCCTGACTCTGTTAAGGATCTGGCAACATGTTCTATTGTCGATTCACCAGACTCTCCCCCAAATTTAGTGTACTTAGACACTTTCATCCCCCTGGGCGCCTCGGCTTGGAGAATAAACTCAGCTAACGGGGAGACGTACAATGGCCTTTGCAATGTAGCACCTATGCCATTTCTCGACATAATCCTTTCGACAATAGTTGTCAAATTATTTTTCACTGCTAAGTCTTTTTGTCGATGTTGATCTACAATTTGATCAGCATCCTGGTGTCGGTTCACCATTACCATCTGGTTACGTCCGACGACTCCTGATTCGACGCCTTGATTTTTAAGGGGTCTAATGATTTGTTCTTCATGGACTGTCTCTTCTTCCGCTGCCCCTATCTCCATCTGCACAGGAACAGTCGGTATAATCACTTGTGTCATCTGTCGAGCCGGTGCCCCCAGAAAATTGCACAAGCGTGTCAATTGATTTGCCACCTGCCTATTTGTTTCGGCAGATTCTTGTATTACTGGATTAAAGATTGTGCCCATCTGGTTGGTCAACATGTTAACCAATTCATGGTTACTATCGTCCATTTGTTGTCTCAATCCCGCTACTGAAGTGTTCGACAGCGGCATGGTTCTATTCTGAGTATTATTCCTAATGTTGCCCCCTTTCGCTGATCCTTGCAAGGGTGGATTTGTATCTGAAAACAGTGTTGCACTTGATGTCGACTGATATCCTGGCATTAAGGAATACGACATTCCATAAAGAGGATCTGTGGTGCCAAAGTGAGGCACATAAGGTCTGAACGTCGTTATCGTTGATCTTGAACCCCCCAGTGGAGGCTGAGGAATTGATGTTCCAACCACACCTGTGGTCGACATGGTTGAGGCTGCACTTGTCATCGGTGGCAAAGTGGCAACCTGTGAGATTACTGTTTCTGTAGTGGATAAAGTTCCTCGTGGTACTTCATCCGTGTTAGTTTCTGACATTTTCACAATATTTCGTGGCTTACTATACAGTTTGCCACTTCTAAGTTTCATGCAATTTCGCAACTGCTCTAGCATCGTCCCACTAGGCGTGCCATTTTGTTTATTGTGGAAATTGGTAAACAACCGCTGGTCCTCCCTAGGCCTTAAAACAAAGGGTTACTTGCAGGATCGACCAGTTGATCCTAGGACATGTGCTAGTGCAAGTGGGGCTTGTCCAACTCGACGAAATAACTTTGTGAGGAACGGCTCCTAGAAAAGTGTCGAACAAGCGTAGGGTTTTCCACACAAATGGTTTAGATAATGCTACAGCCTATAGGTGACTCGTGACAGACATCGCTCATAACATTCAAAAGATGTATACAACAAACACACTTTTGGTAAACTCTATTATCGTAATAGAATCAGTGTCGACAGCGTAAACGACAATGTAAAATGATAACTCAAAAGTAAATGAAATTAAGTTAAAATGTTCAACGGGAATAATTGAAAAGTAAGGAAGTTGCATTGAAATAAATGTGGTGATTCACGTACATAGCACTCTCAAAAAACTCTTGCTTCCTCGCGCTGGAAATGGGAAGTTTTCTTACAAGTGATTTTCAATACAAAGTGAACACCCTGAGCCCCTCGTGGGATCTTCTATTTATACTAAACTAAAGGAACTGCTCATAAGCTAAAACTCCTAGAAACCAACAAATGTTATGTCACACGATCTGCCAAACTGCTGCTCTCACGTCTTGCCAACTGCTCCAGATTCTGGCGCTTTTTATTCTTCTTGTAACCGCTGGCTATTTAAATTTCAAATTTCTCCCGCCCAGATGCTAGGACGACGCTGTCTTCTACGCCTTTGGCATAAAGGAAAAATTCTTTAAGTCTCAGACTTCACCTCAATCGACAGAATGGCCTGTCGACCAAACACGTTCTCCTGTCGACTTCAACCCTTGACTTGTGTTTTTCTCACTCTTATCTGCCTCAGACACCTCTTCATCCCTTGATGGGGTACAACCCCCAAAAATTCACAGGGCTCTATCACTAACTATGCTTTCAGCATCCTTTAGAGATTTTTCGTGGCAAAAGTAGGCCTAAGGCTAAAGCGATATGAGTGACAGTTTCGCCTACATAAATGTTTCCTATCATTGAGTTATCAACTTTATCTAAGCATGCGAGCATGAAAGCTGCAAAGTTAATAGGACGAGATTGAAAAACATTGAATATGAAGTACACTTCCTTTTTACTAACTGGTCTAATGTTTTCTATGTTACCAAAGAATGTATGGGATACAACCATCTAGAAGTACCTAATGGCTGGGTTATGGATAAGGGGAGCGTTCATTCTCTTATGCTCAGGTGGAAAGTCCTTTGTGATCCTCCTCTAGAAGAAATCTAGCTCAGGTTCTATGTCATCAGGTACCTCAATATAAACATGAGGACCATGCTGGAAACCTATAAGTACAACTAACTCTCGGTGGTTGAGTCAGTAATCCTGTCCAAATAGCATAAATATGTCTAGACCTCTGATTTGGCCTAGTGCTAGGTGAGGTTGGTAACGAAAAGAACTTAGGAACTCTAATGTAAGGTTCTGGTAGGTTGAGTGCTTTGCAACTGAGAATCTATCCCAACTGATCTTATTAAACATGTACCTCACATTATCTCTGAGTCATAAATTTACTAGGCATGGGAAGTCTGGATAGCGGGGTGGTGAGATGATTCTTTCACCTAAAACTCTGTACCGCTTTCTCTGGGCATCATTCTTGAAATGAATCCTCATATTGTCCATGTCCTACATTCTCAAATAATTTTGTTAGTGGAATATTTGATCTAAGGATAATGTAGGCAACCTGAAAACTAAGAAACATAAACAAAGTTAGTGAATAATCAACAAGGTTTAAGATTGTCGTTAATTTATTTTGGATGTGGAGGGTTTTGAAAATAAATATGTGGGTTGCCTCTCATGCAACGCTTTGTTTAACATCGTTAGCTCGACAAACTTATAAATTCACTATTCGGGTGAACTGGCAGGTGGCTGATTCAGTTTCCAACAGGCATATTGAAATATTTCTTCATCACTATGATAATGTTTGAGTCTCTGCCCGTTTAATATAAATGGTCTTGTTAACTTACTCCATATTTCGACTGCTCTAGATTGCATAACTTTTACTACCTCAAACAGTCCTGACCACCATGAACGTAATTTTCCTGGAAATAACCTTAATCTGGAGTTGAGCAAGAGCACTAACTCTCCTATTGCAAAATCTCTCCCAGTGATGCACTTATCGTGCCATATTTTAGTCAGCTATTTATATATCGGGGCACTTTCATAGGTGTCTAACCTTAGTTCTTCTAGTTCATGGAGATCTAGTATCCTCTTTCCACTTGCGGTTGGTAATCCATGTTTATGGTGTTTACGATCCAATAGCCTTTGTGTTCTAGCTCGACCGGTAGGTGGCATGATTTTCCATACACAAGCTTAAAGGGTGTAATTCATATAGGTGTCTTATAGGTTGTTTAATACGCCCATAATGCTTCATTTGGTTTAGCCGACATATCTTTTTTAGTGGTAGCAACAATCTTTTCTAGAATCTGTTTGATGTTTCTGTTAGAAATTTCTAGTTGTCCACTTGTTTATGGGTGGTAAGGTGTGGCTACTCGATGTCTTACCCCATACTTGTGTAGGTATTTCTCAAATATCTTAGATATAAAATGTGGTCCTCCATCACTTATGACTAACCTAGGTACTTCTAATCTAGGGAAAATGTTGTTTTTAAACATTTTGATAACTACTCGTGCATCATTTGTTGGAGAGGCTATGACCTCTATCCATTTGGATACATAATCAATAATTACGAGTATATATTTATTTCCCACTGAAGATGGGAACCTACCCATAAAATCTATACCCCACGCATCAAAGACCTCAAATTCTAATATGTTTTTTAAAGGCATTTCGCCACGTATGGAAATGTTTTAGGTGCATTGGCAATAATCACTGTTTACGACAATATAATGAACATCGCACCATATGGTGGGCCAATGGAGCCTAACTTGAAGAATTTTAGCACATGTTTTTGACGTGCTTGTGTGTACTCCATATGGAGAGGAATGAGAGTGGTTTACAATGCTTTCTATTTCCTCCTCAAGAACACAACAGCGAAAAGGCCATTGGCTCCTCATTTGAAAAGGAGTGGTTCGTCCCAATAAAAATGTTTTAGGTCATGGAAGAATCTTTTCTTTTGTTGGCAGGTCATATCATGAGGTAGAACTTTAGTTTCCAAGTAGTTTACATAGTCAGCATACCAGGGTACAGTCTTATGTACTAAGGCGACCTCTTCTTCTATCACGGTCTCAACCTTTGAGTATTGAGCTTTAAGATGTTCCTGGTAGTGATCATAACTCATCCCTTCGATGTCAATTGATGCGACCAGTTTATCATAAGTAAAGTCATCATTTATGGGTATATGGTCTGGTTTTAAATTCTCTAACTTTGATAGGTGGTCAGCTACCACATTTTCGGTTCCTTTCTTGTCTCAAACTTCCAAATCGAATTCATGTAACAATAAGATCCACTGTATCGATCTTGGTTTTATGTTCTTTTTGCTTAGTAAATATCTTATAGTAGCGTGGTCTGTGTAGATGATAATTTTTGCTCTTACTAAGTAAGAACAAAATTTATCGATCGCGAAAACTACTACTACAAGTTCTTTTTCAATTATTGCGTAATTCATTTGAGCAACATCTAAAGTTCTGCTTGCATAATATATGGCATGTAATTTATTATATTTGCATTGTCCTAAGACGTCGCCTACATCATAGTCACTTACATCACACATAATCTCAAACGGTTGACTCCAATCAAGAGGTTGCATAATATGGGCAAAGGTTAATGCGCATTTAAGGAGATTAAAAGATTCGAGGCATTTTTCATCGAATATAAATTCAACATCTTTCATCAGAAGACAAGTTCAAGGTTTAGTAATCTTAGAGAAGTCTTTTATAAAGCATTGGTAAAAACCGGCGTGTCCAAGAAATCTTCTGACCTCTCTAACCATTTTAGGTGGTTGGAGGTTCTCTATGACTTCTATCTTAACTTTATCAACCTCAATTCCTCTTTCAGATACTATGTGTCCTAAGACTATGCCTTCCTTCACCATGGTGACATTTTCCCCAATTTATACTAGGTTGACCTTAACGCACCTTTCCATAACTTTTTCTAAGTTAGCTAGGCATCCTTCAAAAGTAGATCCGCATACAGAAAAATCATCCATAAAAACTTCCATGATATCATCTAGGAAGTCTATGAATATTACCATCATGCATCTCTAGAAGGTTGCAGGAGCATTGCATAGTCCAAATGGAATTCAATGGTAGGAAAAAGCTCAATAAGGACATGTCAAAGTTATTCTCTTTTGGTCATCTAGGTGAAACGAAATTTGGAAAAATCCTGAGTATCCGTCTAAATAACAAAAATATGAATGTCTAGCTAAACGTTCGAGCATTTGATCAATGAAAGAAAGGGGAAATGGTCCTTCAACGTTTCTTTGTTTAGATTTCTATAGTATATACACATACGTCATCCAGTTTACGTGTGTTTATCTACAGACTCTCCCTTGTTATTTTTTACAACTATAATACCTCCTTTCTTAGGGACGATGTGCACTAGGCTAACCCATTGACAGTTTGAGATTGGATAGATTATTCCAACTTATAGAAACTTTATTACTTACTTCCTTACTACATTGCACATGATAGTATTGACCCTCCTCTGATGCTCTCTAGAGGTTTTAGAGTCCTCTTCTAGCATAACTTTGTGTATACACATAAAGAGGCTTATCCCTTTTAGATCAGAAATGTTATAACCTAAAGTTGCATGATATTTCCTTAATACCATCAAAAGTATCTTGATTTATTCATCATTGAGATTGGCACTAACTATGATTGGGCGATGTAGCGGTAAATTCGTGACCATTAAGCTATGGATAAACTTAACGTCAATAAAACCAGAGTCGCCACCGCGCTTTTATTGTTTCCAAAGGAAAAGGGAAAAGTACGAACAAAACCCAAAGATAAGAAGTTTTCAAATCAAAACTAATAAAATGCCAGAGATTATAGGTAAGGGGGCTGGTTACACAGAGGGAAGGTGTTAGCACCCAAAGTGTCCTAGGTACCCCTAGGGAGCCCTTTTTTATGTGTGTATGTGTTTTTGGTATAAAATATGTTTGAAACAAATAGAGTATGGGGATGAAAAAAGAATTCATTGATTATATTTTTGTGTTTGACAAGACCTTCGGACTTGTGCCTGCGTACCAACATAAAAATGAGGGATCAAAACCTCGTAGTTCATGGTATCAATTTCAAAGTGAGTGGATTACTTTTAGCAAAAGGTAAAGTTTAAAAGAGGCACAAAAGGCCAAAAAGTTTGAATGAGTGTTAGTTCTTTTTTTGTCTTTTTGAAATCTTAAGTCAATATGATTAGATTCATTAACAAGTTTGATTGAGAAAAGAGTTTTAAAAAAATGCAATGGCATAAGGCTAAAGTTTCTAATTTGCAATAAGGTCTGAGTTTAGAAATCACAAGCAAAGAAGTTTTTTGAAAGGGGGAGAGATTTGAAGTTTAAGAAGTGGGAGGAGATGAAGAGACTAATCCTAAGCATAAAATTAAAAGTTAAGAGTTGAAAAGATCTGACCAATGGGATGCAATCCAACAGACAAGAATGTCATATAGAAAACCCATTTTTCCTTTGGACTTTGGATCAAGCAATATCAATAAGCAAATAGCAATATGAAGAGCAAGACATCAAATAAAGATAGCCCCATCCAAGCAAGGAACTCCACATCTAACAATCTTCTTTGTCTTCTCATGTATCAGATGACATACTCCTTGATTAGCTTAACATAAGGCATTAGACACAGGTTCAAAGTAACAGTTGCATCAAGACCATGTAGCAAATGAGTTCATGTAGATACTTGCATCAGATGAAAGCTCAAATCACAATAACTTGGTCTCAGAAATGTTGGCATTGGCCAAGTCCTTTTGCATATGGAGTGTTTCCTAATTCTAAGTCTAAAGCTCAGTGTAAGACCCAAATTTTGACCCTAAGATCCCCCATGTTATCTCATCATATGCACTGGCAATGGGATCACACCTTGGCATCCTCCTTACCCCTCATTCATTGGGTTTGCATTGGGACAGATCACCAAGCACATCTGGTTGTATCATACTTCATTTTTTATTATTTACTAACCAAAATACCAAAAATATGTCAATGTATAGTTTGTTGCTTTTATAGGTAGTGTGTATGCTCACCTATGCTCCATCAAGCTCATATCTAGGGTTTAAGACCCTCAGTGAAAGGAGTGTAATCAAGAAATGGTTCACATTGGCTCTAAGCATGATATATGTAACCCCATGATCTTACATGTTATTTTGATCAAGAAATCATCAAGAGTTTGGAGTTTGTTTGCCTTGGAAACCCTAATTCATATGGGTTTCTTGTGTGACTTCTTCAACGAGTTTCTTCAACAATTGATCAAATATTTCAAGGGATACTTCACATTACATCATCCTACACATATATGATCCTCCATGAGCCTCAAAAGTCAAGAGAATGTCAAGCTAGCAAGATGGTTCATGGTGGTTTACCAGAGAAAGTCAACTGGTCAAAACTGGGGTTCCCTAGACCCCATCCCCTACGATTTTTGTCATATGAAAATTATTCCAAGAGAAATGTTACTAAAACTTACATTCCAAACAACTTTCATGTTGAAGTCTAGGTCTAGTTTTTCTTGTAAAATCATTTTTTATGGTGAAAGATTATAGGTCATTTTGTCTGAACCCTAGTTTGGAGGTTAATTTCCCAAGACCATAACTTGCTCAATTTTTATGAGAAGAAAGCCATTCAAATTCCATTATCAAATTAGAGATGTCTTATTCAACTTTTATGTTTGGGTTAATCTCAAATTCAACTTGAAAATGCACGTGCCAAGAGGAAACATTATAGGTCATTTTGGGCCAATATCATTGAACAAGTGATTTTCCTCAACTTCTAAAATGCATAACTCCTTCATGCCAAATGCAAATGAGTTCTAATTTGTGACCAAATTAAAGAGGTTTGAAATATATAAAACTTTGATGAAGGAACCTTTATCATTTGAAGTCCATAGAAAAAGTTATTCAAGGTGGAAGAAGTGAACATTTGACTTGGGACTTAGAAAATTTTCAAATATGTTTGATTTCCCAAACTTCCACCTCCAAATTCATCATGATCCAAGCTTCAAAGGAAAAAGTGTTAAACATGAAAGTTGTTCCCCTTGATCTCACCTTTCCAAAAAGTCTCAGATCACCTCAATTGTCAAAAGAATGAAAGACTTGTGCATGGGTGTAAGTTGAAGGACCATTTGGATGTTTTCGACTTCCATTTTCCATACACAATTGCATGGCCTTCCAACATGAATTCATCATGACTTTCACTCAATTTTGGATCAGATTGCATCATTTGATGGGCCTATAACACGCCCATGCAAGCATGTAAAGGAATTACTCAAAATTTTCCAAAATTGGAAGTGTGTGGAAATCAATCTCATGGCCTATAAATAAGACCCGCATTGCTCAGAATTAAGGACCTCATGCCCAAGCTTTAAACCTGAAACCCCAAACCCTCACCATTGAAGGATAAGCTTGAAGATTTTCTTTGAAAGTCGAGTTTCAATTCTCCATCTGTTTTGAGATTGAAACTCCAAGAGTCCATACCTTCCCTTGATCCATTTCACTTCCAACAAGCATCTGAAGCAAGGCCAAGCATAATTGAAAGCAAGATCGTGCCAATGTGAAGCTCCATTGAAGGTGAATTTTCAGAATTTTCATCTCTTCGATTCTCCCTCAATTCTTCATCATTCTTGTTGATTTTTGGTTGTCTAAAGTCCTATTAATGTAGGAAAGAAGATTGAGTTGCTTTGAGGTCAAATCGAAGCAACTCAGTTCATGATCCTCAAAATTCAAATCCCTGTATCGTTTTATATACTTCGAATTGGAGAAAATTGAGGCCAAATTCGTGTTCCTGAGCATTTTTCCTTCAAATTAGTGTATTCACTTTTCATTTTCCATTGAGTTGAGCTTCGACCAGACCGGTGGTGCTCACCGGAGAAGATGACCTGAGCTAGGGCTCTGGTGGTGCGCTGGAACAATTTAGGCCATCTGATTTGGTTCTCACGTTTTAATTTCATCCATCCAAGTTGATTACCACACGTGTGGCACAGTTGACTGAGGCGTTAATGGAATGCCCGCGCTTGGCCGTCAGATCTGCCACCTCAATTAATGAGGGAGATCTGATGGCCCTTGTTTTTTTATTTATATTTTATTTTCTGATTTTTCATTTAATCCTTTTATTTTGATTAATTCATATTAATTTCATTTTTAATCCAAAAAATATGGGACTTTCACAAAAAAAAAATCTAATATTTTCTTCTCTCATTTTCTAAATTAAAATTATTTTCTGGATTAATTTTGATATTTTTTATGATTTAATTGTTTTTATGCATATTTTTAATTGTTTAAAATACTTCTGACTTTTTAAAAATTATGAAATTTTTTGTCTAAGGTTCTTTGACCTTGTTTGACCTAGAATAAATCTCTTGGCCATTTATTTGGTGTTTTGAAGAGGTTTTAGGATTTTGATCAAACATAATTTAATTTAAATGCATTTTAATTTAATTTTTAATTGATTAATTGTGTAGAAATTATGTTGAGCCATTTTTATTGACTTGTGAAGTTTGACTATGTGTTTGGGATTTGGTCAAGGTTGATTTGACTTTTGTTGGATTAAAGTCATTAGATTTAGGGGATTGATGAAATGTACATTTCATCTTCCAAAATGAATGAATGATTTTAATTTGATAAAATTCCTACCATGACCAATTTGTGTTTCTCTCATCTCCCCTCCCTTTTCATCTTCAATCCCATTCTATCTCATCCCTTTCATTGACCAATGAAGTCTCAATATCCTAAGGCTAATTGGTTCATCAATAACTTTGTGTTAGATGAACCAATACAAGTATGGATGAGATTAGGTTCATCCTTTGATCATTTTCTTTTTTGTGTGTGGTATGTTTTAGGAGTATGGTTCATTATACCATATCTCTAACATGCATTAACACCAAAATACTTATTGCTCGACCTCAGATAGTTGTGACTTCTACATAAGTCCAATTACGATTGCTTAACATAGCGCTAAATTTTGACCCAAAGGCATAGCAATCTAGTAAGTGAGATTGTAAGTCTCCCCCCTTTCATGGTATTGTATGGAAACTTGGCCTTTTTTCCTTCCTTTGGAAGATGTCTTAGTTCAAGGATCCATGCTTGTGAATAGAGGGTTGAGTGTTCTCCAAAGAATGACTTAATCAATTGAAAAGCAAAACACCACTAACATCTAATCAACTAACATTTGATTAACTTCTATTATTATTGCTTTTAATTTCAATTCATTTACCTTATGTCATTTAAATTCAAGTCATTTACCATTTCATTTTCCATTTACATATCATTTAACTTGTTTATGTTTATGCCATTTTCACTTTGCTCACTTGAGCCATATATTGTGATTGCATATATTTGTTTGTGTATCTTGTTTGTGTTTGTGGTCTTAGGATCTTAAAATACTTAATAAACAACAAAAACCCAAAAAAATGTTTGTGTGGACTGTTGAGTTGATTTGAGCTTTGGACTTAGAAGTAGGCAACATTCCCTATGCAAAAAGGACATGGCTAATGCCAACATTTTGAGACAAAGTTATTATGAACCGAGCCTTCATCTGATGCAAGTCTTGGGATTTATTTGAATTCATCTACTACATGGTCTTGATGCAAATGTTACTTTAAACCTGTGTCTAATGCCTTATTCTGAGCCAATCAAGGAATATGTCATCTGATACATTGGAAGATTAAGAAGAAGACTGTGAAGTTGCTTGCTTGGACGTGGCTATCTTTATTTGATGCATTTCTCTTCATATTACTACTTGCTTATTGATATTGCTTGATTTAAAGTCCAAAGGAAAAATGGGTTTCTATATGACATTCTTGTCTATTGGATGGCATCCCATTGGTCAGATCTTTTCAACTCTTAACTTTTAATTTTTTCTTAGGATTAGTCCCTTCATCTCCCCCACCCCCTTTTAAAAAATCTTCTATGCTTGTGATTTTTAAACTTAGACTTTATTGCAAATTAGAATCTTTGGCCTTATGCCATTGCATTTTTAAACTCTTTTCTTAAATCAAAATTGTAAATGAATCTAACCATATTGACTTAAAATTTCAAAAGACAAAAAGAACTAACACTTATTCAAACTCTTTTAGGCCTTGTAAGACCCCAATTTTGACCCTAAGATCCCTCATGTCATCCCATCATATGCATTTGCATTGGGATCACACCTTGGCATTCTCCTTACCTTCATTCATTGGGTTTGCATTGGGAGAGATTACCAAACACTTTCAATTGTATCGTACTTTGTTTCTTATTATTTACTAACCAAAATACCAAAAATATATCAATGTTTAGTTTGTTGCTTTTGTAGGTAGTATGTATGCTCACCTATCCTCTATCAAGCTCATATCTAGGGTTTAAGACCCTAAATGCAATGAGCTCAATCAAGAAATGGTTCACATTTGCTCTAAGTATCATATATGTATCACCATGATCTTCACATGTTATTTTGAATAAGAAATCATTAAGAGTTTGGTGTTTGTTTGCCTTGGAAACCCTAATTCATCTAGGTATCTTGTGTGACTTCTTCAACAAGTTTCGTCAATAATTGATCAAATTTTTAAAGGGATACTTCACATCACATCATCTTATGCATATATGATCCTCCATGAGTCCCAAGAGTCAAGAGAATGCCAAGCTAGCAAGTTGGTTAATGGTGGTTGACAAGAGAAAGTCAACTGGTCAAAACGGGGGTTTCCTAGACCCTATCTCCTACAATTTTTGTCATATGAAAATGATTCCAAGAGAAATGTTACTCTAAATGAAATTCCAAACAACTTTCATGTTAAAGTAAAGAGCTATTTTTGTATGGAAAGTCATTTTTTATGGTGAAAGATTATAGGTAATTTTGTGAGAACTCTAGTTTGGAGGTCAAGTTCCCAAGACCATAACTTGCTTAATTTGTATGAGATGAAAGCCATTCAAATTGCATGATAAAATTCAAGATATGTACTTCATATTTGATGTTTGGAGGAAGTGCAAATACAACTTGCAAATGCATGTTTCAAGAGGCAACATTATAGGTCATTTTGGATCATTACCATTGAACAAGTGATTTTCCTCAACTTCTAAAATGCATAAATCCTTCATGCCAAATACAAATGAGGCCAAATTTGTGACCAAATTTAATAGGTTTGAAATATATACAACTTTGATGAAAGAACTTTTCTCATTTGAAGTTCATAGAAAAGGTTATTCAAGGTGGAAGAAGTGAACATTTGACTTGGGACTTAGAAAATTTTCAAATATGTTTGATTTCCCAAACTTCCACTTCAAAATTAATCATGATCCAAGCTTCAAATTAAAAAGTGTTCAACATGAAAGTTGTTCCCCTTGATCCCACCTTTCTAAAAAGTCTAAGATCATCTCATTTGGATCAAAATTGAGGGACTCGCGCATGGCTTCATTATGGGAAATGTTTTGGCAAGATTGGATTTCAAATGATCAAATTCTTTTGCATGCTTCCACATGATGGATTCAGTACACTTTGCACACGATTTGGAAGTGGATTGCATCATTCCTAAGGCCCAAATCATTGCCCATGCATCCATCCAAGGAGGTTTCTAAAATTGGCCAAATTTCAAGTGGTGCAAATATCAAGTGCATTGCCTATTTAAACAAGCCTGAGGCTTCAGATTCATCATCAACACCTTACCCAAGCTTTGCTAGACCAATTCAAACCCTCACTGCAATAGAATTTCAGAAGATTTCTCTTCATATCGAGCTTGAACTTTATCTTCTGTTTGGAAGTTCAAAGTCCAGAAATTCACTTCCCTTTTCATATCAATTGACTTATGCAAGCAAGAGGAAGAGAAAGCAATCAAATCCATATCAAGATCAAGTGGAATTAGATCAACTCGAAGGTGATTGCTTCATTATGGGAATTATTTTAATCCAACAATGATCGCTTCTCCCACTATTGTCCATCGCTCTAAGTAATTTTCTTTTTTTCATTATTTTAAGAAAATTCCTTCTCCTATGCCTAAGGGATAAGCGATCATTGTTGGGCATTTCTCAATTATCATTAATAAAATGCAATTATATTCATCCACATCTATGATGTTTTTATTTTTACTTTTTGCTTTTCTGAAAATGGTAATTACAAAAAACATAAATAAATAATAATTGTCCATCTGCATAGTATTTGGTCACAATTCACTTCTCTAAAATCAAAATTTCAAATCATTATGCAGGTTGGTTTCTAAACCCATTGAATACAATGATCCTACTCCTTCTCCAAATTTTGATTTCCCTGTGTTTGAGGCTGAGTAGGAGACTGATGAAGAAGTATCTGATGAATTATCTCGTCTACTTGAGCATGAGGAAAAAGCCATTCATCCATTCGAAGAGCAGATTGAGTTAGTCAACTTGGGTTCCGAAGATGATGTGAAGGAAGTCAATATTGGGTCTCAACTGTGTCCAGAGGTTAAGAAGGGGTTGGTTGATCTACTCCGAGAGTATTCATATGTGTTTTCCTGGTCCTATCAAGACATGCCTGGTTTGGATTCTGAGATTGTGGAGCATAGATTGTCGTTGAAGCCAGAATGCCCGCCAGTCAAGCAGAAGTTAAGGAGGACTCATCCTGATATGGCAGTGAAGATCAAAGAAGAAGTGCAAAAGCAAATTAATGTTGATTTCCTTGTTACCACTAAGTATCCGCAGTGGGTGGCCAATGTTGTGCATGTTTCTAAAAAAGATGGAAAAGTCCGCATGTGCGTTGATTATAGAGATTTGAACAAGGCTAGTCCGAAAGATGATTTCCCTCTACCACACATTGATATGTCGGTAGATAATACAGCTAAATGCAAAGTCTTTTCGTTTATGGACGGATTTTCCGGTTATAATCAGATCAAGATGGCACCCGAGGATATGGAGAAGACCATATTCATTACACCCTGGGGAACATTCTGTTATAGAGTGATGCCTTTCGGTCTAAAGAATGCTGGTGCAAATTACCAGAGAGCTATGACCACTCTTTTTCATGATATGATGCATAAAGAGATCGAAGTCTATGTTGATGATATGTTTGCTAAATCAAGTGATGAAGAAGAACATGTTGAGCATAAAGAGGAAGAGGAAGCAATCAAATCCATATCAAGATCAAGTGGATTATTAACTTGTGAAGTATGACTATGTGTTTGGGCCTTGGTCAAGGTTGATTTGACTTTTGTTGGATTAAAATAATTGGATTTAGGGGATTTATGAAATGTACATTTCATCTCTCAAAATGAATGAATGATTTTAATTTGATGAAATTCCTCCCATGACCAATTTGTGTTTGTCTCATTTCCCCTCCCTCTTCATCTTCAAACCCATTCTATCCCATCCCTTCCATTGGCCAATGACATCTCAATATCCTAAGGATAATTGGTTCATCAATTCCTTATTGTGCTTGTGGTCTTAGGACCTTGAAATACCTAATAAACAACAAAAACCCTAAAAAATGTTAGGTCTCAGTGGATTTCAAAATAGTCAGATGACTTGACTGGTCAACTCCTCAAGTCCAAACTTAAAATCTTGATGAATGAATGATTGAGAGGCCTCACATAGGCTCATATATGCATAAAATGATGAACTAAAGAACTTCCCTTGATTGAATTTGATCATAGGTGGAGGTTGCTTCATGAGCAAGGCACAGTCAATGCACAATTGAATTAGGGTTTCCTTGGGAAACAATCCTCAAGCCCTTTGGTTTATCTTGATCAAATTGACAAATTAAGATACTTGGGAGACATATATGATGATTGAGAGCTTTGGTAACCATTGTCATGCTTGCTTTCATCTTCATCTGGTCATTTCATTGAGCATAGGGGCCTTCCTAGGAGCCTTGGATCTCATGGTTGCTTGAGCTTCAAAACAAAAGATGTTAGTAACATATTTTTGTGCTTTTGGTTAGTAAACAAAAATAAGAAAATAAATAATATACAATTCAAACATGCTTGGTGATCTCAACCAACTCACACAAGTCCCAACCCTAGGGTTAAGGAGCCAAGATGTTATGATCCTTGAGGCAAATGTAATGAACAATGATATGATGCCATGAGGGATCTTAGGGTCAAAATTAGGGTCTTACAGATGCCCCTATTTAAGGTCATTCTAGCCGGAGATATGAAGGTTAAAATCTTCGTCTCGACGAGGTAGAATGGGCTTAAATAATAACAAAGAGACGAATTTCGGTCCCTAAGAGACCTCATGATGCAGATGTATGCATGCAAAAGTTAATACTCTGTGGGGATATATGACCACAAAGAAGAAAAGGAATCAGGAGAAACTGAAAGTCCGCAGGAGTATAATACATTCCATAAGGAAAACTCACTAGGAGACAGAGATTCTGAGGGGGTAAAGGGAATTAAAGTGCGTGAGCGGGTCACGACTTGAAGACTCGCTGGGAGATACGAGGGGATTCCACGAAAATAAATCAATGGAGAGACTCGAGCTGACGCGAAGATGCATGTATTGGGGAATATGCCAATACAGCAAAACTATCCACAAAGGATACTTCGGATAAAAATTCGGACTCAGGCGGGGATGTCCACAAAGGACTCAGCTGAGGAAGAAATAAATGAGGTATTACCGGTTACTGGGTAATAAAACTCAAAAAGAGACATGTGATCAAAAACACTGGTATAAGGGTGAAAGAACAACACGCTCAGGGAGAAAGAATATCTAAGACCGGTATAAGGGTGAGAGATATCAATCATCCAAAACATCCGAGGAAAACCTAAAAGGTATATCTTAACTCAGGAAAATCTGACTCCACAGGGGACAACAAGTCATAATAGGGAGCAGAAGGAAGGGACACCAGGGATACCGATTACTGGGCATATAATAGGTGACCAACCAGGCGTGAATTGGGGAATATTTCCAAGACACTCATCATCCGAAGGGAGGACTGAGAAAGCAAACTCGACTTATAGGATGGGCATTCGATTTCATAAGGAAATACGAGTCTTACTCAACTGGGGAAGAAAAAAGACTTCGACTGAAGAGCGCATGAGATATATTATCTATTACCGTCAGAACGTAGATAACATACTCGCATGGAAGATTATCCACAACCGGTTACTGGGTTAATAAAGGATAAATCGACCGAAAAGAAAGGACATCGGGATACCGGTTACTGGGTATAAAATGATAATCAATCAAGGAGAGAAACAATCATTACCAAACAAAGGGTAAATGAAAGATAACTCGCTGTGGATGTATTGACAAAAACAATGATCCTAGAGATATATCACCGTTTACTGGGAGATATACTCAAAACGAAGGAATATCAATACCGAATATTGGATAAAGATAACCAACAAAGAGGGGATTACATCTACCGGTTACTGGGTAGAAAACCACAGAAATAGGATTTACAACTACCGGTTACTGGGTAGAAGGCCACAACATCCGTTGGGGAGAGAATGAACAATTACGTTTACTGAGCAATCGATCACCTGAACCACAGGGAACTGCAGGGGAAATAACAAAAGGAGTCAATCTAGGAACAAACTAGAGAGACACAATGAAATAAGACTTAACCCATTGAGGATATAACTCAGGGGAGAAATTCCATCCCAATACGTATTCATGGAGGAAACTGAAATAATAATCCACGAGGACATAACTCAGTGGGGAATAGAAGGAAAGATAGACATTTTCTGCCTACAAGGTTGACCCTATATGGAGAGATCAGACACAAGCATCTGCTTAGTGAAGAATATTTCACCAATAGCAGGAGATAACAAGCAAAGATATATGGCAAAGAATGCAACATGAATATCTGAATGCTACGATTATGCATGTATACGCGTGGTTTATGTATGATTAATGCTGACAAACAGGCATATCTAACACAAACAGGTCCAAGAATCAATGGACAGACATCCGGTATAACATCTCAAGAGAGAAGGCCAGGCCCACAGGAGAAAATCCAATCTAGTGGGGAGCAATAAATACCAGGAAACACCAATCACAGACTGGGGATCAAGCAGAGTCATTGCCAGGGACAAAGACCATTGTTGAGGATTAGAGACCGTCGTTGGGGATCAGCCAAAAGGTCACAACTGTCAACTGTCGGGGTTTTTCAATAACACGCAGAGATAATGATAAGATCAGCCAAAGAAGAACTCTATTGCGGATCTTATCAGGCAATAATATGAAATTTTGTGGGGAACAACCACCAAACAGAAACACACTAATCTAACAATCTCTTCTAAACGCTGAAGAATTATCTCTGCTACCGAGAGAAGGAACAAATTGCTCCACCGGGGAAGTCATAGAGTCACCGCCAGGGATTTGCTGCTGAACAAACAAAAGATCTGATGTAGAGAAAACTCTATCGGGGAGCTCAACACGGACAAGATCCATCGTAGAAGAAACTCTACTGGGGAACTTATCAGGGGGGAGGATATGAAACTCTGTGGGGAACAACCACCAAACAGAAATTTCAAAAATCAACATATTTCCTCATATCTGCGGGAGAAACATATTTGCCATGGAGGAGAGAGAACCACATTTTCGCTAGGGAAGGAAATAAACATCTTCAACACCCGCTCTGTTAGGAGGAAACTATCCAATAAGGAAGGAAAAAACAAATATCAGGCTTTGATCAGGCAGCTCCACTGGGGAAGACTGAAGGTGATCATAGTGGGGATAATCTGCCGGCGACCCAACTGGGGGAAATCTAACGTGAGCAACCCTACTGAGGACGGGTGATAAGCAAACCTGCTGAGGAGAGACTACAAGCCAAGCTGCTGAGGATTTCCACTCATGCTGGGAATTCCTGCTCACTCTACGGGAGATTTCCATTTATGTTGAGGGAAAGACCAACTTCCTTGAAGAGATAGCATATCAATTTTTATCAATCTATAAGGGATTTTAAGTCAGGCCACTTAAGGGATGACAACCATATATTTGATAAAACATAGATGTTAGACTCAAACTCTCTGGGGATCTGAGGATGGAGGTATACACATCTCCCAAAAGATCAAGGCCAAAACTCCAGATTCCCTGGGAACTTGATGACGTATCACCTTTCTATGCGCTTAATGAGGATACAACCTGAAAGATGATGAAGAGAAAACAAATATGCTAGGAATATGAACAAATGTCTTACCCTTTTGGAGATCGTACTATCCTTGGGAGAGCACTGAAGACGTTCCATATATCCTTTCAGTCATTGTGAATGTTTACTTTGTTTAAAAATAGTTTATATGAAAATTTTATTTAAAACAATGATATTTATCAATTAAAACATGCAAACATTTGTTGAGCAGAAACAAATAAGAGTGCAAAGAATTGGATAAAGGCTCAAATTTACTTGATAGAATGGTGGTCCGCAAATGGCGAGACCCCATGGATCTTTACAAATTTGAAATTGGTGATATATATTGGAAAAAGGCTACATTTAACATAATGACCATTTCTCCACCAACTCTGAATCCAATATATTTGAAGCTTTAGTTGACGATGACTGAGCGAGAATCTTTGACAGACGACAGCTATAGAACAAAGTCTTGTCAAGATGTAGTTACTTGCCAAATCCCTAATTTTTGCCTAGATTTCCCCAGGGTGAGGTACTCAATCTAGCGGGATACATATATTCATTTTTTTTCATGTCTCTAACTTTTGCCTGGACCGCCCTTTCGGGTTTTCAATCCACCGAGACGCTCATTTTTTGCCTAAGCCGCCCTTTCGGGTTTTCAACTTAGCAAGCTATTCTGTTTTTATTTTAGGTGAAGTATTTCTTGACTGCATCTGAATTCACGGGACGAGTGAAATCCTCCCCATCCATAGTTGTAAGTATCAAAGCACCGCCTAAAAAGGCTCTCTTAACAACATATGGACCTTCATAGTTTGGAGTCCACTTGCCTCTAGAATCGGGCGCGAAAGACAAGACTTTCTTGAGCATGAGGTCACCTTCTTGAAACACACGAGGCTTGACCTTCTTATCAAAGGCGTTCTTCATCCTTTGCTGATATAACTGACCATGGCACATGGCAGTCAATCTCTTCTCTTCTATCAAATTCAGTTGGTCATAACGACTCTGAATCCATTCAGCCTCAGTCAACTTGGCTTCCATCAAGACTCTCATTGATGGGATCTCAACTTCCACGGGGAGCACATCCTCCATGCCATATACAAGAGACAAAGGGGTTTCCCCTGTTGAAGTGCGGACAGATGTACGATAGCCATGCAAAGCAAATGGCAGCATCTCATGCCAATCTTTGTAAGTAACAACCATCTTCTGGATAATCTTCTTGATATTCTTGTTAGCAGCTTCAACAGCCCCATTCATCTTGGGTCTGTAGGGAGAAAAGTTATGATGTGCAATCTTGAACTCACTACACAGCTCTTTCATCATTTTATTGTTCAAGTTAGATCCATTATCAGTAATGATCTTATCTGGCACACCATAACGGAATATGAGTTAATTCTTGATAAACTTCACAACCACCTGCCTGGTCACATTCGCATACGATGTCGCTTCAACCCACTTGGTGAAGTAATCAATTGCTACGAGAATAAAATGGTGATCGTTAGACGCCTTTGGCTCTATCATGCCAATCATGTCAATTCCCCACATGGATAATGGCCATGGTGATGAAATAACATTCATAAGTGTCAGGGGAATATGAATGTTATCCGTATAAATTTGACACTTGTGGAATTTCTTCACGTATTTGCAGTAGTCAGACTCCATTGTCAGCCAATAGTAGCCTGCTCTCAACATCTTCTTCGCCATGCCATGTCCATTGGAATGAGTACCAAATGAACCCTCATGGACTTCAGTCATCAACAAGTCTGCTTCGTGTCTATCTACGCATCTGAGCAAGACCATGTCAAAATTCCTCTTATAAAGCACATCGCCATTGAGGTAGAAACTGCCAGATAGTCTCCTCAAAGTCTTCTTATCTTTAACAGATGCCCCAGGCGGGTAAGTCTGACTTTGGAGAATGCACTTGATATCATAATACCATGGCTTATCATCTTCCACTTCTTCAACTGCAAATACATGAGCTGGTCTATCCAAGCGCATCACAGTGATATTGGGAACTTCATTCCAGAATTTCACTACAATCATCGAAGCAAGCGTAGCAAGAGCATCTGCCATCTGATTCTCATCTCGAGGAATGTGATGGAAGTCAACCTCAGTAAAGAATGTTGAAATCCTCCTCGCATAATCTCTATATGGGATGAGGCCAGGCTGATTCGTCTCCCATTCACCCTTAATCTGATTAACAACAAGGTTCGAATCACCATAAACATCAAGATGCTTGATCTTAAGATCAATACACTCTTCCAAACCCATAATACAGGCCTCATACTCCGCCATATTATTCGTGCATTTGAAAGTTAGCCTTGCTGTAAAAGGAAAATGTGTGCCCTGAGGAGTAATAATCACTGCCCCAATACCATTTCCATATTGATTAACAGCGCCATCAAACACCATGCCCCATCGGGAACCAGGCTCTGGCCCTTCATCGAGCGTAGGCTCATCGCAATCTTTCATCTTCAAATACAGAATGTCCTCATATAGAAAGTCGTATTGAACAGACTGATAATCCTCAGTTGGTTGATGTGCCACGTGGTCAGCCAAGATACTACCTTTAATAGCTTTCTAAGCTCGATACTCAATATCATACTCAGACGACAACATTTGGCAAAGGGAGATCCTCCCAGTTAAAGCAGGCTTCTCAAAGATATACTTAATTAGATCCATTTTGGATATCAACCAAGTCGTATTATTCAACATATATTGGCGTAAGCGCTTAGCAGCCCAAGCCAAAGCACAACATGTCTTCTCAAGCATTGAGTATCGAGACTCACAATCAGTGAACTTCTTACTCAGATAGTATATAACATACTCTTTCTTCCCTGATTCATCTTGCTGACCCAATACACAACCCATAGAGTCCTCAAGAACATCCAAGTACATAATCAAGGGCCTCCCTTCAACAGGCGGAGACAGAATTAGAGGCTCGGACAGATACTCTTTGATACTGTCAAAGGCTTTCTGGAAATCTTCGGTCCAATCATGACGCGGATCTTTCCATAGGAGCTTGAATATTGGCGCACATGTGGCAGTCATGTGGGATATAAATCTGGAAATATAATTCAAGCAGCCAAGAAAAACTCGGACTTGCTTCTCAGTTTTGGGCGCAAGCATCTCTTGTATTGCTTTGACCTTGGCAGGATCAACTTCAATACCTCTTTCATTGACAATAAAGCCCAATAACTTGCCGAAACGGACTCCAAATGTACACTTGTTCGGATTCAGGCGGAGTTTGTACTTCCTCAAACGCTGAAAAAGCTTCAACAAGTGCTCTACATGTTCAACTTCTGTTTTCGACTTTGCAATCATATCATCAACATATACCTCGATCTCCTTGTGCATCATATCATGAAACAAGGTAGTCAAAGCATGTTGATACGTGGCTCCGGCGTTCTTCAAACCGAAGGGCATCACTCGATAACAGAATGTTCCCTAAGGCGTGATGAATGTTGTCTTCTCCATATCCTCGGGTACCATTTTGATTTGGTTATAACCGGAAAATCCGTCCATGAATGAGAAGACATTGAATTTAGCTGTATTGTCTACCAACATGTCAATGTGTGGTAGAGGAAAATCATCTTTCAGACTAGCTTTATTCAAGTCTCTATAGTCCACGCACATTCGGACTTTTCCGTCTTTCTTAGGCATGGGCACAATATTGGCCACCCATTGAGGATATGTAGAAGTCACCAGAAACCCAGCATCAATTTGCTTCTGAACTTCTTCTTTAATCTTCACTACCATATCAGGATAAGTTCTTCTGAGCTTCTGCTTTACAGGAACACACTCAGGCTTCAAAGGCAGGAAATGTTGCACAATATATGTATTTAGACCAGGCATGTCTTCATATGACCAGGCAAAGATGTCGACATATTCTCGTAGCAACTCAATCAACCCCTTCTTTACAGACTCTTCAAGGAGTGCCCCAATCTTCACCTCACGAACACAATCTTCAGACCCTAAGTTGATTGTTTCCAGATTCTCGAGATGCGGCTGAATGACCTTCTCTTCGTGCTCAAGCAGACGGGTAATCTCATCAGGAATCTCTTCAACATCATCTTCTTCTACCTCAAATACAGGGAACTCAAAGTTGGGAGATGATGTTGGATTATTATGTTCAATGGGTTTGATCAACCTGCATAATGTTTTTAGATATAAAAGAGATTTTAGAATTCAAACAAGGAAAATCATTATACAGGTGAAAAGATTGATTTTATTCTTTTTTTAGGGTTTTTTAGTGATCACCAATTTCATGCAAAAAAGCAAAAAGGAAAAATAATTTGGAAAATAAACATTTAACATGTAATTATTGAATGAATATCATTGTATTATTGTGCCAACAATGTCACCACTCCTCCTTTTGGCATGGGAGAAGGGTTTTTAAACAAAAGTGAACACATTACGTGGACTTATGGACAACTGTTGGAACATCAACAGCGACCCAATTATTGTAGACTCCTCCAGGGATGACAAAGTTGCCAGAATCTTCCTCTGCATCATCTTCCACTATAGCATCAGCCTCTTGGTCTTCGACCGTGTGGATGAAACCTCCACTCTGGAATAAACCGCGTTCGTTGAAAGTGCCTGAAGAGTACCCTATGCCAACCCGGGATTTATTGTCTTGCAGCTTAATCATTTGTCCTAAACTAGTAGTTGCACCATGCTCAATGGCCAACTTCGCATCATTGTAGGACGCAAATGAAGAAGGTCCTCTCCTTAAAGGCTTAACAATGGATAAGGCTTGGAACGGCGTCCCAACCTCATCCTCAGCGTCTATGTAGGAAAAGGAAGACAAATGGCTTACCAAGAGAGCCTTCTCTCCCACTACCACCACCAACTTCTTATTCTTGACGAATTTTAACTTTTGGTGTAGGATGGATGTCACGGCGCCTGCCTCATGAATCCATGGTCTGCCAAGCAAGCAGCTATATGATGGGTGGATATCCATGACCTGGAAAGTGATCTGGAAATCACTAGGTCCAATCTTGATTGGGAGCTCAACCTCGTTAATCACAGTTTTCCTGGATCCAACAAAAGCCTTAACTACCACTCCACTCTGCCTCATGGGAGGCCCCTAGTATGAAAGTTTCGCCAGAGTGGATTTTGGAAACACATTTAGCGACGATCCTGTGTCTACCAGCACGTTAAACAAGGCATCATCCTTGCAATTCATGGAAATGTGTAGAGCCAAATTGTGGTCTTTTCCCTCCTCGGGAAGATCAGCATCGCAAAAGCTCAAATTGTTACAAGCAGTTATGTTTGCAACAATGCTATCAAACTGTTCAATTGTGACATCGTGATCCACGTATGCCACGTCCAGCACCCTCTGCAAAGCTTCGCGTTGTGGCTTAGAATTCATCAACAAAGACAATACAGATACCTTTGATGGAGTTTGAAGCAACTGACCAACAACATTATACTCTCTCCTCTTGATGAGCCTCAGCATCTCATCACAATCCTCTTTCAGAATGCCATGCTGGCCAACAGGGACAGAAGCTTTAACAACAACAGTAGGGTCAACGCCCTTCACAACAAGTGCCGGATTCGGAGAAGAAGAGGAAGTCCCCACAGGACCGGCATAATTATTAACAGCGTCAGCTCTTCTCATGTCATCTTGGGGTTTCGGCGGCGCCGAGAAAACACGACCACTATGGGTCACACCACTGACATCAGATATACTCACAACAGAAGTGGAGGGCAACGACACCTCCTTCCCATTTTCTAACGCAACTGTGTTATATCTGTAGGGGACTACTCTATTTGAAGAGTAAGGGACAAGGCCCGCTGGCTTGATAATAAGAGATGGAGAGACCTTCTTCTTGCTGCCATCATATCTGACAACAACAGGTTCGGGCATTCTGAAAACAGGGGATATAACATTCACTTCGTCCTCATCACGATTCTGAAGTATCTCGATCACACCCTGATCCAGCAACTCTTGGATGTCCTTCTTGACTTGGCGACATCCTTTCTCGTTGACAGTGCACACTCGGCATCTGTCATGGTCATGCTCACAATGACTGTATCCACATAACAGTCTATGCATCTCGACCAACGATTGCCTGATATGACTGACATACAGGACTTTGTACTTGCCAGGGCAACCCTGGACCATGTTCACAGCAGATTTCCCATGCTCGGGCAATGGGTTCTTCTTAACATTTGGACCCATGTCCTCTAAAAACAAGATCCCACTTCTAACAAGGTCTTGAACCTTGGTCTTCAGGGGATAACAGTTCTCCACATCATGTCCGGGAGCACCGGAATGATAAACACAGTAAAGCTCAGGCTTGTACCACCACTGAGGGTTGGTCGGTACAGCAGGTGGATCGCGTGGAGTGATCAGCTTTCGGTCTATCAATGAAGGATATAGCTCAGCATAGGTCATTGGAATTGGATCAAAAGTGACCCTCTTCCCATCATAGCTAGTGCTGGTATTATTGTTGTTTCGAGGCTGGTAGGCCTGCTGTTGCGGACGATGCTGTTGTTGTTGGTATTATTGATGTTGTTGTTGTTGTTGATAATGTTGAGTTTCCCTGAAGGCATGTGCTATATGAGCCACCTGGTGCTGGTTACTGGCAGGGCGCACAATCTTCCTCTTCACAGAGGGTTTTTGTTTAGTATGGGAAGACACAGCATGTGTCTCTCCCTCTTTCTTCTTTACAAAGCCCCCATAACGCTTTACAGAATAGCCTTCATCTCTGGAAAGACGTCCTTCACGGACTCCTTCCTCTAGTCTCATCCCCATGTTCACCATTTCGGTGAAGTCTGAGGGAGCACTAGCAATCATCCTCTCGTAATAAAATGAACTCAAGGTCTTCAGAAAGATCTTGGTCATTTCCTTCTCTTCGAGTGGGGGCACAATCTGTGCGGCCAATTCACGCCACCTCTGGGCGTACTCCTTGAACGTTTCCTTCTCCTTCTGGGACATAGCCCTCAGCTGATCCCTATCGGGAGCCATATCAATGTTGTACTTGTACTGCTTGACGAAAGCTTTTCCAAGGTCATTTAAGGAGCGGATGTTCGCACTATCCAGACCCATATACCATCTGAGTGTGGCACCGGACAGGTTGTCCTGGAAATAGTGGATGAGGAGTTGATCGTTGTTGGTTTGAGTTGACATCTTGCGTGCGTACATCACAAGATGGCTGAGAGGGCAAGTGTTTCCCTTATACTTTTCAAAGTCAGGCACATTGAACTTGATGGGAATCTTGACGTTGGGCACGAGGCACAACTCGGAAGTAGATTTACCGAAGAGGTCTTTCCCTCTTAGAGCCTTCAGTTCCTTTTGCAGCTCAAGGAATTGGTCATTCATAGCATCCATTTTCTCATAGACATCTGGGCCCTCAGACGGCTCAGAATGATAAATGGTGTCGTCGACTCTCGGTAACGTATGCACAACGAGAGGTGGCACAGCAAGGACCGGGCTAGATGCCGGCATAGAAACAAAGGTTGGAGCAAGAACCTCTGGCACAAAGTTCGCGGGCATTCGCCAGGGAAACCCAACTGGCATAGCAGAAGGAGCGAAATGAGCAGTGGCGGCAGGCACAGTAGAGGAAGCTACCTCTGAGATGACCGTCCTCTGGGGAGGAGTTGCAGGCGTTGGTGAACACTGGCTTTGGACGGCCAGGAATGACGCCATCAGGGTAGTCAGCCTAGCCACTTCCTCCTTAAGTTCTCTGTTCTCTTGCTCAAGATGATCCATCAGCTTTGAAGAATTGGCCCTGGTGTTGTACCGGTGCGTCAGCTTGTCTTCAAAATAAATGAAGAACACAAAGTTAGACCATTGATCAAGAAGCCCTGAACAAAACCTGCTTATGCATATGATGCATGCAATGCTTTGTGTATATGATTTTATTTTTATTCAGTGGAACTTTTAGAGATCTATTTGCAAATGTTTGGAAAATATTAATCTTTTAGACATATAATGGAATATTCATATCAATAATATCTGGAAAAAAATTTACACCAAAGAAGTACAGTCTTGGTAACCAAATACAATACAAGAGAGAAGGAAAATGAACATCCTATGGAACCCTAGAAACAATCGTCCAAAGCTCTCGAGACCGGAAGATAAGCTGTGCGAAGCCTCTTCACCTCTCTCTCATAGGCTGCCTCCATATCTGCCTTCTCCTTGGCGAGTCGATCATACTTCCTCTTCCAAAACCTGGATGACTGAGGAAGAAGAGAAGTAACCACATCATCAGGCTCGTCGATAACCTGATGCTCCAGAAATTCTATCAAAGCATCCTTATCTCTAAGTTGCTGAAGTAGCTCCTCTCGCTCACGGACCCAAGCACGCGAACGGTCTTCATCTCTCAACTCCTCTACTCCTTGGTTAGGGAGGGTTGAAGGCCCAACCATAACCATAGGTGTAGGTCTCAGGTTGTCATAGGGCATGCGATACTCAGAAGATCTCTTCCTCACCCACGAGGTGTAGGGTTCCAAAGCCATACAATTCTTCGGACCAAGCTCTCTCCTTCCCTTCCTATGAATCTTGCGCCAAGCGCGAACCATCCTGTGCTTCAAGTTCTGGGGATCTTTACCCTCTTGAAAGAACACACCTTCTAACAAAGTGTTATTAGGTTTATCCTTTAAGGGGAACCCAAGCCGACGGTGTGCCAAAACAGGGTTGTAGTTAATCCCACCACATGTACCAAGAAGAGGTACATTGGAGAATTCACCACAAGAGTCAATAATCTGCACACCATCATACACACGGTTATACCAAAAGATATCATCATTAGTGAGAGACATGAGTCTCGTGGACCACCGTAGACATCCTTTGTTCTCCTTGAAGGGAAGCGTATGTGGCAAGTGCGAAATAAACCACTTGTACAACAGAGGCAAATAGCACACAATGGTACCACCACCCTTTGCATTCCTCATATGCAAAGAGAAATAAGTGTCACCCAACAGAGTCGAAATAGGATTAAGAGTAGAGAAAATCCTAATAGCGTTCACATCCACAAAATTGTCGATGTTGGGGAATAACACTAGCCCATAGATGAGAAGTACAAATATGGCCTCAAAGGCATCCTCACTTATGGCCTTCCCAAACAAGGTAGCTTGGGTGATGAGGAAATCAGATGGGAGACCCTGAATTCCACCTTTGGTAGTCATATGAGCACCAATATCAGATACATCTATGTGCAACAGATCAACAATCTCTTGGGAAGAAGGAATTCTCTCCAAGCCACTGAACGACAACTGATCTAAGATAGGTATACCCACAAGATAGGCATACTCCTCAAGTGTAGGCAAAAGCTGGAAATTCGGGAAAGTGAAGCAACGGTACAGAGGATCATAGAACTGCACCAACACACTCATCAGACCTTCATCCACCTGAGTAGCAAGAATAAACAGAAGCTTCCCATGGAGAGCTTTGAACTCCAAGGGCTCTAATACATAGGATGTCAAACTCCTTAACTCTTTCAAGTCGGGTTGTCTAAAATTGTACTTCTTCGTATTCCTTCTTTATTTATCCATGTCTTAAAATTTGCAAATAGACCTCTTAAGTTCCTTGAAAATTTTCTCATTGTTGATGATATGGATGCAAATGAATGCATGGATGCATGGATGCAACAATCACACTCAAGGATCAAGCAAGTCACACCATACAAAGGTCATGGGATGGATCAAGTCATCCTCAATATTAATCATCCGTTTTGGTGGATTATGGTTTACACCTTATCAACACCCAAGTTCCATTGATATTAAGGATATACGAGAACGGATCAACCGCGAATCAAGGGTTTGTTGCAAGTCACGAGCATGGAGTCTTGGTTAAGAACCACCCAATGGGAGTGTACTATGGTTAAACCTGACAATCATGTTCTACAAGAGGTTCCCATAGTCATCATCTCATATTTAGGATATTATCGGATAAATGACTACTCGTATTCCAAAAAAAATCTCAAGAGAGACTCTTATGAGTGTAGTATCGCGTAACAATCGTATCAAATCTTACACTTGAACGACCTTTGCACTACGTCCTAAAATAGGCCAAGATGGGCTAGGTAATCTAAGGTCCTTGGCTTCTAAGGTATATATTGGAAAGAGTAATGCCTAACCACGACTACTCGTGTGACATTATTGATCCCAACATAGCCTCCACCAAGTGAATGGACTTGCAAGTCAACTTGCTAAGGAATAACTCCACACAAGTCAACAAGACTATGTCATTCTCCTATCATAAATGCACTCGAGTTCGGGTATATAACTCATCTCACAAGAGACCACCAAGCACACAAGTAATTGATATATCAAGCAATTCATACATTACAAACAATACAGTCATCCCAAATTTGCAAAAAAATATGTCACAAAAATTAAACATACAACACAACAAAGGCAAAAAGTAGGCTAAACCCACTAGGACAGAGTCGCCACTTTTCTGTAGCGGGGTATTCGTTACCTTTAGATTTATTGACTAAATCAAAAGTAACTCATACAATTCGAGTCGCCACCGCACTTCTATTTATCCAAAGGAAAGGCTAGAAAGCGAACAAAAACTGAGAAGTTTTATCAAATCAAAAACTAATAAAAATGTCAGAGATCTGGGTAAGGGGGTTGGTTATGCAATGGGAAGGTTTTAAGCACCCAAAACATCCTTAGTACTCTAAGGGAGCCCTTTTTGCAAATGTTGCATGGTAGGTTGGTATTTATGAAAAAATATTTGTGCAAACATGATTGGGGAGATGAGAAAAGAATATACATATTTTACAATTTTTGTTGTTTGAATGGATGAACCCATTGCCTACGTACCATCACAAAGGTATGATCAAAACCTCGTAGTTCGGGGTAAAAATCTCAAAAATATATGGGTGAATTGATTTGGTCAAAAGCCTTAAGGTCTTTTGTTATCAAAGGGAGAAAACTAAACCTAAACCAATAATCCACCATGTGAGGAGAGCTTCAACATACTAGTGAGGGATCCACCCTATAATAAGTATGGAAGACTTATATTCCAATCACTAAGGATGAGGTGAGGTTTACATAAACCACTATGATAACTCAAACCTATGGCTAATGTTTATGAAAAAAAGGTTTAACAAAGGTGGCCATTGGAACCACAAAAATCATTTGAAGTGAGTTGGATTTACCAATTAGAAGTATTCACAAAATTAAGTCAAAGTTGACTTAAGGTTCAATTCAAAATAAGTATTAAATGAAAAGAGTTTGAAAAATCAAAGGCATAATGCCTAGGTTTCTAGTTTTGAAAAAAAACAATGTCAATGTTTGCACAAAATGAGTTTGGTTTGGGTTAGAGTGGAGAGAAGAAGAGAAGGGCTAGTCCTAAACATGCAAAGATGAGAGAAGAGAATAAAACCCTTGGAGTTCCTTTCTTGAGATCATAAAATGATCCAAGATGCTCCTTTCCTTTGGACTTAGCAATTAACTTAAGCAATCAATCAAATATTCAATCAAGCTCCTAGGATCTTTCAATTGGCTTGTCTTTCTCTTAACTTGGATGCTCATAACAATGATCCTTCTAACTATCTCAAGTTTTGGAATCCCTATCACACAAGAACAAACAATCAAAAGGTTCACAATGCAATAATAAATGGACAAAGAGAGAGTTTAGATTAGGGGTCCTTTCAAGTCAACATCAAGATGTAAGCATTCTAAAGGCATGAGGCCTAGTTGCTCTTCAACAATTTTAGCATTCTAAAGGCATGAGGCCTAGTTGCTCTTGAACTCCATTAAGCATAGGTAAGGTCCTAATTCTAAGTCCTTCCTCCTTTTTGCATTGGGTTCACACAAACAAAGACAAAACAAGCACAATGCAATAGTATATTTACACAATAATGTGCTCAAGTGAGCAAAAGGCAAAGGGCATAAACATAAACATGAGCTCAAATGAGCAAAGGGAAAAGACAATATGAATAAATGAGCAAGAATATTAAATTGCATTAAAGTAAATTGCAAGAATTAAATGCTTGAATTAAAAGTTAGTAATTAGTAGTTAGTGTTAGTGTGCCATAAGGCAATTTAGCTCTATGTTAAGCAATCGTAAGTGGACTAATGTAGTAGTCACACCTATCTGAGGCCGGTCAATAAAACTATAGGCAAATAAACACAAGTTAGAGACCATGACTAGTAAGCCAAGCTCCTACAACTTGTCATGCCAAAAGAAAAGAAGAATGACCTTGTATGGATTTCTGGTTCTTTGCTTGACCAAGAAGCAACCTATCTTAGACACAAAGCAATTCACTTGATCTTTGATCAAGTTGAATTTGATTTAGATCAAAGAAGGTTAAGCCCCTCATATGTCAAGGCTAACCACAAATCATTAACTCATTGGTCAAAAGAAAAAGAAGAAGATGAGAGATGAAGATGAAATATACAAAATGAAAATTCAAATGACATAATCAAAACATAATGGTCAAATGTGAATGGAATCATCATCAACCAATGGTAAACAGAAGTGAAATGAAGATTAGAAGTCAAGAAAGGTCAATCATATTTTTGGTTTTTTTTTTTTGGAATTAAAATAATACATAAAATAAAATGAACAAAATGAGGTCAAACTTCAAATCCAATTCAAATCAACTTGGATAAGTCCAATTGGATCATCATAAGTCTAACATGGTCAAACAAGGTTTGACAAATTTTCTCAACATTTTTTTAAAACAGAAACTATTTTTAAACAATTAAAAATGAAGAAAAATAACACAAATGGACTAAAATCTCAAATAAATCTCAAATCAATTAAGAAATTGATGAGAATATTTTTCATAGACTTATCATCATCCACATGTATTAAGAAAATATTTTTGGCATTTTTAAACATTTAAAAGTATTTTAAATGAATTAAAAACAATCAAAAACAAAATAATTCACAAAAAATATTAAATGGAATCACAAAAATAATTAAAAATCAGATTATGAAACTAGAATTTAAGAGAAAAATTTTGCAATTGGTTCCATATTTTTGTGATTCCAAATAAAAGAGTTATGAAATTTTGAAAATCAATGGATTAAAAGAAAAACAAAACATAAATAAAAAATATGAAAAAACCACATCGCTCAGATCCACTTTCATTAATTGACGTGGCTGATCCTAAGGCCATGAGGCGCGCGCGCATGGTGTTTACAAGTCAACACATCACATGTTATATTTAAAAAAGTAAACATAATGCAAGGCCATGATTAGATCTGGAGAGTTGGATCTAAAAGCTATGGATGTTCCACGTATGGACGGTGGTGGAAACCACCGTCTTCACAGGTGAGAAGGCAAAAATCGACCACCAGTTGCAGGTTTTGCAACCTTAACCAAATCACACGATCTTTATACCAAATTAAAGCTGGGGTGATGTGCATCACCTTTGTAACCTTATATTTTACTCAAGATCTCTATGGAAGAAGAAATCTGAGATGGAAAATCCAGGTACTTGATCTGAAGTTCAACAATTCACAAAATTAAAGCCACCATTGGCTTGCCTCCCACACAAGGACTTCAGAAAACCAAACCAACACAAGAAATGTACAATATATAGTGAGATTCAAAGCAAAACAGTTAAGGTGGAAACCTTTGAAGTGCAGCTTTGATGAGCACGATCCAACCAAATGCTTGCTTGCAGCTTGATCTTGATGTATGGTATGAGTGCAAGGCTTAGGAATTAGTATTGAAAATCAACTGATGTTGTTGAAAATCAAACTTGAAAAAGAGAAATGAAAATTCAAATTCCTTTGGTGAAAGGTTAGGATTCAATTCCAGCAGGGTTTCAGGCACCTTCAGGTTGAGAATTGAATGAAGTAAGGTGCTTATTTATAGCTGAAAGTGCAAGGCAAGGGAATGGAACTCGTGTGCATGAGAATTGGGTCCTCCATGCATGGGCCTGTACAGGCGCATGTGAGGCCCAAAAGCTAATGGTTTTGCAAGCTGAAATAATTTGAAGCGAGTTTGGACGTGCAGATTGAATGGCATTTGCTTGTGTGTGAAGTTTCATCATGAAATGCATAAATGGTCACAAAAGTTCTCCTCTTCGAAAGTCCCATTTGGAAAATTCAAACATAGGAATGTGAGTAATGGTTGGAAAGGTCTTGACATAAGGAACAAAAGCTATGTTGAACAAAAATCCATTTGGAGTTTGGACAATTGTGAAAACTGGCCATGAAGTTCAAGGTACAAAACATGTATTTGAATTTTTTTACCAAAAAGGACCAACTTCAAGCCCTTCTATTTTAATGATGCAAGCCTCAAATGGAAAAACCTCCAACATCAAAGTTATAGATATTTTCAAGAAAATAAATTTGGACTTCAATTTTGCATCATTTGTATTTTTTATGAGAAAGTTATGGGCAGTTGAAGTTGGACTTTTTCAAGATTCAATGGCTTTGGTCCAAAGTGACCTATAATGTTTTGTATTATGACATGTGTTTCTTTTAGGATTATGAAAATTTGTCCAACATAACAAATGAAGTAGACATCTAAAACTTTCCAATTCACTTGGTATCACCTCAAAATCATAAAAAATGAAGGAGTTAGGTCCTTGGGAAGTTGACCCTAAATTAGGGTTTCAGTCAAAATGACCTATAATGTTTTGAAATGAATGATGACCTTCCAAGTTTCAAATGAATTTTTAATGAATATTAAATTTGTTCATATTGTTATTAATAACATGTTTTATCTTGGGGTCATATTCATTTGACAAACACATCAAAATTTAGGTCTCAGTGGATTTCAAAATAGTCAGATGACTTGACTGGTCAACTCCTCAAGTCCAAACTTTAAATCTTGATGAATGAATAATTGAGAGGCCTAAAATAGGCTCATATATGCATAAAATGATGAATTAAAGAACTTCCCTTGATTGAATTTGATCATAGATGGAGGTTGCTTCATGAGCAAGGCATAGTCAATGCATAGTTGAATTAGGGTTTCCTTGGGAAACAATCCTCAAGCCCTTTGGTTTATCTTGATCAAATTGACAAATTAAGATACTTGGGAGACATATATGATGATTGAGATCTTTTGGAACCATTTTCATGCTTGCTTTCATCTTCATCTGGTCATTTTATTGAGCATATGGGCCTTCCTAGGAGCCTTGGATCTCATGGTTGCTTGAGCTTCAAAACAAAAGATGTTAGTAACATATTTTTGTGCTTTTGGTTAGTAAACAAAAATAAGAAAAGCAATAATATATAATTCAAGCATGCTTGGTGGTCTCAACCAACTCACACAAGTCCCAACCCTAGGGTTAAGGAGCCAAGATGTTATGATCCTTGAGGCAAATGTAATGAACAATGATATGATGCCATGAGGGATCTTAGGGTCAAATTAGGGTCTTACATGTGGACTGTTGAGTTGATATGAGCTTTGGACTTAGAATTAGGCAACATTCCCTATGCAAAAAGGACTTGGCCAATGCCAACATTTTGAGACAAAGTTATTGTGAACTGAGCCTTCATTTGATGCAAGTCTTGGGATTGATTTGAATTCATCTACTACATGGTCTTGATGCAAATGTTACTTTGAACCTGTGTCTAATGCCTTATTCTGAGCCAATCAAGGAGTATGTCATCTGATACATTGGAAGATTAAGAATAAGACTGTGAAGTTGCTTGCTTGGACGTGGCTATCTTTATTTGATGCCTTGCTCTTCATATTGCTACTTTCTTATTGATATTGCTTGATTTAAAGTCCAAAGGAAAAGTCGGATTCTATATGACATTCTGGTCTATTGGATAGCATCTCATTGGTAAGATCTTTTCAACTCTCAACTTTTAATTTTTGCTTAGGATTAGTCTCTTCATCTCCTCCCATTTTGTTAAATTTCAACCCCCCCCCCCTTTTCAAAATCTTATTTGCTTGTAATTTCTAAACTTAGACTTTATTGCAAATTAGAAACTTTAGCCTTATGCCATTGCATTTTAAAACTCTTTTCTTAAATCAAACTTGTAAATGAATCTAACCATATTGACTTAAAATTTCAAAATACAAAAAGAACTAACACTCATTCAAACTCTTTTAGGCTCTTTGTGCCTCTTTTAAATTTAAATTTTGATTAAAAGCAATCCACTCATTTTGAAATTGATACCACGAACTACGAGGTTTTGATCCCTCATTTTGTATGTTGGTACGTAGGCACAAGTCCGAAGGTCTTGTCAAACACAAAATTATAACTAATGAATTCTTTTCTCATCCTCAAATTCTATTTATTGCAAACATCTTTTATACCAAAAACACATACACACATAAAAAGGGCTCCCTAGGAGTACCTAGGACACTTTGGATGCTAACACCTTCCCTCTGTGTAACCAACCCCCTTACCTGTAATCTCTGGCATTTTATTAGTTTTGATTTGAAAACTTCTTATCCTTGGGTTTTGTTCGTACTTTTCCCTTTTCCTTTAGAGACAATAAAAGCGCGCTGGCGACTCTGGTTTTATTGACGTTAAGCTTATCCATAGTTTGATGGTCATGAATTTACCGCTACACTCAGATCAAACTCAACAGTCCACAGAAACATTTTTTAGGGTTTTTGTTTTTTATTAAGTATTTTAAGGTCCTAAGACCACAAACACAAACAAAATACACAAATATATACAATCACAATATATGGCTCAAATGAGCAAAGTGAAAATGACATAAACATAAACAAGTTAAATGATATGTAAATGACAAATGGAATGGTAAATGACTTGAATTTTAAATTGCATAAAGTAAATGACTTGGAAATAAAAGCAATATTAACAAAAGTTAGTCAATGTTAGTTGATTAGGTGTTAGTGATGTTTCGCTTTTCAACTGATTAAGTCGTTATTTGGAGAATACTCAACCCTCTATTCACAAGCATGGATCCTTGAACCAAGACATATTCCAAAGGAAGGAAAAAATGCCAAGTTTCCATATAATACCATGAAAGGGGGGAGACTTACAATCTCACTTACTAGAATGCTATTCCTTTAGGGTCAAATTTTAACGCTATGTTAAGCAATCGTAATTGGACTTATGTAGAAGTCACAACTATCTGAGGTCGGGCAATATAAATTTTGGTGTTAATGCATGTTAGAGATATGGTATAATGAATCATACTCCTAAAACATACCACACACAAAAAGAAAAAGATCAAAGATGGACTTATCTCATCCATACTTGTATTGGTTCATCTAACATAAAGTTATTGATGAACCAATTAGCCTTAGGATATTGAGACTTCATTGGTCAATGAAAGGGATGAGAGAGAATGGGATTGAAGATGAAGAGGGAAGGGAGATGAGAGAAACACAAATTGGTCATGGGAGGAATTTTATCAAATTAAAATCATTCATTCATTTTGGGAGATGAAATGTACATTTCATCAATCCCCTAAATCCAATAATTTTAATCCAACAATAGTCAAATCAGTCTTGACCAAGGCCCAAACACATAGTGAAACTTCACAAGTCAATAAAAATGGCTCAACGCAATTTCTATACAATTAATCAATTAAAAAATCAAATTAAAATGCATTTAAATTGAATTATGTTTGGTCAAAAACCTAAAACCTCTTCAAAACACCAAATAAATGGCCAAAAGATTTATCCTAGGTCAAACAAGGTCAAAGGACCTTAGACAAAAAAATTCATAATTTTTGAAAAGTCAAAAGTATTTTTAAACAATTAAAAATTAGCACAAAAACAATTAAATCATGAAAAATATCAAAATTAATCCAAAAAAATAATTTTAATTCAGAAAATGAAAGAGAAAAATATTTGAAATTTTTTGGTGAAATTCCTATATTTTTTTGATTAAAAATGAAATTGATATGAATTAATTAAAATAAAAGGATTAAAAGGAAAAAAAAACAAGGCCCGTCTGATATCCCTTGTTAATTGAGGTGGCAGATCAACGACCAGGAGCGCGCATTCCACAAAGACCTTAGTCACACGCGCTGCAGGCATGGTAATCAGATTGGACGCGTGAGATTAAAACATTTCAAATAGATCAGATGGCCTGGATTGATCCAGCGCACCACCAGAGCCCTAGCTCCGGTCATCTTCTCCAGTGAGCACCACCGGTCTGGTTCAAGCTCAACTCAATGGAAAATGAAAAGTGAATATACTAATTTGAACGAAAAATGCTCAGGAGCACAAATCTGGCCTCAATTTTCTCCAATTCCAAGTATATAAAAAGACACATGGATTTGAATTCTTAGGATCATGAACTGAGTTGCTTCGATTTGGCCTCAAAGCAACTCAATCTTCTTGCCTACATTAATAGGACTTTAGACAACCAAAAATTAACAAAAATGGTGAAGAATTGAGGGATAATCTAAGAGATGAAAATTCTGAAAATTTACCTTCAATGGAGCTTCAGATTGGCACGATCTTGCTTTCAATTATACTTGGCCTTGCTTCAGATGCTTGTTGGAAGTGATTAGGATCAATGAAAGGTATGGACTCTTGGAGTTTCAATCTCAAAACAGATGTAGATTTGAAACTCGATTTTCAAAGAAAATCTTCAAGCTTATCCTTCAATGGTGAGGGTTTGGGATTGCAGGTTTAAACTTAGGCATGAGGTCCTTCATTCTGAGCAATGAGGGTCTTATTTATAGGCCATGAGATTGATTTCTACACACTTCCAAATTTTGCAATTTTGTGAAATTCTATTTGCATGTTTGCATGGGCGTGTGATGTGCCCATCAAGTGATGCAATTAGGTCCAGGATTGAGTGTGAATCATGCTGAAACCATGTTGTCAAGCCATGCAATCATGTATGAAAAGTGGAAGTGGAAATCATCCAAATGGTTCATCATGTTGTACCCATGTGCAAGTCCTTCATCCTTTGGCCAAATGAGATGATATTGGACTTTTTGGAAAGGTGAGATCAAGGTGAACAACTTTCATGTTGAACACTTTTTCATTTGAAGCTTGTATCATGATGAATTTTGAGGTGGAAGTTTGGGAAATCAAACATATTTGAAAATTTTCTAAGTCCTAAGTCAAATGTTCACTTCTTCCACCTTGAATAACTTTTTCTATGGGCTTCAAATGAGAAAAGTCCCTTCATAAAAGTTGTATCTCTTTCAAACCTCTTAAATTTGGTCACAAATTTGACCTCATTTGGATTTGGCATGAAGGAGTTATGCATTTTAGAAGTTGAGTAAAATCACTTGTTCAATGGTATTGGCCCAAAATGACCTATAATGTTTCCTCTTGGCACATGCATTTTCAAGTTGAATTTGAACTTACTCCATACATCAAAGTTGAATTAGACATCGTGAATTTGATCATGGAACTCTAATGGATTTCATCTCATGAAAATTGAGCAAGTGATGGTCTTGGGAAGTTGACCTCCAAACTAGGGTTCAGACAAAATGACCTATAATCTTTCACCATAAAAAATGACCTATACTCTTTCACCATAAAAAAATGACTTTCCAAGCAAAACTAGATCTTGACTTCAACCTGAAAGTTGTTTGGAATGTCGCTTAGAGTAACGTTTCTCTTGGAATCATTTTTAAATGACAAAAATTGTAGGAGATAGGGTCTAGGGAACCCCAGTTTTGACCAGTTGACTTTCTCTGGTCAACCACCATGAACCATCTTGCTAGCTTGATATTCTCTTGACTTTTAGGACTCATGGAGGATCATATATGTGTAAGATGATGTAATTTGAAGTATACCTTGAAATATTTGATCAATTGTTGAAGAAACTTGTTGAAGAAGTCACACAAGATACCCAGATGAATTAGGGTTTCCAAGGCAAACAAACTCCAAACTCTTGATGATTTCTTGATCAAAATGATATGTGAAGATCATGGGGATCCATATATGATGCTTCGAGCCAATGTGAATCATTTCTTGATTGATCTCCTTGTATTGAGGGTCTTAAACCCTATATATGAGCTTGATGGAGCATAGGTGAACATACACACTACCTACAAAAGCAATACACTATACATTGACATATTTTTGTCATTTTTGTTAGTAAATAATGAAAAGCAAAGTATGATACAATCAAAATGTGCTTGGTGATCTGTCCCAATGCAAACCCAATGAATAAGGGGTAAGGAGGATGCCAAGGTGTGATCTCAATACTAATGTATATGATGAAATAGCATGAGGGATCTTAGGGCCAAAATTGGGGTCTTACAGTTGCCCCTATTTAAGGACGTTCTAGCTGAGGAGATGGAGGTTAAAATCTTCGTATTGACTCAGTAGAATGGACTTAAATAACAACATAAAAATAAATTTTGGTCCCTAAGAGACCTCATGATGCACATGATATGAATGTTAAAAATAATCTTTGTGGGAAAAATATGGCCACAAAGGAAAAGAATTTGGAGAAACCGAAAGTCCACAGGAGCATAATGCATTCTTTGAGGAAAACTCACTGGAGAGACAGAGACTCTGGGGATAAAAAGTTATGCGTAGGCCAGGCTACGACTAAAAAATGTTGGGGGATACAAGAGGATTCCATGAAAATAAATCAATGGAAGGACTCGGTCAGGGATAAAAGGAAAAATCCGCAGGGGAAACAGGTATATCAGAACAAAACTAAACTGCCTGAATCAAACTCAATTGGGGAAGAATGATCTTCAACACTGGAGTACTAGAAATATATCATCTATTACCGGTTACTGGGTAAGGAGATAACATAATCTGACAGGGAGGACATCTGTTATCGGTTAGGGTAAACATATCAAGGATGACTCGCTGAGGACAACAGGAGGTGTATTCATTACCGGTTACTGGGCAAGAACAACCTGTTGGAGAATATATCAAATGGGATTTACAACTACCGATTATTGGGCTGAAGACCAAAGGAAGAGAATATATGTCACTAGTTTAAAGTGAACATATCAAGGATAGACTCAAAGGGAAGAATATCCGTCATCGGCTAAGATGAACATATCGAAGATAGACTGTCGGGGAAAAGTAGGTATTACATCTATCAGTTATTGGATAGAATACCAAAGACAATATTCGTCATCGGTTAGGATGAACATATCGAGGATAGACTCGGAGGGGAAAGCATGATTTATAACTACCAGTTACTGGGTAGAAGACCGCAAAGAGGAGGAAATCTGTCATCGGTTAGGATGAACATATCAAGGATTAACCCTTTGGGAATGAAATAGGGATTACGACTACCTTTTTACTGGGTAGAAAACCAAAAAGGGAAGAATATCTGTCATCGATTAGGATGAACATATCAAGGATAGACTTCCTGGGGAAACGCAAAACTTCTGTTGGGGATAACAAAAGGAAATAAATTACAATTTCTCGGGTATTGGGAAAAAGTAATGTACTCAAAAATTGAGAAGAATATTACCAGTTACTGGGTAATAGACTCTCAGGGGACTAAAAGTATCTATCTAGACGAGAGCTAGAAAGAAAACTGTCAAACAAAGACTTGACCCAATGAGGATATAACTCATGGGGAGTGGTCTCATCCACATAATCAACTGGGGAGGAAGATGAAGTAATAACCATCCATGAGGAAATAATTCAGTGGGGAAATGAGAAAGGTTAAATTCTTTTTGCTTAATGGGCTGACACTCTACTACTGAGGGAGGACAAACGTACCAAATCTGTGTGGGGAAAGGATACCACCATAGAAGAGAATCAGAAAAATCATAATGCAATGTAATAATGAAATATCTGATGTGTATATATATATATATATATATATATATATATATATATATATATATATATATATATATATATGATTGATGATCATGCTGACAAAACAATCGCAAAGGATACATATGTCATTGATCTGAAACATCACTACAACACTCGGCTAATCTCGATAGGATGGAGGCATCGACTGGAGAGAAAGAGTTAGGGATGGGCATAAATCATCCATCTCAAAGGCTCAACCCTGGATGGGGAAAGAGAACAGATTTGCTGAGGATTTGAATCATCAACTCTGCGGGGAATTTTAGGTCAACACCATACCAAAATGGGAGACAACCTTGTAGAGGACCAAAAAATACTGCTCAAGAATCAGTGTCGGCGGGGCTTTTGAGTGAACTTCACTGGCGACTTGAGGGGAATAAAAGTTTGTACTGAATCTATGCAAACCGTTGAGAATATGCGCCTACAACTCAGTTGGGGAGGCGATCACAAAACTCGGTTGGTGAAACTGAATTGCTGAACCAATTGCTTGGGGAAGACCAACAATGCTTCGCGTTTTAGGACTTACCTGTTCTCAGACTGCTGTTGATATTTTTTAATGAAATCGATTGCTCTTTAAAAGTAATTACTTTTATTATTTTAAGAAAGATGATTTTTTATTTTTAAATTCAATTTCAAAATGATCATCATAAAACTTAATTCTATTTAGCTGAAAATTAAATAAGAGTAGAAACAATTGGATGAAAAGCTCAACTTTACTTAATAAAATGGTAGCCTGTAAATAACAAGACTCCATAGATCTTTACAAAAGTTGAAAAAGGGTAATTTACATGGAAAAGGGCTACATTGAATATAATGATCACTAATCTTTCTACCAACTTCAATATCTACTATGCTCTTGGCTTCGGTTGAAGATGACGAATCAGAACCACATGGCATGCTCGGAAGTGTTCTCAGACTGGAGATCAACCGAGTGTAGTTACTTGCCAAAATCCCTATTTTTTGCATAAATTGCCCCAAGGTGGGGTACTCAATTTATCGGGATAAATTTTTCTGTTTTATGTCTCTAACTTTTTCCTGGATCGCCCTTTCGGGTTTTCAATCCACCGAGACGCTCATTTTTGCCTAAGCCTCCCTTTCGGGTTTTCAACTTAGCGAGTTGTTCTTTTCTTTTTAGGCGAAGTATTTCTTGACTGCATCGACGTTCACAGGACGTGTGAACTCTTCACCATCCATAGTTGCAAGAATCAAAGCACCGCCTGAAAAGACTCTCTTAACAACATATGGGCCTTCATAATTAGAAGTCCATTTTCCCCTAGAATCTAGTTTGAAAGATAGAATCTTCTTGAGCACAAGATCACATTCTCTGAATACACGAGGCATGACCTTCTTATCAAAATCTTTCTTCATTCTTTGTTGGTACAACTGACCATGAAACATGGCAGTCAACCTCTTCTCTTCAATTAAATTCAACTTGTCATACCTGGTCTGACACCATTCAGCTTCAGTCAACTTGGCTTCCATCAAAACACGCAATGATGGGATCTCAACCTCTACTGGGAGCACAACTTCCATACCATAAACAAGCGAGAAAGGGGTTTCCCCTGTTGAAGTATGGATGGAGATACGATACCCATGCAAAGCAAATGGGAGCATCTCATGCTAATCCTTGTAGGTCACAACCATCTTCTGAATGATCTTCTTGATATTCTTGTTTGAAGCTTCAACAAACCCATTCATCTTAGGTCTGTAAGGAGAAGAATTATAGTGTGAAATCTTGAAGTTTTTGCAAAGAGCTTCCACCATATTTTTATTCAAGTTAGATTCATTATCAGTAATGATCTTACTTGGCACACCACAACGACATATAATCTGATTCTTGATAAACCTTACAACAACTTGCTTGGTTACATTTGCATACGATGTCGCTTCAACCCACTTTGTAAAGTAATCAATAGCCACCAGAATGAAACGATGTCCGTTTGAAGCTTTGGGTTCAATCATACCAATCATATCAATTCCCCACATAGAGAAGGGCCATGGAGAGGAAATTACATTCAATAGTGTCGAAGGAACATGAATCTTATATGTATATATCTGACACTTGTGGCGTTTCTTTACAAATTTACAACAATCAGATTCCATTATCAGCCAATAGTAACCTGCTCTCAACATCTTCTTAGCCATAGCATGTCCATTGGAATGAGTACCAAAGGAACCTTCATGGACTTCAGTCATCAATATGTCTACTTCGTGTCTATCCACACATCTGAGCAGAACCATATCGAAATTTCTCTTGTATAGCACATCGCCATTCAGGGAAAAATTTCCAACTAATCTTCTCAAAGTCTTCTTATCTTTCAAAGATGCCCCAGGCGGGTAAATCTGACTTTGGAGAAAACATTTGATATCATAATACCATGGCTTTTCATCTTTGACCTCTTCAACAGCAAACACATGAGTTGGCCTATCGAGACGCATCACAGTCAAATTGGGAACTTCATTCCAAAATTTCACCACAATCATTGAAGCCAACGTTGCAAGAGAATCTGCCATCCGATTTTCATCTCGAGGGATATGATGAAACTCAACCTTTGTAAAGAAAGTTGAAATCCTCCTCGCATAATCTTTATATGGTATCAAACCGGGTTGATTCGTCTCTCATTCACCTTTAATCTGATTCACAACCAAAGTTGAATCTCCATAGACGTCAAGATATTTGATTCTAAGATTAATGGCATCTTCAAGCCCCATAATGCAATACTCAGCCATGTTGTTCATACACTTGAAAGTCAATCGAGCTGTAAACGGAAAATGAGTGCCTTGAGGAGTAATAATCACTGCCCCAATGCCATTACCATACTGATTAACAACTCCATCAAATACCATGCCCCAATGGGAACCAGGTTCTGGCCCTTCTTCAAGCAATGGTTCATCACAATCTTTCATTTTTAGGTACAAAATCTCTTCATCGGGAAAATCATACTGCACTGGCTAGTAATCTTCAATCGGTTGGTGAGCCAAATGGTCAGCCAAGACACTACCTTTAATTGCTTTTTGAGATCGGTATTTGAATCATACTCGGATAACAACATCTGCCAACGGGCAATCCTCCCAGTTAAAGCAGGCTTCTCAAAAATGTACTTGATTGGATCCATTTTGGATATCAACCAAGTGGTATGATTCAACATATACTGGCGCAGACGCTTAGCAGCCCAAGCCAATGCACAACAAGTCTTTTCAAGCATAGAATACCGAGTCTCACAGTCGGTGAACTTCTTACTGAGGTAGTAAATTGCATATTCTTTCTTTCCAGTTTCATCTTGATGACCTAAAACATAACCCATACTCTCATCAAGCACAGTCAATACATGATCAAGGCCTTCCTTCAACAGGTGGAGACAAAATCAGAGGTTCAAGCAGATATTCTTTAATACTGTCAAAAGCTTTCTGGAAATCTTTGGTCCAATCACAAGATTGATCTTTCCGAAGAAGCTTTAATATAGGCGCACATGTGGCAGTCATATGTGAAATGAATCTTGAGATATAATTCAAGCGGCCGAGAACACCTATGACTTGCTTCTCAGTTCTGAGTGCAGGCATCTCTTGTATTGCTTTGACCTTGGCAGGATCAACTTCAATACCCTTCTCGCTGACAATAAAGCCCAACAACTTACCAGAACGAACACCAAATGTACATTTATGATTCAAGCGGAGTTTGTACTTCCTCAAACACTAGAATAACTTCAACAAATGCTCAACATGTTCTTCTTCATCCCTTGATTTGGCAATCATATCATCAACATAGACTTCGATCTCTTTATGCATCATATCATGAAAAAGAGTGGTCATTGCCCTCTGATATGTTGCACCAACATTCTTTAAACCGAAAGGCATCACTCTATAACAGAATGTTCCCTAGGGTGTAATGAATGTGGTTTTCTCCATATCTTCGGGTGCCATTTTGATCTGATTATAATCGGAAAATCCGTCCATAAAGGAAAAGAATTTGAATTTAGATGTATTATCTACCAACATATCAATGTGTGACAGAGGGAAATCATCTTTCAGACTAGCTTTGTTCAAATCTCTATAATCGACGCACATACGAACTTTTTTGTCCTTCTTAGGAACAGGAACAGTATTGGCCACCCACTGCGGATACTCAGCGGTGATAAGAAAACCAGCATCAATATGTTTATGCACTTCCTCTTTGATCTTCACTGCCATATCAGAATAGGTTCTCCTCAATTTCTGCTTGACTGGCGGGCATTCTGGCTTCAATGGCAATCTATGCCCCAGAATCTCAGAATCCAAACTAGGCATGTCTTGATAGGACCAAGAAAACACATCTGAATACTCTCGAAGAAGATCAATCAACCCCATCTTAGCCTCTGGACACAGTTGATACCCAATCTTGACTTCCTTCACATCATCTTCGGAACCCAAGTTGACTAGCTCAATCTGCTATTCGAACGGCTGAATGGCTTTTCCTTCATGCTCAAGTAGACGAGATAATTCATCAGATACTTCTTCACCAATCTCTTCCTCAGCTTCAAACACAAGGAAATCAAAGTTTGGAGAGGGAGTAGGATCATTGTACTCAATGGGTTTAGGAACCAACCTGCATAATGATTTGATATTTTGATTTTAGAGAAGTGAATTGTGACCAAATATTATGCAGATGGATAATTACTATTTATTTATGTTTTTTTTGTGATTACCATTTTCAGAAAGGCAACAAGTAAAAATAAAACATCATAGATGTGGATGAATAGAATTGCATTTTATTGATGATAATTTGAAAAATGCCCAACAATGTTCATTTCTCCCTTAGGCATAGGAGAATGATTTTTCTTTAAAAAAAATGAAAAACAAATTACTTAGAGCGATGGACAATAACAGGAACATCAACAGCAACCCAATTGTTGCAAGTCTTGCCATGCGTCACAAAGTTGGTGCAGTCTTCATTTTCATCGCCTTCAATCACAGCAGCTGAGTGTTGTTCATTACCATAGATGAACCCTCCTCTACGAAAACTCGGTTGTACTTCTTCAGTTTTGACTTTAAACGGACCTTGCTAAAATCCCAATCCGGCTTTGTTCTTGTTCTCGTAGACTTCTACCATTCGGCCCCACTGATCTGTACTGCCAACTTTAATGGCTTTCTGAGCATCTTTGAAAGAAGACATGGGTGCCCCAGTTTTCTTCACTTCAGAAATGGACAAGGCTTGGACGGAGTTACAACCTCCTCCTCGGCTTCCACATACGTAAAAGATGACAGATGGCTCACCAAGAGCTCTTTCTCTCCACCAACAATGATAAGCTTGCCATTCTTCACAAATTTGAGCTTCTGGTGTAGAGTGGATGTTATAGCTCCATCCTCGTGAATCCATGACCTTCCTAACAACCAGCTATAGACCGAGTGGATATCCATTACTTGAAAAGTAATTTGAAAATCACTCGGACCTATCTTCACTGGAAGGTCCACTTCTCTAATGACGGTCTTGCGAGAACCATCAAAAGCTTTAACAATCACGCCATTATACCTTATCGGGGCGCCTTGGTAGGATAATCTAGACAGAGTTGATTTGGGGAATACATTCAGAGAAGAACCGATATCAACTAGCACATTTGACAATGCATCCTCCTTGCAGTTCATCGATATATGTAGTGCCAGATTGTGATTTCTGCCTTCCTTAGGAAGTTCTTCATCATAAAAACTCAGATTGTTGCAAGAATTAATGTTAGCCACAATGTGGTCAAACTGATCCACAGTTACATCATGCTCAACGTAGGCTTGCTCCAACACTTTTTGCAATGCTTCTCTGTGCGCTTCAGAATTCATTAGCAGAGACAACATTGAAATCTTCGAAGGAGTTTGGAGCAGCTGCTCCACCATATTAAATTCACTCTTCTTGATTAATCTCAGTACCTCATCATGATCATTAGGCTTTAGCTTGCTGGATTCACCAGACTGACACGCTGGAGCACTAACTGAGTTTACTGTAGGTACATCAACCTTCTTACCGACTGCAACCTCTTCTACATCCTTTGGAAAGACTAGGCTAAATACACGACCACTATGGGTCACCTTCGCAATATCAGCTATATTCACCACAGAATTTGTCGTAGGCAATGGAACCTCTTGACCATTCTCCGTCATGATGGCATTATACTGGTAAGGAACATCTCTATCGGATGCATACGGAACGGGGTCCGCTAACCGTATTACTAACGGCGATACCGATCTATTGACGTTATTGATGTTGCTACTATCAAATTGGATGACTACCCGCTCAGGGGTCTTAAACACCGATACTATTACATTGACTTCATTTATGTCCCTTGACTGTCGAATCTGGATTACATTCTCATCCATCAACTTTCAAATATCTCTCTTGACGATGACACACCCTCGAGGGTTTACACTACAAATTGCACAACCATCATGGTCGTGCTCACAATCACTGATCAAACACAAAGTCCTATGCATCTCCACCAAGGACCTACGAATACGTCGTACATCGAAGACTCGGAAATTTCCTGGGCAACCTTCCACCATCTTAACTGAAGCATTACCATGAGCAGGCAACGAATTGGATTTCACATTCGGCGCATGGTCCTCAAAGGACACCATCCCACTCTTCACAAGTTTCTGGACCTCGTACTTCAATGGGTAACAATTCTCAATATCGTGGTCGGGAGCTCCTTGATGAAAGGCACAACGAAGTTCGGGCTTATACCACCGTGGAAGTGGTTTTGGAATTTGAGGCAAATTTCTTGGTTGGAGTAGGTTCTTTAGAACCAAAGATGGGTAGAATTCGGCGTAGGACATAGGAATAGGGTCAAAAGAGACCTTGTTCCTCTCAAAATTTTGTTGTTGTTGATTACTGTTGGTGCTGTTGTAGTTGGTTCTTTGTTGCGGTTGTTGTTGACGTTGTTGTTGAATTGACACTAATTGATTGTTATGAAATACTGGGATAACTGATGAAACTTGGTGTTGATGCTGACGCGGTTGAGGGTTTTTCTGACATGAGGCCTCCTCTGCCTCCCCACGGACACTGCATTGGTTTCCCCTTCATTCTTTCTAGCAAAACCACTTCCATACTTCTTACTATACGACACCTCTTCCTTAGACAAACGTCCCTCACGGACTCCTTCTTCTAACCTCATCCCCATGTTTACCATCTTGGTAAAGTCACTAGGGGCACTGGCAATCATACGCTCATAATAAAACGAACTCAAGGTCTTCAGGAAAATCTTCGTCATCTCCTTCTTTTCCAACGGAGGATTAATCTGAGCGACAATCTCTCTCCACCTTTGGGCATACTCTTTAAATGTCTCTTTGTTATTTTGAGACATAGACCTCAGTTGGTCTCTATCCGGCGCCATGTCCATATTATACTTATATTGCTTCACAAAAGCTTCACCCAAATCATTAAATGTGTGAACACTTGCACTATCTAGCCCCATGTACCATCTCGGAGCGACACTAGTTAAACTGTCTTGAAAGTAGTGAATCAATAATTGATCATTATCAGTTTGAGTTGACATTTTTCTGGCATACATAACAAGGTGTCTAAGTGGACAAGTATTTCCCTTATACTTTTCAAAGTCAGGGACTTTGAACTTCACCAGAATCTTTACATTTGGCACTAAATAGAGTTCAGTAGCACTCTTACCAAATAAGTCATTTCCTCTCAGAGTCTTCAATTCCTTTCGCAACTCAAGGAAATGGTCTTTTATTTCATCCATCTTCTCATAAACATCTGGGCCCTCAGATGGCTCAGAATGGTAGATCATGTCCTCAACACGAGGCTAGGTATGAACAATTGGAGATGGCACAGACATGATCGGGCTAGATGCCAACATAGAAGAAAATGTAGGCACAAACCCTTCAGGCATAAAATTCGGTGGCATTTCCCACGGGAATCCAGCAGGCATAGATGAACCAGATTGAGTAGCAGCAACAGGCACAATTGAGGTAGCAACCTCTAAGATGACAGTCCTTTGAGGAGGAGGAGTTGCGGGAATTGGTGAAGACTGATTATGTGCAACAAGAACATACTTCATCATAGCAGTCAGACGAGCAATATCATCCTTTAATTCTTTGTTCTCTTGTTCCAAATGCTCCATAATTCTGGGTTGATTGGCGCGAGTGTTGTATCTGTGAGTCAGCTTGGCTGAAGCACAGAAGAATAACTGATAAGACATCTGGCAGAAGAAAACCTGTTATGCAAATGATGCATGAAATGCAATGTTTTTGTTTGTTTTTATTTTCAAGGAACATACTGTTTTATTTGCAAATATATAATAACAATAGTAACAATTTCATTGACCATAAAATCTCTTTTATTCATAAAATTTGGAAGGATTACACTGAGTACAATTTCATAAACCAAAGTACAAATACAAGAGAAGAGGAAAATAATCATCCTAAGGATCCCCTAGCAACGGTGTCAGATGATCTGGCTGCAGGCGCGTACTTCCTTCATATGCGTCGGATCTCGGACTCAAAGAATGTCTTCATCTGAGCCTTCTCTAGGACTAATTGATCAACAATCTTCTTCCAATCACCGGAAGGCTGAGGCATACTAGAGGAAGGTAGACCCTCTGGTTCTCTCTGTCTGTTCATTGCTTGGTCTTCAAGAAGTTCAATAAGCACATCTTTGTCCTTAGACTCAAGCTGTAACTCCTCATGCTTTCGGCTCAAAGCACGGAACCACTCTTCCCACATATCTCTTTCTTGCTTCATCTTGGCGAGTGCGTCTTCCAACTCCTCTACATCTTGGTTAGGGAGAGTTAATGGCGCATCCACAACCAAAGACATAGGTCTCTCACAAGCATACGACATCTTCAATTCCAAAGCTCTCTTCTTCACCCAAGTAGTGTAAGCTTCCAAGGCTACACAGTTGCGCGGACCAAGCTCAGATCTTCCTTTCCTATGCGCATTATGCTAAGCATGAACCATCTTCTGCTTCAAATGTTGGGGATCCTTACCCTCTTTATAGAAAAGACCTTCTAACTGAGTGTTATTAAGTTTGTCTCTCAAGGGGAACCCAAGTTGACGACGAGCTAAATCAGGATTGTAGTTGATTCCTCCTTGTGTACCAATGAGAGGCACATTAGAGAATTCACCACAACTATCAATAATATCCAAGCTACTCATCATAGAATCATACCAAACAATGTCATCATTAGTGAGAGACATAAGTCTCTGAGACCATCGTAGACATTGTTTGTTCTCCACAAACACAGGCGTTTAAGGCAAGTGCGAAATAAACCACTTGTACAAAAGAGGAACACAACACACAATAGTTCCACCACTTTTAGAATTTCTCAAATGTAAAGAGAAGTACACATCACCTAACAGAGTAGGTATAGGATTCCCAATCAAGAAGATCCTAATGGCTTTAACATCAACAAAATCGTCAATGTTAGGGAACAAAGCTAAACCATAAATGAGCAACACAGAGATGGATTCATAAGCATCCACATTACCGGCTTGAGCAAAGGCAGTAGCTTTCCCAATAAGGAACTCAGAAGTCAACCCAAACATTCCTCCTTTCTTCACTCAATGAGCCTCAATCTCAGATTTCTTCAGATGGAGAGCTTCAGCTATAAGATGAGATATGGGAATCTCCTCTAATCCACTAAAAGGCACCTTGTTAGAAATGGGTATTCCCAAGAGATGGGCATACTCTTCTAACGTAGGCATAAGCTGATAATCGGGAAATGTGAAGCAATGGTAAAGAGGGTCATAAAACTGAACCAACACACTCAAGATTCCTTCAACCATATCAGTAGATAACACATATAGAAGTTTCCCATGACGTTGCTTGAAGTCCAAGGGATCTAGTACAAAGGATGATAGCTTCCTTAGCTCTTTCAAATCAGGACATCTTAAACTGTACTTCTTAGTGTTCCTTCGTCCATAATCCATGGTCTGAAAATATTTGCAAATAAAACCTTAGTTCCTTGGAATTATTTTTCGTGTGATGAATGTCATGATGTGTATGTATGCATGAATTCAACAATCACAAACAAGGGATCACACACAAACAAAGGTCAAGGGATGAATCAAGTCATTGTGAAGATCAATCATCCATTTTTATGGATTATGGTTTTCTCCTTATCAACACTCAAGTTCCATTGATATTGACAGGACTTGATTGGATCAACCAATAATCAAAGGGTTTGTTGTGAGTCATGAGCATTGAGTCTGGTTAAGAACCATCCCAAAGGAGTGCACTAAGGATAAAAACCTGTAGATCATGTTCTAAAAAGTTCCCAGAGTCTTAATTCCATCTATCAGATATTATAGGTTAGGATGAATGACTCATCAACCCATAATATTCTCAAGAAAAACTCGTCTGAGTGTAGTATCGCATAATAACTGTTATCAAGTCTACACTTGAACAGTCTTCGCACTACGTCCTAAATAGGCCAAGTTGGGTTAAATGTTCTACGGTCCTCAGCTTCTCGGACCCCAAATCAGAGAAAGTAATGTCTAACCACAAATAACTTGTGTGACACCAATAGCTCCAAAAGGGTTTCCACTGAGTAGATTGGTCTTAAGCCAACTTGTTAAGGACTACTCCACACAAGTCGAACATGACTATACCATCCTCCTATCTTAATTGCACTCAAGTTCGGGTTAGAACTTATCTCACCACTCAGAGATCACCAAGCACAACAAGAAGATTATATCATACATACAGGTATACAAACATCAAATATACAATTATATACACATAAGAAAGTAGGCTAAACCCACTAAGGGCTACTCCCCAGTAGAGTCACCACTTAACTTCTGTAGCGGTAAATTCGTGACCATTAAGCTATGGATAAACTTAACGTCAATAAAACCAGAGTCGTCACCGCGCTTTTATTATTTCCAAAGGAAAAGGGAAAAGTACGAACAAAACCCAAAGATAAGAAGTTTTCAAATCAAAACTAATAAAATGCCAGAGATTACAGGTAAGGGGGTTGGTTCCACAGAGGGAAGGTGTTAGCACCCAAAGTGTCTTAGGTACTCCTAGGGAGCCCTTTTTTATGTGTGTATGTGTTTTTGGTATAAAAGATGTTTGAAACAAATAGAGTGTGGGGACGAGAAAAGAATTCATTGATTATATTTTTGTGTTTGACAAGACCTTCGGACTTATGCCTATGTACCAACATAAAAATGAGGGATCAAAACCTCGTAGTTAGTGGTATCAATTTCAAAGTGAGTAGATTACTTTTAGCAAAAGGTTAAGTTTAAAAGAGGCACAAAGGGCCAAAAAGTTTGAATGAGTGTTAGTTCTTTTTTTGTCTTTTTGAAATCTTAAGTCAATATGATTAGATTCATTTACAATTTTGATTAAGAAAAGAGTTTAAAAAAATGCAATGGCATAAGGCCAAAGTTTCTAATTTGCAATAAGGTATGAGTTTAGAAATCACAAGTAAAGAAGTTTTTTGAAAGGGGGGAGAGATTTGAAATTTAAGAAGTGGGAGGAGATGAAGAGACTAATCCTAAGCATATAATTAAAAGTTAAGAGTTGAAAAGATCTGACCAATGGGATGTAATCCAACAGACAAGAATGTCATATAGAAAACCCAATTTTCCTTTGGACTTTGGATCAAGCAATATCAATAAGCAAATAGAAATATGAAGAGCAAGGCATCAAATAAAGTTAGCCCCATCCAAGCAAGCAACTTCACAGCTAACAGTCTTCTTTGTCTCCTCATGTATCAAATGACATACTCCTTGACTAGCTCAGCATAAGGCATTAGACATAGGTTCAAAGTAACAGTTGCATCAAGACCATGTAACAGATGAATTCATGTAGATACTTGCATCAGATGAAAGCTCAAATCACAATAACTTGGTTTTAGAAATGTTGGCATTGGCCAAGTCCTTTTGCATAGGGAATGTTGCCTAATTCTAAGTCTAGAGCTCATATCAAATCCAACAGTCCACACAAACATCATTTAGGGTTTTTGTTGTTTATTAAGTTTTTTAAGGTCCTAAGACCACAAAGAAACAAGATACACAAACAAATATATACAATCACAATATATGGCTCAAGTGAGCAAAGTGAAAATGGCATAAACATAAACAAGTTAAATGATATGTAAAATGGCAAATGAAATGGTAAATGACTTGAATTTAAATTTCATAAAGTAAACGACTTGAAATTAAGAGCAATAATAACAAAAGTTAGTCAAATGTTAGTTGATTAGATGTTAGTGGTGTTTTGCTTTTCAATTGATTAAGTCATTCTTTGGAAAACATTCAACCCTCTATTCACAAGCATGGATCCTTGAACCAAGACATCTTCCAAAGTAAGGAAAAAAGGCCAAGTTTCCACACAATACCATGAAAGGTGGGAGACTTACAATCTCACTTACTATAATGATATGCCTTTGGGTCAAAATTTAGCGCTATGTTAAGCAATCGTAATTGGACTTATGTAGAAGTCACAACTATCTGAGGTCGGGCAATAAATTTTTTTGTGTTAATGCATGTTAGAGATATGGTATAATGAACCATACTCCTAAAACATACCCCACACAAAAAGAAAATGATCAAAGGATGGACCTAATCTCATCCTTACTTGTATTGGTTCATCTAACACAAAGTTATTATGAACCAATTAGCCTTAGGATATTGAGACTTCATTGATCAATGAAAGGGATGAGATAGAAAGGGATTGAAGATGAAGAGAGAGGGGAGATGAGATAAACACAAATTGGTCATGGGAGGAATTTTATCAAATTAAAATCATTCATTCATTTTGGGAGATGAAATGTACATTTCATCAATCCCCTAAATCCAATTATTCTAATCCAACAAAAGTCAAATCAACCTTGACCAAGGCCCAAACACATAGTCAAACTTCATAAGTCAATAAAAATGGCTCAACATAATCTCTACACAATTAATCAATTAAAAATCAAATTAAAATGCATTTAAATTAAATTATGTTTGATCAAAAACCTAAAACCTCTTCAAAATACCAAAAAAATAGCCAAGAGAGTTATCATAGATCAAACAAGGTTAAAGTACCTTGGATAAAAAAATTCATAATTTTTGAAAAGTCAGAAGTATTTTTAAACAATTAAAAATATACACAAAAGCAATTAATTCATGAAAAATATCAAAATTAATCCAAAAAATAATTTTAATTCAGAAAATCAAAGAGGAAAATATTTGAAATTTTTTGGTGAAAGTCCCATATTTTTGGATTAAAAATGAAATTGATATGAATTAATTAAAAATAATGGATTAAATGAAATAATCAGAAATTCAAAAAAAAAAGGAGAGCCATCTGATCTCCCTCATTAATTGAGGTGGCAGATCAGATGGTTGGAAACGTGCGCTCCACATGTTCTCAAGTTAATGCATGTACACGCATGGTAATCAGAAGCAACGCACGAGATTAAAATAATTCAAATAGATCAGATGGCCTGGATTGATCCAGCGCACCACCGGAGCCCTAGCTCCGGTCATCTTCTCCGGCGAGGACCACCGGACTGGTCCAACTCAAACCTCATGAAAAATGAAAAGTGAGTACACTAATTTGAAGGAAAAATGCCCAGGAGCACGAATCTGACCTCAATTTTGTCCAATTCCAAGTATATAAAAAGATACAGGGATTTGAATTTTGAGGATTATGAACTGAGTTGCTTCAATTTGACCTCAAAGCAACTCAATTTTCTTGCCTACATTGGTAGGACTTCAGACAACCAAAAATCAACAAGAATGGTGAAGAATTGAGGAAGAATCGAAGAGATGGAAATTCTGAAAAATCACCTTCAATGGAGCTTCAAATTGGCACGATCTTGCTTTCAATTATGCTTGGCCTTGCTTCAGATGCTTGATGGAAGTGAAATAGATCAAGAAAAGGGATGGGCTCTTGGAGTTTCAATCTCAAAACATATGGAGAATTGAAACTCGATTTTCAAAGAAAATCTTCAAGTTTATCCTTCAATGGTGAGGGTTTGAGGTTGCAGGTTCAAAGCTTGGGCATGAGGTCCTTAATTCTGAGCAATGAGGGTCTTATTTATAAGCCATGAGATTGACTTTTGCACACTTCCAAATTTGGCAAATTTTGAAATTCTCCTTTGCACGGTTGCATGGACGTGTGCTAGGCCCATGAGATGATGTGATCTGATCCATAATTAAATGTTAATCATGCTAAAACCATGTTGGAAGGCCATGCAAATGTGTATGAAAAATGGAAGTTGAAATCATCCAAATGGTCCTTTAACTTACACCCATGCGCAAGTCCTTCATACTTTGGCCAAATGAGACGATCTATGACTTTTTGGAAATGTGAGATTAAGGGGAACAACTTTCATGTTTAACACTTTTTAATTTGAATCTTGGATCATGATTAATTTTGAGGTGTAAGTTTGGGAAATCAAACATATTTGAAAATTTTCTAAGTCCCAAGCCAAATGTTCACTTCTTCCACCTTGAATAACTTTTTCTATGGACTTCAAATAAGAAAGGTTCCTTCATTAAAGTTGTAGCTATTTCAAACCTATTCAATTTGGTCACAAATTGGACCTCATTTTGATTTGGCATGAAGGCGTTATGCATTTTAGAAGTTGAGGAAAATCACTTGTTCAATGGTAGTGACCCAAACTGACCTATAATGTTTCCACTTGACACATGCATTTTCAAGTTGAATTTGCACTTCCTACAAACATCAAAGTTTAAGTAGACATCTTGAATTTTATCATGCAATTTGAATGTATTTCATATTATAAAAATTGAGCAAGTTATGATCTTGGGAATTTGACCTCCAAACTAAGGTTCAAACAAAATGACCTATAATCTTTCATCATAAAAAATGACTTTCCAAACAAACCTAGCTCTTGACCTCAACATTAAAGTTGTTTGTAATGTCATATTGAGTAACTTTGATCTTGGAATCATTTTCATATGATAAAAAGTGTAGGAGATAGGGTCTAGGGAACCCCAGTTTTGACCAATTGACTTTCTTTGGTCAACCACCATGAACCATCTGATAGCTTCACATTCTCTTGATTTTTGGGACTCATGGAGGATCATATATGTGTAGTATGATGTAATATGAAGTTCCCTTGAAATATTTGATCAATTGTTGAATAAAATTGTTGAAGAAGTCACACAAGATACCTAGATGGATTAGGGTTTCCAAGGCAAACAAATTTCAAATCCTTGATGAAATCTTGATCAAATTAACAAATTAAGAACATGAGGATCCATATATGATAATTAATCCAATGTAAACCAATTATTGATTATGCTCCTTGCATTGAGGGTCTCAAACCCTAGATATGAGCATGATAGAGCATAGGTGAGCATACACACTACCTACAAAAGCAACAAACTATACATTGACATATTTTGGTATTTTGGTTAGTAAACAAAGAAAAAATGAAGTATGATACAATAAAATGTGCTTTGTGATCTCTCCCAATTCAAACCCAATGAATGAGGGGTAAGAAGGATGCAAGGTGTGATCCCAATGCCAATGCATATGATGGGATAACATGAGGGATCTTAGGGTCAAATTGGGGTCTTACATGATCTCTCCCAATGAAAACCCAATGAATAAGGGGTAAGGAGGATGCCGAGGTGTGATCCCAATGCCAATGTATATGATGAAATAACATGAGGGATCTTAGGGCCAAAATTGGGGTCTTACAGGCGATCAAGTCATTCATCAAGAAACTTATATCTTAGATTCTTGGGCAGAACCTTAAGTTCTACTGATGGTTGCTTACGGTTTGGGATTGGATTAGGTGTAAGTGCTAATCATTCTCTTAGGTCATCATCAACATATCAGTTATGGTATTCATCCTCATCTTTTATTTCTTCGGCTTGAAGCTCTACTAATTCTGTAATTTGCTGGGGAGGTGTGGATGCTAACTCTTTTATGAATTCATCAATGATGTCTATAAAACAACAAATGGGTCTCAAGTATCCTAGATTTATTTTTTTACATATGGAAAGAGGCATCAAATTGACGTTATCTCCAAGATCACATACTGCCTTGTCGATGATAAACTTTTCTTTTACACAAGGAATAGAAAAACTACCAGGGTATTTCAATTTAGGTGGCATGTTGTTTTGGATAATGGTACTACACTCTGCGGTGAGTGCAATTGTCTCGTCATCTTTAAGTTTCTTCTTATTCGACAAGATCTCTTTTAGGAACTTAACATATAAGGGAATTTCAGTAATGGGCTCAGTGAAAGGTATAATGACATGAAGTTGTTTTAGGAGCTCGATGAATTTCTTAAATTGACCCACATTCTTAGTTTTGGCTAGTCTTTGAGGGTATGTTATCTTTGATGAAACTTGCTTTGTATGTTTTCCAATATTCTCAGGTCATGTATGAACCTATTGGTAAAACCCCTTTGATTTTTCCCAAGTGATGTCAGGTCATGTATGAACCTATTGATGAAACTTGCTTTGTATGTTTTCCAATATTCTCAGGTCATGTATGAACCTATTGGTAAAACCCCCTTTGATTTCTTCCAAGTGATGTTAGGTCATGTATGAACCTGTTAATTAAATTCTTTGAATGTTCCAGTGTCGTCAGGTCATGTATGAACCTGCTGTTGAAAATTCTTTGAATAGTCAAGTGTTGTCAGGTCATGTATGAACCTGTTGTTGAAAATTATTTGAATGTTCCAGCGTCGTCAGGTCATGTATGAACCTGCTGTTGAAAATTCTTTGAATAGTCAAGTGTTGTCAGGTCATGTATGAACCTGTTGTTGAAAATTCTTTGAATGTTCCTGTTTTGTCAGGTCATGTATGAACCTGTTGTTGAAAATTCTTTGGATGTTCCAGCATTGTTAGGTCATGTATGAACCCGTTGCTGTTGAGCTTTTATTCCAATATTCCCAGGTCATGTCTGAACCTGTTTTTGAAGAATCTTTCCAATGTTGTCAAGTCATGTATGAACTTGTTCTAGAAATTTTCTCAAAATGTTCAAGTTTGTTATCCGGTCATGTATGAACCTGTTGATATACTCTCTTTGATTTTTCTGAGTTTGTTAGGTCATGTCTGAACCTACTGTCAGAACTTCTTGATATTCTCCAGCATTGTCAGGTCATGTATGAACCCATTGCTGTTGAGCCTTTATTCCAGTATTGTCAGGTCATGTATGAACCTATTTTTGAGTTTTTATTCCAGTGTTGTCAAGTCATGTATGAACTTGTTGCGGAAATTTTCTCAAAGTATTCAAGTTTGTCATCAGGTCATGTATGAACCTGTTGATATAATCTTTTGAATTTTTCTGAGTTTACCTGCTGTCAGAAATTCTTGATATTCCCCAACATTGTCAGGTCATGTATGAACCTGTTGTTGAGCTTTCATTCCAGTATTACCAGGTCATGTATGAACCTGTTTTGAAGAATCTTTCTCTATGTTTATTTCAGTGTTGTCAGGTCATGTATGAACTTGTTGATACACTCTATTTGATTTTTTTTCTGTTTGTTGACAAGTCATGTTTGAACTTGCTGTCAGAACCGTTCTTGGTATTCCCCAGCATTGTCAGGTCATGTATGAACCTGCTGTTGAGATTTTATTCCAATGTTATCAGGTCATGTATGAACCTGTTGTAGAAAGTTTTCTTATTCGGGTTTAGTAAGTCATGTGTGAACTTACTACCGAAATCCCTTGTATTCTAAGCGTCGTTTATCAAATTTCACTTTGAGTACTCCCCAGTGTGCGTCTGATTCTCTAGCAGTTTTGTTTTCCCCAGCAAATTTGTTTTTTACCATTTGTTTGTCTCCCTGTGGACCACCAGCATTCCCCACAGATTAGTCTGTCTAGTAGCATCTCCTGTTAAGGGTCCACCATATCCCTAGCAGATTAAAAAATCACAAAAAAAAAAAGAATCACGCGTCCATGCATATCATATCATATCATATCATATCATATCACATCATGTCATAGGGATTCAGGATCAAAATCCGGGTCTTCTTAGTATTTAACCATCTCCCACTATGATCATATGAAGAGTGTTCTGCTTCATATTCTCTAGTGAAGACGCTTAAATAGGGGCAACTGTCATACCCCGATTTTGGTCCTGAATTTTTTTCCATTTATTTTTATTTTTATTTGGCACTTGGCCTAAAGTTCATTTGCATACATTCATGACCAAAGGCAACCATCCATTCCCAAATCCATATTTTTTTATAAACATTGGTCATTATCTAGTTTTTTTGATCATGGTGTTTTTTGATTATAAAATGGATTCTAACTATTTGACTTTTTAATTTACAATTTGATTTTAATTTCAAATTAAGTCTAATTCCAAATTTCAATTTAATCTTAATTGTGTTTTTACTAATGATTCAAACTCTAATTGATTTTTAATTTCCAAATAAAATGTTAGAATTTGACATCAAAGTAGTTTTTATAAATTATAGATTAATTTGATTTTAATTGGTTTTTATTTGGTTTTTTGATTCTTAATTGACATTTAGATTAGTTTTGGATTATTCCTAAAAATCCATATCCATTTTATAACCAAACATGATCCATTTTCCATCCATAGTTTATTTCAAATCAAAATAGTACATACACTCATTTCATAACATTCAATAATATTTAACTTTCAAACATTTCCAAACTCATTTTCATACATACATTTTCATTTAACATTCATGCATTCCAGTAATTCATTCCAAAAAAAGAAGAGTTCAACAACACATGATAACAAATCCATATCCATTTTCATTATCCATTTGGAACCAATTTAAACCATTTCATATCCAAGATCCATTCAATCATAACAATTAACCAACTAACCCAAAGTTCATTAATCCAAAACAGTTATCCAACAAAAACAAATCCCTTTCCATCTCCTCTCAATTTCCACTGGAGGAGAAAATCGAGGTCAAAAAATTGGTGCTGCCACTTATCTTAAAAATCACACGCGCCGGAATGTTGATAGCAGCGGCGCCACACCTTCTAATGTCAGCAAGGAGTTCAAGGACCTACTGATGCAAGCTTTGCTTCAAGTTGAATTTCCTGTACTCAAGATCTGAGTTGAAGTGTTCCGGGTTGTTGCTGCGGCAGATTTTGTTAAACATAGTCTGTGGCCGGATCTTGTGCCTAATCTGCAATCTGCTATTCAGAATAGCCATCTTATCAACGGTTCAAACTCCAAGTGGAATACGATCAATGCACTTATTGTTCTTCATGCACTTATTAGACCTTTTCAGTTTTTTTTGAATCCCAAAATTGCAAAGGAGCCCGTACCACCTCAATTAGAGCTCATAGCCAAAGAAATTCTCGTGCCTTTGCTTGCTGTATTCCATCAATTTGTTGGAAAGGCTATAGCAAACCATGACAATGCAGACATAGAAACTAAGAAAGCCATCCTCACTATATGAAAATGCTCACATTTTACAGTAAAGCCTACCTGCCAAAGAACAAACCAGCAGAGGATAAGAGATATCAAAGAACAATTATAGCAAAACACGCATCATAATAGAAAAATAGAAAGCCAAAGACACTGTCGAAGGAAAGAAACCCCAAGTATCCTCGCATTATTGCAACACCAAGAAACAAGTTGGACCACTATCAAATACTTAAGTTTCCGCTAACTACTGAGTCTGCAATGAAGAAAATTGAAGACAATATAACACTTGCATGCTTTTTACGCAACAAATCAAAGAAGAAATTATCTCAATGTACCAAAACCGCCAGCAATGGTTTGTCTTCCTCTAGGACAAAGTCTGTATCTAAGCAGGTTGAAAATCAAATCCCATCTGGTGAGCAAGACAGATTGTCTCTGTCATGTGGTATTGGTAGAACTAAAGATTTGTTAATACAAACAGAAGATGATTCTAGCAGACAAGTGAGAAAACCAGAAGGTACAAATGCAACTAGAAAATCAGAGGCTGAACACAATTCGAATGGTGATGGCAATGCTATACCTCTTAAGTTCTATGTTAGAAAGAAATAAAGAAATGGAGTCAAGTTACTGAAGGATGCCATGCTTGCTCTCCCACCATATTGAAAAAGGGATCTACATTACTCCATGGAAACAAGCCACCCAAAACCGAGTACAAAACCAGAGCTGTGATCAAAACCGAAACTGCTTTTGAATCTTCAATATTTTTTACTGCAGTAACACAAAGCAATTGGCAAGTCAGTTAAAATTTCAGAAAAATATCCCAAATTGGCATTAAGACAAAAACAAATAAGAAAGCACGAGTTCAGGATACCATTTTCGAATTGTAGCATCAAACAGGACAACCCGATACTGAGCACAAAAAGCACTTCTGGAAATTTTCTCTATTGAATCTCTAGACCAAATCCCAAACCCTAAAATGCGTGGAGGATAAATAGAGAGAAAGAAATCAGTGAGAGGCACGAAAAAAATTGAGAGGCGGAACAAAAACACCACAAGAAAACCCTAATCCCGGAATCAAAAACAAACCTGTTTTGAAGAGGCGAAGGAGGGAGGTTTGAGCTTCATCGTTGCCGTCGTCACCGCCGGAGGTGAGCTCTTTTTTTTGTTTCAGCCATGATTTCTTGCATGATTCAGAGTGATTGAGTGAGATACGAGCGATTGGGAACGAGATTGAGAGAGGAGAGACGCGATTGAGAGAGGGTTTTGGTGAGAAAAATGTGAGGTTGAGAGCGAAGGAGAGATTTGCTGAGTGTGAGATTGTGAGAAGGCGCGATTGGGAGAGAGGATGACGAGATTGAGGGGATGAGAATGAGGAAACAGGAGAGAACTCAGAGGCAACGAATGGTTTCTGTTCCCATGTTTTTTTTCTTTTTTCTTTTTATTTGTTTCTTTATATTTGTTAACAGAATAAATTTTGAAAACCATTAAAAACACGTTTAAACTTCCTAAGTCTTGGTTAATAAATGTTTTTTTATATTTTCAATTCATACCCCATTGAAAAACCCAACAGCCAAGCGGCTGGGTTTAATTTTCTGTTTTTTTCTTGGTAGTCCAACAGACTGTTTTTTATATTAGTTTTTATTTTTTATTTTTAATCTATTCTGGTTTAATATCTAAATTAGCATTAAATTGATAACTAATCATATTTGGTCTAGTGGAGAGGGGGTAGTTTTCATACTCTTTAGTGGAGTGGGTTCGATACCTATATGTAGCATTTTATTTCTTTTAGCATTCATTTTTTATGTTTATGTTTTATTGTAATTTCTCCTATACTCATGGTTTCATTACTGTTTAATGACACAAATTTGGTTTTCTTTTAATTTCATCATCCATTCAAACCGCTTTAAACTTTTAAAATCACACTTTTCTCGATTCAATGTCGAGCCCATTTTCATACCCTTGTAAGTCGATTGCTTTTAAGCATCACCATCAACCTCACATAGCTTACTCTTGGGCTTTCTTACAATGAGATGGCTCTCTTGCACTTACACTCATACTTTGCATTATTTGTCGTTTGGGCCCGATTTAATTATTTCATGATTTTGAATCCCTATTTGACAAAATGTATCCCACTCCCCCGATGTGTAATAATTTTGTACTGTTTTATTTCTTTATTTGTTTGACTGTTTAGATAGATACTAACACAAGAATAAAATCAACCATTTCCAAAAATACAAAAATAAGGACTCGATCCAACGTCGAGTATTTTCTCAATAAACAAATCAATTCATTTCTCCCTCCTATTTCTTTTCCATTTCTTTCAAACTTTCATCAAACGCTTGATTCAACGTCAAGCCATTTTTTCTAATAAAAACTCAAAAAATATTAATTCATAGTTAAGACCTTTTCATAAAGATGGAAGTGGAAATTGGTGTATACCGCGCACTCCTGAGACTAGGATTCGAGATGTATATCTCGCCAATCCTAGCTCTCGCCATCATCCAAATTCATTCACTTTGTTCTCTCGAACACTCATTCAAATTTCTCTTAAACGTCCATCAATACTTGATCTAGGGTCAAGTCATTTTCACAACAAAACCCAAAATACCTAATTCTTATCTTAACCTTTTTCAATAAAGATGGAAATGGAACATGGTGTATACCGTGCACTCCTGAGATTAAGATTTGAGACGTATGCCTCGCATATCTTAGCTCTCGCCATCGTCTAAAATTGTCAATGCGGTTTCTTCAAACCCTTTCTCAATCAAATTCAAAACACTTAATTCTTATTAAACATTTTTCGCAAATAAGATGGAAATGGAACGTGGTGTATACCACGCACTCCTGAGACTAGGATTCGAGATGTATATCTCGCTCATCCAAGTTCTCGCCGTCACTCAAAATACATCCAACCGATCAAACTCTTTTCTCGCCGCCGTGCGATTAATCAAAAACCTTTTTCATAAATGAAAGATATATTGTCTTAAGGTGATGCAAAATAATGTTTCGGCCACGATTGTTGAGTAGAGATAAATGACGCTTTTCCGAATGTAGATTTATAAATCCGTTCGATGTGTGGTATGCGTCCACTCCTCATCTGTTTTGGGTAAAACAATGTTTTCGTCGATTAATACAGTATAGCTTTCGCTAAAATCGACCAACAAACAAACATTTTTCTACCCATAACTACGTAAGCCTTGATTTCTCTTTTGAGATACGTAGGAGCAGGATTTGTAAATCTTGTCAGGCCCACTAATAAAAAACTTAGGTTTAGTCCTTCGTCAAAAATCCAAAAATATTCTTCTCTCTTATATTCTTTCTTTTCCCACCTAATAAACTGAAAAGCCTAATATTTTAACTAACACTAACGCACACAACTAACCTAATGGTTCCCGTTGAGTACAACGGACGTGAGGGGTGCTAATACCTTCCCCTTGCGTAATCGACTCCCGAACCCTGATATTGGTTGCGATGACCATATCTTATCCTTTCTTTTGTCTTGGGTTTTATCGATATTTCCCCTTTCCTTTTTAGGAATAAATAAAGTTCGGTGGCGACTCTGTTCAGTCCATCATTGCGAGCGTGCGATTGCGCTTCGCTTTGAAGTCGTATCCCCATTTTTTTCGAGGTGCGACATATATGTATTGGAATAAGGATTTCCTTGTGCATAATTTTGACATGGTCTCGTGTAGTTCCAGTCAAGATTTAGCAATAAGTAGCCATATGTCCTTGGACTCTATAAATTTTGCAATCTAGGGATACAACAACTACAATGACTGGAGTGGTTATAGTTAAATTGTTGATTTTTTGGGTAAGTTCCTAAACTTTAGCATTTACATGATCAAATCCATTGACTTCGAACGTTTCTCCTTTTTGTTGGGTTTTCTCAACTTGAAGTCTTTCAGTTCCCCATTGGTATTGATTTTGAGCCATGTTTTCGATAAGTTGGTAGGGTTTGTTCATTAAGGTTCCGCCAATAGCAACATCTATGGTCATTCTGGTGTTTTATATTATACCATTATAGAAAGTATGAATAATAAGTCATTGTTCTAATTCGTGATGAGGATATAGTCTATTGTATCTTTATATCTTTCCCATGCATCAAAAAGTGATTCTACTTCAGTTTTTTTAAAAGTATTTATAGGATTTCTTAACACTGCCGTTTTGCTTGGTGGAAAATATCTAGCTAAGAATACCCTATTGAGTTTATTCCTAGTGGTGATTGAGTTCACAGATAGAGATTGTAGCCATGATCTGGCTTTATCCCTTAGGGAAAATAGAAATAAACGTAATCTAATGACTTATGGATTTGCACGACTACTCTTTAATGTGTCTGCATCCTATACAAACATTGATAAATGAAGATTTTGGTCCTCTGTAGGATTTCCAGAGAATTGGTTTTGTTGCACAATTTGCACTAGAAACAGTTTCAGTTCAAAAGAGTTCGCATGGATTGCAGGTGGAACAACGCTTGAGTCTGGTTCTTCCTTAGACAAAACTGCATAGTCCTTGAGTGGACGGTTATCAGATTCAACCATGGGTTTAAATATGGTTTTAAGTTCACGTATTCGGCATTTCAGGTGAATGTAACGCTCAATTTTAGGGATCAATTGTTCTAACTTCTCTTTGTGAGAATGATTGTTGGGCATACAACCGGTAAAAATAAAATAAAATGCCTTAATCTATACAACGCAACAATTGAGTTACGATGTTGACTAAATAAAAGTCCCCGACAACGACTCAAAAAATTGATGTGTTCCTAGTGTGTGATAACTTATCCTCAAGTGCACGGACTTTATCAAAGTAATACAAAAGATATCGAACCCACAAAGATTTTTGAGTCAACATAACTGATATCTACTGTTGCTATGTAAATTTAAGGCTGGTCGATTTTTGTTTGTTTTGAGAAGGAGAATAGAATTAAAGCTTGTTTCAGAAGATAATTAAAAGCGAGACTGGAATGTAATTTTCAATCACTCCTCTAGGACTCAATAACTCTTTGGAGTTTACTTTGGTTTTTTAAAATATTTTTTGGAAGAAATTATTAACTTAAAAACACTTCTCACTTTTGAACAACCCATGTTATGTTTCGAAACCGCAAAAGTCATGTTGTCGCTCCACATATTACAATTTCGAAACAATTTTTGAAAACTAATAAATCCTAATTAATGACTAAAACGTTGTTGCTGTTTTTAAAAATTAAACCCAATTTTTACGATCGGGTGACTGGTCTCACACTATCGCATTATTGACCAATATGTGAGTGTTTTCACTTTCGCGCAAAACCTTTTAATTTAAAACTAAAAATCAAAACCAAAAAAATAAGTTAATATTGAAATTACACGCCAATTTGATTTACTGAGTCCCTTCGGAATGACAGTCTTCACATCCGGACTCTTAAGAATTTTAACTAGACATAATTGAAACGAAGCTCATTATTATTATTATTATTATTATTATTATTATTATTATTATTATTATTATTATTATTATTATTATTGCAAAATAGAAACTTGAACCTGATAAATTCATATTTATTCAAGGTAATACCACGAACTAGCATGCAATATATATATATATATATATATATATATATATATATATATATATATATATATATATATATATATATATATATATATATATACCAACAAGTGATAATAATAAGTGAAACTTAGAAACAAAAACAATAACAATTGGAAAGGATTAAACACTTAAAGGATGGAAAACAATATTTAAAGCTTGAAGTAAATAAGTGCAGGAAATTTAAGAAGAAAATACTTACGGAAAATAAATGTAGTGCAGGAAATTAAAGCGAAAAAACTTGAATAACATATGTTGGAATTGAATTGAAGAAAATGCTTAAACATTAATTTATCCAAGTGTAAGCTCAAAACTCTGAAAACTATGGTGTACTAACTGTCTGGGATGAAAATTTTAACACTTTACAAACTGAATTTTTCTGCCTAGTTAACTCTAAAAATAAAACTTGGATCCTTTAAAACCTAAAAGTTAAAACTATACATAGTGTTGTAAATGCTGAAGTGATGAGGAATTCGTGTATAAATCAGTTGAGGAGAATATGGGTGAGTGGGAGAAACTCAATTATGCAGCTTCTAAAAATCTGGGCATGAAGTCCATAGCGTTCTCCATGGCCTATATGGTGTTCGTTATGAGTTTAATATGGGTGATGTGGTAAGTGAGGGGGTTATGGCGAGCGACGTGCCCCTGTGGCGAATGCCACATGTAGAAAATATCACTTTTGAAGTGCTTCATGCTTACGTGCTCTTTTTCTCCACTTTTCGACCAATTTTGCTTCACTTTATCTCATGCCAACTCCAAATGGAGAATCTCCGCAACACAATCAAAAGACAAACATAACATTATATATAAACATGAAATGGATATAAAACATATAGGAATGCATGCGAATCGAGTCAGAAAATGCTATAAGTTTCATGGTTATAAGCTGGTCCAGGAGACCGCCCGAGATCAGCTCATCGGGAGATAATAGAGAGGAGCAGACACAATTAGATCATGTTGAAGATGTATTGCCTAGATGTTGTTGCATTGTGGAGATTGTGCAGGAAAATATTGACATAAGTATCTTCCCTGATGGGTCTGGTGTGAGGTAGATCCTAGATGCCATTATGACAGAGGGGTATTGATGTATCAGAGATAGCGTCGAAAGGTAGGGGGGATTGATGGCTGAGGAGCCCGAGGAGACAAAAGAGATATAGTCTGACATACATAGTAGTGCATTAGTATATAGTAGTAGTACAATGAATTGTATTTTATTTTAACATCATGCTACTTTATCACTGTTCTCGACTTTTTTTATACATTTATTGGTATTTTATTTATGTATGACATTTTTGAACCATTTGGATTTATGTACATCATTTTTTGTATATCGATTGTATGATTTAAATCTCTTCACATAACATGATACATAACACTTATAAATCTTCATTTGAATACATGTAAACAAAATATAATATGTAAATACGTAACTACGTAAAATAAACGAAGATGCATCTCCAAAATATTGTAATGTTCAATCAGAGTTTGGTGCGTCTAAAGATGCATATCCAAAATCTTAAGGTATTTTAGTATTTTCACATAGTGTGTCAGTAACCCATATAATGCATTAAGAAATCCCCAAATTTGGGAAAATACGATAAAAATACCAGAAATTCCAAAAAAATTGGTACGCAACACCAAAAATTCTCAAAATTTCCGTGGACAAACAAAAATTACTAGAATTTTCTAAATTTCCAGTATACCAGAAATTTTGAGTATATTTGAAATTTCCGGTAATAGAGCAGAACTTCCAAAAAATGCTTTATTTGTGTGGTTCGAAGCCGACAGAGTCATCTACAAATTCGTGTAGCGATTGTCCGCAGTTTTTCACCACATACAAAATATATTTTGCTATGTAATAAGTTTAAATTAAATATTTTCTCGCCCTTATATGATATTGATAGTATACTTTTTTGTGATGTAAATGACAGATGTTTGAGTCCCGATCTGAAGTATTAGTCCGGGCACAAAATATTGGCAAACAACATGGTATTATAGTTGTGACTGTTCATTCTGATACTGCAAATGACCAGCGAGGTAGGAAAGATAAATTTATTTTGGATTGTGAGAGAAGAGGTAATTATAAAAGGAAGAATACATCTGAAAGTGAAATGACTTTTAGGCTTAGATTTGTGTCGAGTGGTAGCGATTGGAAGGTGGTGGTTAGGTGTGGGTTTCACAATCATAAACTATCTGAGAATTTAGATGGACATGACATATTAGGTTGTCTAAAAGTTCATGAGAGACAGTTTGTGAATGACATGACGAAGTACAACATGGCTCCACTATATATAGTTTCTTCCTTGAATGACAAAGATCCAGGAAACCTCACCAATGTTACCTGATCGGGAAAACAGCAAGTGTACTATTTTGCCAATGTAGTAATAATAGGGATTTTTCCCAATGATCGATCTTGAAGATTGCACAACAATACAAGTTTAAATTGTGACTAAATTGAACAAAACAAATAGTTGAGATTTTGTAAAAAGTCACTGTATGAGAAAATAAAAAAGGGTAAATCTTTACACAATTTATAATAATATGCCAAGGATGGTGTATGAATATCTCCTGTAATGACCCTTGAGTGCATATCTCCTTAACAATGCAAAATGTTCAATTACCAGATCTTAAAATCGTTTCATCCTAAGACCTCAGAGGGAAACCTTTGGTCATTCATTTTAATCTCTAAGTCCTTAGGCGATTATAATGAAACAAAGCAATTACAAATTAACAAGATAAAACCGGTAACCATAGGGTATCCCTAGCCCTGGGTGACATCTACTATGGTTTCACTGTACAAACACCTTAACAATTGCAATCCCACAAATTGTTAACCATATAACAATCCTAATTTTTCTGATAAAGAAAGCATTACGAACATTGCACAGTGAAATTAACAACAAAAATTATATATTAAGGAAATTATCAATTCAGAGTCATTACACGATCAATTCAGGGACACCACCCTGACATTGGGGGGTTTAGCCTCTCATATTATTCAAATAAGATACAAAATAAAATTTAGACATTACAAAAGTACGGGAATTCCTTTGATCTTCAATCACATCCGCTCTTGAAGGACCTTCATTCTTCGCCGCTTTTGATCACTTCAATCTTAATCGTACCAAAATTCGTAATCGTGAAAAGTCCCCTTCTCCGTATTCAAAAATCCCCTAAATAGTTCCTGATCACTAATTTGATGTAGCAAAAGTCCAAAATGCCCTCCAAGATCAGCCATGCCAAAATACAGCAAAAACTGGAAACTGAGGTGTCCAAGCCAACACTGGCCATGTCAGGCAACACGATAGGCCGTGTTGGATGTCTGGCTGCAAGGGCTGACACGCCCCTTCCAGGGTGGCTGACACGGGTCGTATTAGTTGACACGGGCACCCGTGTCAGCTTCCTGTTTTATGGCTATGGCTCTCTTCTCCTGACATGGGCCATGTTGGGTAACACGGGTGGCCGTGTCAGGGATACTATATTGTCCAATTTCCTCTTCCGACAGGCCCGAAACTTCTGATTCCCTTAGTGATTCCTTCGATATTCTTGCTTACACCTGAAACTAGTAAAACTACCATAAAGATACATAAAATGGAGTATAATGATGCAAACCAAATATGATCAACAAATTGAAACAAAAATGCAAAACATATAATTTACTAAACAGAACAACAAAACAGGTAGACTAATATGTTACCGACTTCGTGAAATTGTGTCGAATGAGTGTCAGAAAACAAGTAGAATTGGAGACTGATCACACGATGCTACTGTGATCTTTCGCGATTCCTGTTCACTTTTCATTCCCTGTTTTACTCTTTCCTGACTTCCGACTTCCACTACACTTTCACATTGATACACCTTTTGGCCTGTAGCTTTTCACACTCTCACCAAATCTCTCGGGGTCAAAGTGTTTTCACTCAAAAATAGAGCATGCAAAGTCAACTCTTAGGTTTGAATAACAGATACCTTCATAACAAAAACACACAACACACACTATTCGATGGCTTTTTGGGTTGTAGTGGGGCTAAGGTGCAAGGTGGGGAAACTTAATAAAACAAAAAGGGAAAAACTAGAGGTTCAGGCTCGGAGCCTGTGTTGCTACCCTCGTAACTGTGTTTAATCTTTTAGTTAAGAGGTTTTTCTTTTGGGCACCGTTCTTGTTAAGATTCATTGGCTCTTATTTTTTTCTTATTTTTTATTTCTCTTTTGAGCACACTTTTTGATAACCTCAATTCTTCTAGATAAGTGCTTCATGATACTTCTCATAATTTTTCATTTCTCTTTTTTTTCTTCTTCTTTTTTTAAGTTTCGTACTTTTCTATTTTTCTTTTTATGCACTTATCTACTTTTCATTGGTGTCCCAAAAATTTGATGAAACCCCAAACTTATGATTTTCCACATATCTGGGGTCAACAACACTTATCCAAGCAAGGTACGGTAGTGTTTGGGCTTACGGTTATTTACAGTGGTTAAACAACAAACAAAAGGAAATATGGCTCGAATAGGGTGAACGAAGGGTAATAATGGCGGGTTGGATGGAAAGGCTCAGGGTTAAAATAAAAAGTTGCCTCAGTGTGTACATGTGTCTTATGAAATTCCAGCATCTCTTATGCAAACTCAGAGAGACAGAGACATACCTGATAAGCTCTCATGATGACAAGTGTTTAGCCTTTTTGTAGTTCTCACCATGTTTGGTATAGCTTGTAGGCTTCCAAGATACCTCTCAGTGTGATGTAGCTTCGTCTTTGCTTCGGTTACAGAGTATTCCTGAGTAGTATAGTGATAGAGAATCACGTCCGATTATTCAGATCAGCAACATCGACTTTCGGGGGTTTCCAGAAGAGTAAGTAGAGGAGTGTGTCTTTCATCCAATCGCTCCAAGCTTCATTATTCATCCGACACGAATGTCCTCTATCTATAACACATAACATACCACATAACTAATTACTTAAAACAAAAATAATAAAATGCTGAAAATACTAAGAACAAATAATAACCCCCCCCCCCCCCCACACACACACACACACACATACACACTTGAACCAAACATTGTCCGCAAAGTTTAATCGCAGATAGAGGGGGACTCACACAGGCTCACTGCGGTGGAGGAAATTGCAACATCAGTCGTTGCATCATCGTATGCATCTCATCCATAAGAGTCCCTTGACGGGCTTGCTTTATGCCTTGGCGTGTTTGCTCCGCTCGGAGATCGCCGATCTCTGTCTGCATCCACGACCATTGGTCTAATGTCACATATGACGACCTGGCATCTGGGGGCATGTTGTCCTCTGGCGAAGCAACAAACTGCTCATGTTCCTGCACCTCTTCCTCTTGTTGGTCACCTGTAACAAATGAGTCAGCATTGTGCTCGTCCATATCATCTTGGGCGGCACTCTCATATAGCCAATTGGTCGGGTTGACAATGCTAATTCGTGTAGGGTCAGGAAGGGCCATAATAAACCAACAAGAACTCATTAAAGCATAATTATCAGAAATTTGTGATATCATACCTTGCTGAACCAATGTGTTCATGTGCAGTTTATGCTTACCTTCCACTGGCGTCTCATTTAGTGCAACAGGGTCATAGCCGAAATGGTGGACAATCTTTGTGATTATGCCCCCGATGGAAATTCCCCCTTGGGCTGCTCTCCCCACTCGACCCAGGTAATCCGTTGCAAATGCTGCAACACTCGCAGCAACTCGGTTTTCCATGGAAAATAGAAAGAAGAGCTCCCTATGGGTAGCCACACCTGTGTTATCACCCCTACCGAAAAATGTGAAAGCCAATACCTTTTGAGCATACCTGAAACAAGGGTTATGAATTCCAGATGCTTTCGCCCCTTTAGCAACATAATATGATTGTCCCATGATGGCCAACCAGAAAGTCTTAGCATTAAAACTATCTGGTACAGCTCCGGGGCCATACAGGGGTAGGCGGAGAATCTCACCCAGCTGCTCCACTGTCAACTCGTGGTCGACATTATATAACCTGAAATTCATCGTCCCTCTATAGTACATCGTTATACCTGTCCATCCTTTTTTTTACTTGAACTCAATGGTGCTCAAGAATTCTAAAGTGATGCGCTCATAAGTAGACGCTTCACAATGAACAAATTCAAGCATGCCGAGGACATGAAACATCCTATCTAATTCTTCCGACAGACCCAATTGAAATAAAATGTCAGAGCATAGTGTAGCAGTAAATTCATGATCATCAAGCTATGGATAAGCAAGACATCAAATAACAAGAGTCGCCACCGCGCTTTTATTGTTTCCAAGGGAAAAGGGAAAAGTACGAACAAAACCCAAAAATAAGAAGTTTTCAAATCAAAATAAATAAAATGCCAGAGATTATAGGTAAGGGGGTTGGTTAAACAGAGGGAAAGTGTTAGCATCCAAAGTGTCTTAGGTACTTCTAGGGAGCCCTTTTTTGTGTGCATGTGTGTTTTTGTACAAAATGAGGTTTGCAATAAATAGAATGGAGGGATGAGAAAATAATTCATTAATTATATTTTTGTGTTTGACAAGACCTTCGGACTTGTGCCTACGTACCAACATAAAAATGAGGGATCAAAACCTCGTAGTTCGTGATACAAATTTTAAAGTGGGTGCATTGCTTTTAATCAAAAATTAAGTTTGAAAGGCACAAGAGCCTAGAAAATGGTTTGAATGAGTTAGTTATTTTTGGCTTTTGAAAATTTTAAATCAAGTATAGTTAAGTTTATTTACATGTTTGATTAAGAAAAAAAAGTTGGAAAATGCAATGGCATAAGGCCAAAGTTTCTAGTTTGTAAAATGGTCTAAGTTTAGAAAATAACAAGTTCAAACAAAGAAGTTTTTAAAAGGAGGGAGAGATTTTGAAATTAAAGAAATCGGGAGGAGATGAAGAGACTAATCCTAAGCATAAATTTAAAAGTTAAGATTTGAAAAGATCTGACTGATGGGTAGCAATCCAATATGCAAGAATGCCATATAGAAACCCCAAATTCCCTTGGATATTAGAATCAAGCAACAAACAATGCATACAATATTAACTTGAAGAACAAGGCATCAAATAAAGATAGCCCCATCCAAGCTTTAGCCACTCCATGATCTCCTTCAAATTTGTTCATGTAACAGATGAACTCCACAACTCATAGGTTCAAAATAACAGCTACACAATGATCATGCTGCAGATGAACTCATATGGATCTTCAATGATGTATCAGATGAAGTTTCAAATTGCAAGCACTTGGTTACATGATAGTTGGGATTGGCCAAGTCCTTTTTGTATAGGGATGTTGCCTAGATTCTAAGTCCAATTGCCCAAGATCAAACCAACAGTCCACACAATAGTTTTGTAGGGTTTTTGTTTCTTATTATGTACATCAATGGTCAAAGACCACACAAACAAAATACACACAAACAAGATATATCATACAATATGGTCCAAGTGGACAAAGTGAAAAGGTATTAACATAAAAAATTATAATGGTATGAATAATAGCAAATGAATAGAGCTTAAAAATTAAAGTGCATTAAAATAAAGGACTTGAAATTAAATGTTAGTTGTTAATGAATTAGAAGTTAGTATTGTTTTTGCTTTTACTTTTTAGTCATTCTTTGGAGAACACTCAACCCACTTATCACAAGCATGAATCCTTGAACCAAGACATCTTCCAAAGGAAGGAAAAAAGGCCAAGTTTCCACACAATACCATGAAAGAGGGAAGACTTATAATCTCACTAACTAGAATGCTATGCCTTATGTAGAAGTCACAACTATTTGAGGTCGGGCAATAGAATTTTGGTGTTAATGCATGTTAGAGACATAGTATAATGGACTATGCTCGTGAAACATACCATACACAAAAATAATATGCAAAAGAGGCGGCCTAATCTCATCCATACTTATGTTAATTTTTCAATCAGCTAGCCTTAGGATTTAGAGACATCATAAACCAAATGAGATAGATGTATAAAGAAGGGGAATTAGATGAAGAGGGATGAGAATGGATCAAAACACAAATTGGTCATAGGAGGACTTTTACCAAATTAAGATCATTCATTCATTTTGGGAGATGAAATGTACATTCCATCAATCCCCTAAATTCAATTATCTTAACCTAACAAAGTCAAATCAACCTTGACCAAGGCCCAACATCACGAGTCAAACTTATACAAATCATCAAGATAGCTCAACACAATTATTTGGCATTTATTCAATTTAAAAATACTAAAAATAATGCATTAAATTAAATATGGTTTTTCAAATTCCTAAAACCTCATGAAAACACCAAAGAAATGGCCATGAGATTTATCATAGGTCAAACAAGGTCAAAGGACCTTGGAGAATTTTTTTTAGAATTTTTGGAGACTTAAAAGTATTTTTAAACAATTAAAAATATTCACAAAATCAATTAAATCATGAAAAATATTAATAATGATCCAAAAAATAATTTTAATTCAAAATATGAAAGAGGAATTTATTTATATTTTTTTGGTGAAACTCTCATATTTTTTGGATCAATATTAAAATTAATATGAATTAATGAAAATCAAATAAAATAAAATGAAAATCAAAAAATCAAAAAAACGTGGACCACTTGATCTCCCTCATTAATTGAGGTGGCAGATCAAGTGGAAGGAAACGCACGTTCCATGGTGGAACTCAGTCAGCGCGCCACACGTGTGGTAATCACAACCAACGCTCAAGATTAAAACAATTTAAACCAGATCAATGGCTCAGAACCTATCTAGCACACCACCGGTGCTGGACCTCCGGTCACCTTCTCAGGCGAGGTCCATCGGACTGGTTCACTCATCACCATCAAGAAAATAAAAAAAAGAGGACATGATCTGAAAGAAAAAATGGCGTAGAGCACGAATCTGAACTCAATTTTAACTAACTCCACACATATAGAAAGATATGAGGAGTTGAATTTTGAGGTGTGTCAACTAAGGTGCTTCGATTTGACCTCAAAGCAACTCAATCTTCTTGCCTACATTGGTAGGACTTCAGACAACCAAAGATCCAAGAGAATTGATAAAAATTGAGTGAGAATCAAAGAGAATAAGTTTTCTGAAATTTACCTTCAATGTTGTGCAAAAATGGATCTTGCTTGCTTCAAACTTGATCTGATCACACTTGAGAAGCTTGCAGAAGAGGTTTGACAATGGTACAAAGCTTTGGATCCTAGAGTTTTTGAATCTCCAAACAGTGAGATTCAAACTCAATATTCAAGTTGAAAATTCTCAGGTTTTCCTTTGAATGGTGAGGGTTTCAATTGGGGGGTAAAGTTGGCGCGCAAGGTGTGTTTGAAATGAGCTCCAAGGCATTGTATTTATAGCATTTGAGAGTGATATTTGCACACTTGAAAAATTGCTAAATTTGAACATGGTGATGTACAAGCTTGCATGGGCGTGTACAGGCCCATGAAGCAATCTAATTTGATCCATGTACAACTGTTCTAAAGTTCAAATGAGGCTTAGATGTCAAGGCAATGTTAAATGGGATTTTGAACATTTGATTTCTTCCAATGATACAACCCTGTTAAGACCATGCGCAGCCCTAGCAAATCTCATCCAAAATTCATGAAATAGGACTCTTTGGAAAGGTGAGATCAAGGGGAACAACTTTGATGTTGGACACCTTTTCATTTGGAACTTGGATCATGGTGAGTTTTGAGGTGGAAGTTTGGAAATTTCAACATGTTGAAAAATTTTCTAAGTGTTAAGCCATATATCTCAATATTCCACCTTCCTTAACTTTTTATGTGAGCTCCAAATTAGAAAAGTGTCTTCATCAAAGTTGTATATATTTCAAAGACCTTAAAAATGGTCACAAATTTCATATCATTTAGATTTAGAATGATAGAGTTGTGCATTTTTGAAGTTGAGGAAAATCACTTGTTCAATGGTATAGGGCAAAAATGACCTAAAATGTATCCTCATATCACATGCTCATAAAATTTGATTTAGCTCCCACTCAAAACATCAAAGTTGAAGTATACATCTTTAATTTGATTGTGCAACTTGGAAATCTTTCATCTCATTAACATTGAGCAAGTTATGGCCTTGTGAAGTTGACTTTCAAATTAGGGTTTAGACAAAATGACCTATAATGTTTCAACATATAAAATGATTTTTCAAGGAAACATAACTCTAGATCTCAACATGAAAGTTGTTTGGAATGTCATTTAGAGTAACTTTTCTCTTGGAATAATTTTCATATGGTGAAAATTGTAGGAGATAGGGTCTAGGGAGACCCAATTTTGATCAGATGAATTCATCTGGCCAACCACCATCAACCAACTTGCTAACCTTCAATTCTCTTGACTTTCTAGGCTCATGGTGGATCATATATGCATAAGATGATTGATTTTTAAGTGTCCCTTGAGAAATTTGATCAATTGGTGAGATAGCTTATTGGAGAAGTTACTCAAGATACCCAGTCAAACTAGGGTTTCCAAGGCCAATCACCTCCAAACTCTTGAAGAATACTTGATCAATATGACATGCAGAGCTCATTGGGACTCATATATGATGCTTTGAGACATTGTGGATCAATCCTTGATTGTGCTCTTATCCATGAGAGTCTTAAACCCTAGATGTGAACTTGGTGGATCAATGGTGATCATGCCCTACCTACAAAAGAGTTAGGCAAATGCAAAGACATATTTTTGGTATTTTGGTTAGTAAAATGACAATATACAAGTATGATACAATCCCATGGTGGTTGGTGATCTCTCCCATAATAAACTAATGAAAGAGGGGTAAGAAGGATGCCAAGGTGTGATCCCAATGCTAATGCATATGATGAGATAGCATGAGGGATCTTATGGTCAAAATTGGGGTCTTACAGCTGCCCTTATTTAAGGACGTTCTAACTGAGGAGATGAAGGTTAAAATCTTCGCATCAAATCAGTAGAATGAGCTTAAATAACAACATAGAAACAAATTTTGGTCCCTAAGAGACCTCATGATGCATATGGTATGAATGTAAAAGCGAATTCTCTGTGGGGGAATATTGCCACAAAGGAGAAGAAATCAGAGAGATCGGATATCCGTAGGAGCATAATGCATTCCATAAGGAAAACTCACTAGGGAGACAGAGACTCTAGGGAATAAAGGGTTATGCGTAGACCAGGCTACGACTTGAAAACTGTTGGGGGGACTAGAGGAATTCCATAATCAATGGAAAGACTCAGCCAGAAAAAAAACGTCTGCAGGGGAAACAAGTAGATCAGGATAAAACTGACATACTCGAATCATGCAGGAAAAACAATTTCACTAAGGAAATGCGCATTCAACTCAACTGGGGGAAGAAATAAACTTTCCACACAGGAGGAGTAGAAATCTATTATCCACTACCTGTCACTGGGTAAGGAGATAATAAAGATCTGACAGATAGGACACCCGTCATCGGTTAGGATGAACATATCAAGGATGACTCGCTGAGAACCACTAGGAGGGAGTATTCATTACCGGTTACTGGGTAAGAATAACCTTGCTGGGGAAAACTACAGAAAATAGGATTTACAACTACCAGTTACTGGGCAGAAGACCAAGGACGAGAATATCCATCACCAGTTAGGGGGAACATATCAAGGATAGACTCAAAAAGGAAAGAAAACCTGTCATCGGTTAGGATGAACATATCAAGGATAGACTTGCCTGGATGTCAAGGAGGATATCCGTCACCGGTTAAGATGAACATATCAAGGATAAACCAACTGAACAAAAAGTAGGAATTACATCTATTGAATACTGGATAAAATACCAACAAAGAGAAAATTCGTTACCGATTATGAGGAACATATCAAGGATAGACTCTGTTGAGGGAAAGTAGGATTTACAACTACCGGTTACTGGGTAGAAAACCACAAAGAGAAGGAAACCCGTCATCGGTTAGGATGAACATATCAAGGATTAACTCTTTGGGGAACAAAGTAGGGATTACAACTACCTTTTTACTAGGTAGAATACCACAGGATGAGAGTATCCGCCATCGGTTAGGATGAACATATCAAGAATAAACTCAAACAGGGGAAGAAAGATATCCGTCACCGGTTAGGATGAACATATCAAGGATATACTTCCGGAAAAAATGAATCCACTATGGACTCTACTTATAGGGAAAACATGGGTACTTTTGCCGGGTATTGGGAAAGAAGTAACGAACTGCAAACTAAGAAGAATATCACTAGTTACTGGGTAATAAACTCTTAGGGGACCCAAAGCATCTATCTAGGCAAGAGCTAGAAAGAGACGATCAATCAAGACTCAACCTAATGAGGATATAACTCAAGGGGAGTGATTCCATCCAGATAATCAACTAGGGAGGAAACTAAAACAATACTCATCCACGAGGGAATAACTCAGTGGGGAAAAGGAGAAAGGTTAAAATCTTTCTGCTTAAAGGGCCGACACTCTATAATTGAAGGATGACAGACGCCAGATTTGTATGGGGATAAAGTACCGCCATAACGGAGAATAAGGATCTCAAGGAATAAATCAGTAAATATGATTATGCAATTATGAAATTATGAGTGTATATGTATATGTATATGTATATATGATGATTATGCTGATAAAGCGATCGCAAAGGATACAAAGGTGTTGCAAAATTTGAATCATCGGTACAATCCTCGGTCAATCCACAAAATAAGGAGACAAATGCTGGAGAAAAGGGAGATCAACATCCCACAGGCTCAAACCTAGTTGGGGAAGGAGGAAATTTGCTGAGGAAAGGAAACGTTATCGAATTTGCAGGGAATTTTAGGTCAACACCATATTGAATGGGAGACAACCGTATAGAGGATAAATGCAAATAGCTGCTCAAAAACCAGGAGGAAATTCTGACTGGGAGCGGGCCGGATGACGATTGGTGGGGAAACCAAAGTAGTCCACTGAGGAAATCATCCTCAATCTGTCGGAGATTAAAACAAACATCAACCCTGCTGAGGAATACACAAACTCCGTAGGGGAATGTCCATAAGATCCGCTGGGGATTAAAACACCCCGCAGGGGAACTGAACTAAATTCGGCTAGGGATAACTGAGGGTTAACTGCTCACGGGAACCATTGATGCTTCACACTTAGGACTTGCTGTCTTTCGAAATATTGTTGATATTTCTTTTTAATTGCTTTAAAATTCTTGCTTTTATATGTTTAAGAAAATTGATTTTGATTAAAAAATTTAAATTCAAGAATGATCATAATAAAATTTAAAACTATTTGGCTGAAGTAAATAAGAGTGGAAACAATTGGATAAAAACTCAACTTTATTTAATAGAATGGTAGTCTGTAAATGACAAGACTCCATAGATCTTTACAAAGTTGAAAATGGTAATTTACATGGAAAGGGGTTACATTGAATATAATTGACCACTAATCATTCTACCAACTCTTGATATCCACTGTGCTTTTGGCCGCTACTGGGGATTGACGTCAACCCTTGTGCTCAACAAAGTTCTCCAAGAATGGAAGATCAGCAGAATGTAGTTACTTACCAAAATCCCTAATTTTTGCATAAGTTGCCCCAGGGTGGGGTACTCAACTTACCGGGAAAATTCTTTCTGTTTTATGTCTCTAATTTTTTCCTGGATCGCCCTTTCGAGTTTTCAATCCACCGAGACACTCATTTTTGCCTAAGCCGCCCTTTCGGGTTTTCAACTTAGCGAGTTGTTCTTTTTTTTTCTTTTTTAGGCGAAGTATTTCTTGACTACATTTGTATTCACAGGACGAGTGAACTTTTCACCATCCATAGTTGTAAGAATCAATGCACCGCCTGAAAAGGCTCTCTTAACAACATATGGGCCTTCATAATTAGGTGTCCATTTGCCCCTAGAGTCTGGTTTGAAAGATAAAATCTTCTTGAGCACAAGGTCACCTTCCTTGAATACCCGAGGTCTGACCTTCTTATCAAAAGCTTTCTTCATCCTTTGCTGATATAACTGACCATGACACATGACAGTCAACCTCCTCTCTTCAATTAAATTCAACTAATCAAACCTGGTCTGACACCATTCAGCCTCAGTCAACTTGGCTTTCATGAGCACACGCAATGACGGAATCTCAACCTCTACGGAGAGCATTGCTTCCATACCATAAACAAGAGAGAAAGGGGTTACCCTTGTTGAAGTGTGGGTGGATGTACGATACCCATGCAAAGCAAATGGGAGCATCTCATGTCAATCCTTATATGTCACAACCATCTTCTGAATAATCTTCTTGATGTTCTTATTCGCAGCTTCAACAACCTCATTCATCTTGGGTCTATAGGGAGAAGAATTATGATGTGCAATCTTGAAGTCTTTACAAAGAGCTTCCACCATATTATTGTTCAAGTTTGATCCATTATTAGTAATGATATTACTTGGCACACCATAACGGCATATGATTTGATTCTTGATAAACCTTACAATAACTTGCTTGGTAACATTCGCATATGATGCCACTTCAACCCATTTTGTAAAGTAGTCAATTGCCACCAAAATGAAACGATGTCCATTCGAAGCTTTGGGCTCAATCATGCCAATCATATCAATTCCCCACATGGAGAAGGGCCATGAGGAGGAAATAACATTCAATAGTGTCTGGGGAACATGAATCTTATCTGCATAAATTTGACACTTGTGGCATTTCTTCACGAACTTACAACAATCATATTCCATTGTCAGCCAATAGTAACCTGCTCGCAACATCTTCTTCGCCATTGCATGTCCATTGGAATGAGTACCAAAGGAACCTTCATGGACCTCAGTCATCAACAAGTCTGCTTCGTGTCTATCCATGCATCTGAGCAGAACCATATCGAAATTTCTCTTGTACACTACATCACCATTTAGGTAGAAGTTGCCGGATAATCTTCTCAAAGTCTTCTTATCTTTCAAAGATGCCCCAGATGGGTAAATCTGACTTTGGAGGAAACATTTGGTATCGTAATACCATGGCTTTTCATCTTTGACTTCTTCCACAACAAACACATGAGCTAGTCTATCAAGACGCATCACGGTCAAATTGGGAACCTTATTCCAATACTTCACTACGATCATTGAAGCCAACGTTGCAAGAGCATCTGCCATTCGGTTCTCATCTCGAGGGATATGATGAAATTCAACCTTGGTAAAGAAAGTTGAAATCCTCCTCACATAATCTCTATATGGTATCAAATCGGGTTGATTCATCTCCCATTCACCTTTGATCTGATTCACAACTAAAGTTGATTCTCCAAAGACATCTAAATGCTTGATTCTGAGATCAATGGCCTCTTCGAGCCCCATAATGCAAGCTTTGTATTCTGCCATGTTGTTTATACACTTGAAAGTCAATCTAGCGGTAAATGGAAAATGCGTGCCTTGAGGAGTAATAATCACTGCCCAAAATGCCATTAATATACTGATTAAAAACTCCATCAAATACCATGCCCCAACGGGAACCAGGTTATGGCCCTTCTTCAAGCAATGGTTCATCACAATCTTTCATCTTCAAGTACAATATTTCTTCATCGGGAAAATCATATTGCACTGACTGGTAATCTTCAATCGGTTGGTGAGCCAAATGATCAACCAAGATACTACCTTTGATCGCTTTCTGAGATCGGTATTCTATATCATACTCTAATAACAACATCTGCCAATGGGTAATCCTCCTAGTTAAAGCAGGCTTATCAAATATATACTTGATTGGATCCATTTTGGATATCAATCAAGTGGTATGATTCACCATATACTGACGCCGATGCTTAGCAGCCCAAGCCAATGCGCAACAAGTTTTCTCTAGCATAGAATACCGAGTCTCACAGTCGGTGAACTTCTTACTGAGGTAGTAGATTGCAAATTCTTTCTTTCCAGTCTCATCTTGCTGACCAAGCACACAACCCATACTATCTTCAAGTACAGTCAAATACATGATCAATGGTCTTCCTTCAACAAGTGGAGACAAAATCGGAGGCTTAAGCAGGTATTCTTTGATACTGTCAAAAGCTTTCAGGCAATCTTCGGTCCAATCACAAGACTGATCTTTCCGAAGAAGCTTGAATATAGACGCACATGTGGCAGTCATGTGTGAAATCAATCTTGAGATATAGTTCAAGCGGCCGAGAAAACCTATGACTTGCTTCTCAGTTTTGGGCGCAGGCATTTCTTGTATTGCTTTGACCTTGGCAGGATCAACCTCAATACCCTTCTCGCTGACAATAAAGCCCAACAACTTACCAAAACGAAGACCAAAAGTACAATTATTGGGATTCAAGCGGAGTTTATACTTCCTCAAACGCTGAAATAGCTTCAATAAATGCTCAACATGTTCCTCTTCATCAATAGGTTTAACAATCATGTCATCGACATAAAGTTTAATCTATTTATGCATCATATCATGAAAAAGAGTAATCATTGCTCTTTGGTAAGTTGCACCAGCATTCTTTAAACCGAAAGGCATCACTCTATAACAGAATGTTCCCCAGGGTGTAATGAATGTGGTCTTCTCCATATCTTCCGGTGCCATCTTGATCTGATTATATCCGGAAAATCCATCCATAAATGAAAAGATTTTGAATTTAGCAGTATTGTCTACCAACATATCAATGTGCGCAGAGAGAAATCATTTTTCGGATTGGCTTTATTCAAATCTCTATAATCGACACACATGCGGACTTTTCCATCTTTCTTCGACACATGCACGATATTGGCCACCCATTGCAGATACTCAGAGGTCACAAGGAAACCGGCATCAATCTGCTTCTGCACTTCTTCTTTGATCTTCACTGCCATTTCAGGATGCGTCCTTCTCAACTTCTGCTTGACTGGCGGGCATTCTGGCTTCAACGACAATCTATGCTCCATAATCTCAGAATCCAAACCAGACATGTCTTGATAGGACCAAGCAAACACATATGAATACTCTCGGAGAAGATCAATCAACCCCTTCTTCGTATCTAGGCTCAGTCGATACCCAATCTTGACTTCCTTGACATCATCCTCGGAACCCAAGTTGACTAACTCAATCTGCTCTTCGAAAGGCTTAATGGCTTTTTCATCATGCTCAAGAAGACGAGACAATTCATCACTCACTTCTTCAACACTTTCCTCCTCAGCCTCAAACACAGGGAATTCAAAATTTGGAGAAGGAGAAGGATCAATGTATTCAATGGGGCTAGAAACCAACCTGCATAATGATTTGATATTTCGATTTTAGAGAAGTGAATTTTGTGACCAAATATTATGCAGATGGACCATTATATTGTTTATTTATATTTTTTTTGTGATTACCACTTTCAGAATAAAGCAAAAAGTAAAAATAAAACATCATAGACGTGGATGAATAGAATTAATTTTATTGATGATCAAATTTGAAATGCCTAACAATGTTCACTTCCCCCTTAGGCATAGGAGAAGGACTTTTAAAACATATAAAAGAAATTACTTAGATTGATGCATAATAATAGGAATGTGAACAGCAGTCCAACTGTTGCAAGCCTTTCCATGTGTCACAAAATTGGTGCAGTCTTCCTCTTCTTCATCCTCTAGCATAGCAGCTAAGTGTTGTTCATTGCCATGAATGAACCCTCCGCTACGGAAGCTAAGTTGCATATCCTCTGATCTTGTCGGAGACCCAAATCGGTTCTACCTTTCTTGTCGGAGACCTCTACCACGTGCCCCCACTGATCAACATTGCCTTCTTCAACAGTCTTCCTTGCATATTTTAATGAGGACATAGGTGCCCCAACTCTCTTTTCAGCAGCAATAGATAAGGCTTAGAACGAAGTTCCAACCTTATCCCTAGCTTCAACGTAAGAGAAAGATGACAGGTGGCTAACCAACAATGCTTTTTCCCCGCCAACAATAACAAGCTTTCCATTCTTCACAAATTTGAGCTTCTTATGCAATGTGGAGGTAACAACTCCTGCCTCGTGGATCCATGGCCTTCCCAACAGACAACTGTAGGCCAGGTGGATATCCATTACTTGAAAAGTAATCGGAAAATCACTCTGACCTATCTTCACCGAAAGGTCCACTTCACCTATCACTGTTTTACGTGAACCTTCAAAAGCTTTGACGATTACGCTACTATATGATCGAACTGATCCACCATAACATCGTGTTCCACAAACGCTTGCTCTAGAACTCTTTGCAGTGCTTCTCTGTGCGCTTCTGAATTCATAAGCAAAGACAATACTGAAATCTTTGAGGGGGTTTGGAGCAGCTGCTCCACCATATTAAACTCACTCTTCTTTATTAGACGAAGTACCTCATCATCATCATTAGCCTTCAAATTTCTGGATTCATCAGACCGATACTTTGAAGCACTAACTGGATCTACAACAGGCACTTCCACCTTCTTACTAACAGTTGATTATTCCTTATCTTTTGGGAACACCGGCCCAAACACTCGACCGCTACGGGTCACCTTAGTAACATCAACAATGCTCACTACAGAACTGGTCGTAGGCAATGGAACCTCTTGACCATCTTTCAACATTGTTGCATTGTACTGATACGGAACAACTTTATCGGATGAATTTGGAACTAGGCCCGCTAACCGTTTGACCAACGGCGATACTGATATTTAATTATTACTGTTACTATTACTGCTGTCGTACTGAATGACTACTCTTTTCAGATTCTTGAAAACGGGCACTATGACATTCACATCGTCATCTACATGACGGGATTGAACAATTTGGATCATGCCTTCATCCATCAACCGCTGGATGTCCCTTTTCACTACCACACAACCCCTCGGGTTGACACTGCAGATAGTACAATTGTCATGGTCATGCTCACAATCACTCACCATACAAATTCCCTTATGCATCGTCATCAAAGACCTTCTGATAAAACGGACATCAAACACTTTAAACTCCCCAGGATAACCATCTACCATGTTAACAGAAGAATTCCCATGAGCGGACAGTGGATTTGCTTTAACATTCGGTGCACAGTCCTCGAAGGATACCATTCCACTCTTTATCAGCTTCTGAACTTCGTACTTGAGCGGATAACAGTTCTCAATGTCATGTCCGGGTGCCCCTTGATGAAAAGCACAACGGATTTCAAGTTTGTATCACCATGGAAGTGGTTCTGGAATTTGTGGCGGGTTTCTCGGTTGGAGTAGGTTCTTGAGAACTAAAGACGGGTAAAGTTCTGCATAAGTGATAGGAATTGGGTCAAAAGAGACCTTCTTCCTCTCGAAAGTTTGTTGATGATGATTGTTGGTATTGTTGTTGTTGTAGGTGTTTGCTCGTTGTTGTGGTTGTTGTTGTTGTCGTTGTTGTTGTTGTTGCTGAATTGGTGTTGATTGACTATGTGAAAATACTGGAATTACTGAGGATACTTGATGATGGTGTTGATGGGATGGTTGGCTCTTTCTGATCCGAGGCCTCCTCTGCCTCCCACTGGAGATTTCATTAGCTTCGTTGTCTTTCTTCTTCCCAAAATTGTTGCCATATCTCTTACTCGACGACACCTCCTCTCTAGACAACCGTCCTTCTCGGCCACCTTCTTCTAGCCTCATCCCCATGTTTACCATCTCGGTAAAATCACTGGGGGCACTGACGATCATCCTCTCGTAATAAAATGAGCTCAGGGTCTTCAAAAAAATCTTGGTCATCTTATTCTCTTCCAAAGAAGGGGTGATCTGAGCAGCTAATTCTCTCCATCTTTGCGCATATTCTTTGAATGTATCCTTATCTTTCTGAGACATAGACCTCAACTGGTCTCTATCAGGCGCCATATCCACATTATACTTATACTGCTTGATAAAAGCTTCTCCCAAATCGTTGAAAGTGTGGATGCTTGCACTGTCCAACCCCATATACCATCTGAGCGCAGCACCAGTCAGATTGTCTTAGAAGTAGTGGATTAACAGCTGGTCATTATCTATTTGGGTAGACATTTTGCAGACATACATTACCAAATGACTGAGCGGACATGAGCTCCCTCTGTACTTTTCAAAGTCAGGCACTTTGAACTTCATTGGAATCTTCACATTCGGCACCAGACATAACTCAGCAACACTCTTCCCAAAAAGATCTTTTCCTCTCAATGTCTTCAATTCCTTACGCAGCTCAAGAAATTGATCATTCATCTCATCCATTTTCTCATAAACATCCGGGCCCTCAGATGGCTCGGAATGATAAATGGCATCTTCTACGCGAGGTAAGGTGTGCACAACGGGAGGTGGCACAAACATGACCAGGCTAGATGCTGGCATGGAAGCAAAAGTAGGTGCAAAGCCTTCAGACATGAAGTTTGGCGGCATTCCCCACGGGAATTCAACAGGCATGGAAGGCGCAAAATGAGCGGTAGCAGCAAGCATGGTAGAGGTAGCCACCTCTAAAATAATAGTCCTTTGAGGAGGAGGAGTTGCGGGTGTTGGAGAAGACTGGCTCTGGGCAGCTAGCACTGACTCCATCGTGGCAGTCAGGTGGGCGATCTCGTCCTTCAGCTCTCTATTATCTTGCTCAAGATGTTCCATGATTCTCAAATGATTGGCCCGATTGTTGTACCGATGAGTCAACTTGGCTGAAGCACAGAAGAAACACCAATGAGACATCTGGCAAAAGAGAAACCTGCTTATGCAAATGATGCATGAAATGCAATGCTTGATTGTTTATTTTCAAGGAACTTACTACATTATTTGCAAATATATATAATTAACAACAATTGCAATAATTTGATATGACCAAAATTCTCTTTTCATTTATATAATTGGAAGGATTACACTGAGTACAATTTCAGAAACCAAATGAAAAATATAAGAGAAAAGGAGACTAGTCATCCTAAGGATCCCTAATAGCAATGTCAGAAGATCTGGCTGAAGGCGCATACTTCCTTCGGATGCGTCGAATATCGGTCTCAAAAGAAGCCTTCATCTGAGTCTTCTCGAGGACAAGCTGACCAACAATCTTCTTCCAAGCAACGGAAGGCTGAGGCATGCTAGAAGATGAAACCTTCGGCTCTCTCTGTCTCTTTGTCACTCAGTCTTCAAGCAGCTCAATAAGTGCATCTTTGTCCTTAGACTCTAACTACAACTCCTCATGCTTCTTGCCCAAAGCACGGAAACGCTCTTCCCACATATCCTTCTCTTGCTTCATCTTGGCGAGTGCGTCTTTCAACTCCTCTACATCTTGGTTAGGGAGAGTTAATGGCTCAACCACAACCATAGATATAGGTCCTTCACAAGGATAAGGCATCTTCAACTCCAAATCTCTCTTCTTCACCCAAATAGTGTAAGCTTCCAAAGTTACACAGTTGCACGGACCAAGCTTGGATCTTCCTTTCCTATGCATATTATGCCAAGCATGCACAATCTTCTGCTTCAAATGTTGGGGATCTTTACCCTCTTGATAGAAAAGACCTTCTAACAAAGTGTTATTAGGTTTGTCTCTCAAGGGGAACCCAAGTCGACGACGAGCCAAAGCAGGGTTGTAGTTAATTCCTCCTTGCGTACCAATAAGAGGTACATTAGAGAATTCACCATAACAATCAATAATCTCCAAACTACTCAAAGAAGGATCATACCAAACTATATCATCATTAATGGCAGTAGCTTCCTTGATGAGGAAATCAGATGGCAACCCAAACAATCCTCCTTTCTTCACCCGATGAGCCTCTATCTCAGACTTCTTCAAGTGAAGAGCTTCAGTAATAAGATGAGATATGAGAATATCTTTCAATCCACTAAAAGGTACCTTGCTAGAAATAGGTATTCCCAAGAGATGGGCATACTCCTCCAACGTAGGCACAAGCTGATAATCCGGAAAAGTGAAGTAACGGTAGAGAGGATCATAGAACTGCACTAACACACTCAAAAGTCCTTCAACCACATCAGCAGACAAGATAGATATAAGCTTCCCATGATGTTGTTTGAAGTCCAAGGGATCTAATACAAAAGATACTAGCTTCCTTAACTCTTTCAAGTCCGAACATCTGAAACTGTACTTCTTAGTGTTCCTTCGTCCATAATCCATGGTCTGAAAATATTTGTAAATAATACCTCAGTTCCTTGAAATTTTCGTATGATGAATGTTATGATGCGCATGAATGTATGAATGCAACAATCACAAATAAGGGATCACACACAAGGCAAGCATACAAAGGTCAAGGGATGAATCAAGTAATTGTCAAGATCAATCATCCATTTTGGTGGATTATGGTTTACACCTTATCAACACCCAAGTTCCATTGATATTGACAAGACTTGATTGGATCAACCAAGAATCAAGGGTTTGTTGTAAGTCACGAGCATGGGGTCTGGGTAAGAACCATCCCAAAGGAGTGAACTAAGGATGAAACCTGTAGACCGTGTTCTAAAAAGTTCCCAGAGTCTTAATTTCATCTATCGGATATTACAGGTTAAGATGACTGACTCATCGACCCATAATATTCTCAAGAGAAACTCGTCTGAGTGTAGTATCGCGTAATAACTGTTATCAAGTCTACACCTAAACAGTCTCCGTACTACGTCATAAATAGGCCAAGAGGGGTTAAATGTTCTACGGTCCTTAGCTTTTCGGACCCAAATTAGAGATAGTAATGCCTAACCACAAATACTTGTGTGACATTTCCGAATCCAAAAAGGTCTCCACTTAGCAGATGGATCTCAAGCCAACTTGTTAAGGACTACTCCACACAAGTCGAACATGACTATACCATCCTCCTATCTTAATTGCACTTAAGTCCGGGTTAGAACGTATCTCACCACTCAGGGATTACCAAGCACAACAAGCAAATTATATCACACAAATATACATACATCACATATATATAATTATATACACACAAAAAGTAGGCTAAACCCACTGGAGACTACTCCCCAGCAGATTCGCCACTTAATTTTTGTAGCGATAAATTCATGATCATCAAGCTATGGATAAGCAAGAAATCAAATAACAAGAGTCGCCACCGCGCTTTTATTGTTTCCAAGGGAAAAGGGAAAAGTACGAACAAAACCCAAAAATAAGAAGTTTTCAAATCAAAACTAATAAAATGCCAGAGATTACAAGTAATAGGGTTGGTTACACAGAGGGAAGGTGTTAGCACCCAAAGTGTCATATGTACTCCTAGGGAGCCCTTTTTTGTGTGCATGTGTGTTTTTGTACAAAATGAGGTTTGCAATAAATAGAATGGAGGGATGAGAAAAGAATTCATTAATTATATTTTTATGTTTGACAAGATCTTCGGACTTGTGCCTACGTACCAACATAAAAATGAGGGATCAAAACCTCGTAGTTCGTGATACAAATTTCAAAGTGGGTGCATTGCTTTTAATCAAAAATTAAGTTTGAAAGGCACAAGAGCCTAGAAAATGGTTTGAATTGGTTAGTTATTTTTTGCTTTTGAAAATTTTAAGTCAAGTATAGTTAAGTTTATTTACATGTTTGATTAAGAAAAAAAAGTTGGAAAATGCAATGGCATAAGGCCAAAGTTTCTAGTTTGCAAAATGGTCTAATATAGAAAATAACAAGTTCAAACAAAGAAGTTTTAGCCACTCCATGTTCTCCTTCAAATTTGTTCATGTAACAGATGAATTCCACAAGTCACGGGTTCAAAATAACAGCTACACAATGATCATGTTGCAGATGAACTCAGATGGATCTTCAATGATGTATCAGATGAAGTTTTAAATTGCAAGCACTTGGTTACATAGTAGTTGGCATTGGCCAAGTCCTTTTTGTATAGGGATGTTGCCTAGATTCTAAGTCCAATTGCCCAAGATCAAACCAACAGTCCACACAATAGTTTTTTAGGGTTTTTGTTTCTTATTATATACATTAATGGTCAAAGACCACACAAACAAACAAAATACACACAAACAAGATATATCACACAATATGGTCTAAGTGGACAACGTGAAAAGGCATTAACATAAACAATTAGAATGTATGAATAATGACAAATGAATAGAGCTTAAAAATTGAAGTGCATTAAAATAAATGACTTGAAATTAAATGTTAGTTGTTAATAAATTAGAAGTTAGTATTGTTTTTGCTTTTGCTTTTTAGTCATTCTTTGGAGAACACTCAACCCACTTATCACAAGCATGAATCCTTGAACCAAGACATCTTCCAAAGAAAGAAAAAAAGGCCAAGTTTCCACACAATACCAAGAAAGAGGGGAGACTTACAATCTCACTAACTAGAATTCTATGCCTTTTGTATAAAAAATTTAGCGCTATGTTAAGCAATCGTAATTGGACTTATGTAGAAGTCACAACTATTTGAGGTCGGGCAATAGAATTTTGGTGTTAATGCATGTTAGAGACATAGTATAATGGACTATGCTCATGAAACATACCACACACAAAAAGAATATACAAAAGAGGTGGCTTAATCTCATCCATACTTATGTTAATTTTTCAATCAAATAGCCTTAGGATTTAGAGACTTCATAGACCAAATGAAATGGATGCATAAAGAAGGGGAATTAGATGAAGAGGAGGGGAATGGATCAAAACACAAATTGGTCAAAGGAGGACTTTTACCAAATTAAGATCATTCATTTATTTTGGGAGATGGAATGTACATTCCATCAATCCCCTAAATCCAATGATCTTAACCTAGCAAAGTCAAATCAACCTTGACCAAGGCCCAACATCACAATTCAAACTTATACAAATCATCAAGATAGCTCAACACAATTATTTGGCATTTATTCAATTTAAAAATACTAAAAATAATGCATTAAATTAAATATGGTTTGTAAAATTCCTAAAACCTCATCAAAACACCAAAGAAATGGCCATGAGATTTATCATAGGTCAAACAAGGTCAAAGGACCTTGGAGAAAAAAATTTAGAATTTTTGGAGACTTAAAAATATTTTTAAACAATTAAAAATATTCACAAAATCAATTTAATCATGAAAAATATTAATAATGATCCAAAAAATAATTTTAATTCAAAATATGAAAGAGGAATTTATTTAAATTTTTTGGTGAAACTCTCATATTTTTTGGATCAATATTAAAATTAATATGAATTAATGAAAATCAAAAAATAAAAAAAAAATGTGTCCCACTTGATCTCCCACATTAATTGAGGTGACAGATCAAGTGGAAGGAAACGAGCGTTCCATGGTGGAACTCAATCATCACGGCACACGTGTGGTAATCACAACCAACGCTCAAGATTAAAACAATTTAAATCAGATCAATGGCTCAGAACCTATCCAGCACATCACCGACGCTGGACCTCTGGTCACCTTCTCAGGCGAGGTCCACCGAACTAGTTCACTCATCACCATCAAGAAAATGAAAAAAGAGAATATGATCTGAAAGAAAAAATGGCGTAGAGCACGAATCTGACCTCAATTTTAACTAACTCCATATATATAGGAAGATATGAGGAGTTGAATTTTGATGTGTGTCAACTGAGTTGCTTCGATTTAACCTCAAAGCAACTCAATCTTCTTGCCTACACTAGTAGGACTTCAGACAACCAAAGATCCAAGAGAATTGATAAGAATTGAGTCAGAATCAAAGAGAAAAAGTTTTCTGAAATTTACCTTCAATGTTGTGCAGAAATGGATCTTGCTTGCTTTAAACTTGATCTGATCACACTTGAGAAGCTTGCAGAAGAGGTTTGGCAATGGTACAAAGCTTTGGATCCTGGAGTTTTTGAATCTCCAAACAGTGAGATTCAAACTCAATTTTTAAGTTGAAAATTCTCAGGTTTTCCTTTGAATGGTGAGGGTTTCAATTGGGGGGCTAAGTTGGCGTGCAAGGTGTGTTTGAAATGAGCTCCAAGGCATTGTATTTATAGCATTTAAGAGTGATATTTGCACACTTGAAAAATTGCTAAATTTGGACATGGTGATGCACAAGCTTGCATGGGCATGTATAGGCCCATTAAGCAATCCAATTTGATCCATGTACATTTGTTCTGGAGTTCAAATGAGGCTTGGATGTCAAGGCAATGTGAAATGAGATTTTGAACATTTGATTTCTTCCAATGATACAGCCCTGCTAAGACCAAGAGCAGCCCTAGAAAATCTCATCCAAAAGGCATGAAATAGGACTCTTTGGAAAGCTTATATCAAGGGGAACAACTTTGATGTTGGACACTTTTTCATTTGGAACTTGGATCATGGTGAATTTAGAGGTGGAAGTTTGGAAATTTCAACATGTTGAAACTTTTTCTAAGTGTTAAGCCATATATCTCAATATTCCACCTTCCTTAACTTTTTGTGTGAGCTCCGAATTAGAAAAGTGTCTTTATCAAAGTTGTGGATCTTTCAAAGACCTTCAAAATGGTCACTAATTTCATTTAATTTGGATTTAGAATGATAGAGTTATGCATTTTTGAAGTTGAGGAAAATCATTTTTTCAATGGTATAGGGCAAAAATGACCTATAATGTATCCTCATATCACATGCTCATAAAAGTTGATTTATCTCCCACTCAAAACATCAACGTTGAAGTATACATCTTGAATTTGATTGTTCAACTTGGAAATCTTTCATATCATAAAAATTGAGCAAGTTATGGCCTTGTGAAGTTGACTTTCAAATTAGGGTTTAGACAAAATGACCTATAATGTTTCAACATAGAAAATGATTTTACAAGAAAAACTAGATCTAGGTCTAAACATGAAAGTTGTTTGTAATGTCATTTAGAGTAACTTTTATCTTGGAATCATTTTCATATGGTGAAAATTGTAGGAGATAGGGTCTAGGGAGACCCAGTTTTGATCAAATGAATTCATCTAGCTAACCACCATCAACCAACTTGCTAACCTTCAATTCTCTTGACTTTCTAGGCTCATGGTAGATCATATATGCATAATATGATGAATTTTTAAGTGTCCCTCGAGAAATTTGATCAATTGGTGAGATAGCTTGTTGGAGAAGTTACTCAAGATACCCAGTCAAACTAGGGTTTCCAAGGCCAATCACCTCCAAACTCTTGAAGAATACTTAATCAATATGACATGTAGAGCTCATTGGGACTCATATATGATGCTTTGAGACACTGTGGATCAATCCTTGATTGTGCTCTTATCCATGAGGGTCTTAAACCCTAGATGTGAACTTGGTGGATAAATGGTGATCATGCCCCACCTACAAAAGAGTTAGGCAAATGCAAAGACATATTTTTGGTATTTTGGTTAGTAAAATGGCAATATACAAGTATGATACAATCACATGGTTCTTGGTGATCTCTCCCAAAACAAACCCAATGAAAGAGGGGTAAGGAGGATGCCAAGGTGTGATCCCAATGCTAATGCATATGATGAGATAGCATGAGGGATCTTAGGGTCAAAATTGGGGTCTTACACATAGGTACCTCGTCGGTGTTATCTTACGTTTAACGTGAGAAGAGTACCATTGTTCGTGCTTCGGGTTGTCGAAGATTAGATCGTGCGAATTCGGATGACGGATGATCCGTTTCCGAGGCCTCGATGATTCAGCTTCTGTTTTCTTCCCTTTAGGAATTCGCTTCGGCGACATGATTGGTTCCTGTAACAAAAATTTATGACCCAAAAATAAAGTATAGAATAATGAAAAACGATTATCGTGGCCTTGTAGAGGACGGAGAGTAGAGCAACTTTTGTGAAGGGTGTCGGCAATTTGGACGGAGTATGGCGGAAAAGTAATGAGCTTTTTGTTGGTGAGGTTATGGAGAACTTTGAAAAAGAATGGAGGAAGGAGAAAGGTTTGGTGAAAATGGGAGAGAGAAGGTGAGAAAATCATATTTAATGGATTAATTGAGGTTAAAATAAGTTTAAGTGGTGGAAAATCTGGGTGGGGGCCACACATGAAAAAAATTAAAAATTTGAAAAATATGATCGTTCAGCCTGACACGGGCGGCCGTGTCAGGCCCCTGGTTTTGGTCTCCACCTCCAGTAGAGTTGACACAGGCCGTGTCAGCTGACACATGTCGTGTCAGTTGACACGGGCGGTCGTGTCAGCCTACTGGAAAAATCCATCTCTTTTGTGCCTTGCCTGACACGGGCTGTGTTAGGTGACACGGGCACCCGTGTCAGGGCCTTGTTTTTCTCCAAAAAAATTGACTTTTTTCTCTATTGTCCCTTGCTCTTTTAGCCAACTGTCTTCTATGAGTTTGACTCAAACCTTTTCTTATATACTGTGTGATTTACCTACGAGCCTACAAATAAAAACTAGAAACACACCAAACACTGAAATAATTAGAATTAAACCACGTGGGTTGCCTCCCACGAAGCATTGCGTTTAACATCGCATGGCTCGACGATCGTCTCTCTTATCCTCTGAGACAAACATTATCAATCAGACCATTTTCCTGTCCTTTGTAGTAGTGTTTCAACCTTTGTCCTTTCACCTTAAATGTATCCAAATTACTAGGATTTTTAAGTTATATCGCTCCATAGGGAAACACTCTGTGAACCAAAAACAGACCCGACCATCTGGATTTCAACTTTCCCGGAAAGAGTTTTAACCTGGAGTTGAACAAGAGCACCAGTTGTCCCTCGATAAACTCCTTTCTCGGTAGCTTCTGATCGTGCCATTTTTTGTCTTCTCCTTGTAGAGTTTGGCATTCTCATAGGCTTGATTCCTAAATTCCTCTAACTCGTGGAGTTGAAGGATTCAGGATTCACCCGCTTTGGCAATATCATAATTTAAGAATTTGGATGCCCAAAACGCTTTGTGCTCCAACTCTAGTGGCTAGTGACAAGATTTAACATAAAATAACTGATAGGGAGACATACCTATGGGCGTTTTGAATGTCGTTATGTATGCCCATAGTGCATCTTCTAACTTTACTGCCCAGTCTTTCCGAGATGCGCATACAGTCTTTTCCAGTATTTGCTTTATTTGCCTGTTGGACACTTCGACCTGGCCACTCGTTTGTGGGAGATACGGAATGGTGATCTTGTGTTTAACATTATATTTCTTCAACAGATTCTCCATTAGTTTGTTTAAAAAATGAGTACCTTCATCATTGATAAGTGCTCTCGGCACCCCAAATCTCGAAAAAATATTATTCTTCAGAAATGTCACAACCACTTTGGAATCATTGGTGGGCAATGCCACCGCTTCCACCCACTTTGATACGTAGTCTACTGCTACCAATATGTAATTCTTTCCAAATGAAGGTGGAAATGGCCCCATGAAGTCTATTCCCCAGACATCAAACAATTCAACTTCCAGCATAGCGTTTTGTGGCATTTGATTTCTCTTAGAAATATTCCCCGTTCTTTGACATCTGTCGCATTCTTTGACGATGTCTTAGGCATTTTTGAATAGTGTGGGCCAATATAGACCTGATTGAAGGACCTTAGCCGTTGTTTTGTCACCACTGAAGTATCCTCCATAGTTTGAGTCATGACAAGCTCTGAGTACATCCCTTTGTTCCTCCTCCGGGACGCATCTTCAGACTAGCCCATCCACTACTCTCTTGTATAGGAATGGGTCATCCCAAAGTAGAACCTACAATCATGAACAAACTTTTTCTTTTTGTTAGAATCAAAATCGTTAGGGATTACACCCCCCACCAAATAATTCGTGTAGTCTGTGAACCAAGGGATACCGATAACAGCGAGGATGTGTTCATCAGTGAACTCATCCTTTATCGGTCTCTTTTCTTCTTTTTCTTCAATTGGTGACATTCATGATAAATGACCCGCTACTGTGTTTTCACATCCCCTTTTGTTCGTAATCTCTACATCAAATTCTTGGAGGAGTAAGATCCACCTGAGAAGCCTCGGCTTAGAGCCCTGTTTAGCAAACAAATATTTCAAAACGGCATGGTCAGTATAAACGACAACCTTCGATCCTAACAAGTATTGCCTGAATTTGTCAAATGCATAAACCACGGCCAACAACTCCTTCTCAATAGTTGCATAGTTCATATGTGTAGGGTTCAACACATGACTAGCCTAGTAAATGACATGTAGCAACGTCTCTCTTTGTTGTCCTAGGACTGCCCCTATAGCAATATCACTAGCATCACACATGATCTCAAAAGGAAGAGACCGATCTGGGGCCATAAAAATTGGTGCTGAAATCAATTTGTTCTTCAATGTCTCAAAGGCTGTGGTGCATTCTTTGTCGAACATAAACGCCTTATCCTTAACCAATAGAGTAGTCAGTGGTTTTGCGATTTTTGAGAAATCTCTGATGAACCTGCGGTAAAAACCCGCGTGTCCTAAGAAACTCCTGATACCCTTCTCATTAACAGGAGGTGGGAGCTTAAATATCACTTCCACCTTTGCTTGGTCAACTTCAATTCCCTTTTAGGAAATTTTGTGACCCAATACTATCCCTTCTCGCACCATGAAGTGACATTTCTCCCAGTTCAGGATTAAGTTTGTTTTCTGGCACCTGTCTAAAACAAGAGATAGGTTAGTTAAACAGTTATCAAATGAGGATCCAAAGACCGAAAAGTCATCCATGAACACTTCCATATGCTTTTCAAGCATGTCGGCAAAGATGGAAGTCATGCATCGTTGGAAGGTGGCTGGAGCATTACACAACCCAAATGACATTCTTCGGTATACAAACACACCATACGGGCATGTGAATGTTGTCTTTTCTTGGTCTTCCAAAGCGACTGCAATCTGATTATACCCGGAGTATCCATCTAGAAAACAGTAGTAATCATGTCCAGCTAACCTTTCTAACATTTGGTCAATAAATGGCAACGGGAAGTGGTCCTTCCTAGTTGCTGTGTTCAACCTTCTGTAGTCAATGCAAACGCGCCACCCGGTAATTGTCCGAGTCAGGATTAACTCATTCTTTTCATTCCTTATTACGATGGTCACCCCCTTCTTTGGGACAACATGCACCGGGCTCACCCAGGGGCTGTCAGAAATAGGATATATAAGACCTGTGTCTAACAATTTCACCACCTCTTTCTGAACTACTTCTTTCATTGTCGGGTTGAGTCTTCTCTGCGGTTGGCAACCGGTTTGTGGTCTTCTTCCATGAGAATTTTATGCATGCATATTATAGGTCTAATACCTTTCAAATCCTCAATTGCCCATCCAATAACGTTTTTGTATTTTTTTAGGACTTGGATGAGCTTCTCTTCTTGGACATTCTTTAGGCTCGAATTTATGATAGCAGGACATTTGCCTTCAGAATCGAGAAAGACATATTTGAGATTCTCAGGAAGTTGTTTCAACTCGGTTCCCTTCTTGGGCTCTTATTCCTCCTCACTAGTATGAGGTAGTCGTAAAACTTCCCACCGGTGTGGTCGAGATCCTTTCCACGGGGGTTGTGCGTCCAACAATGCTAGCACTTCGGATTCCCCGTTGTCCACTTCTTTATCACTGTCGAAAATGGAAAAACTCAACACCATTTCCAAAGGTAACTGTGGTGCATCCAAAGGACTATCATACATCATCACCTGATCCAGAACCTCTAGAGTATGACTGGTACAAATATCATCCTTGTACCTCATGGTGTTTCGAACATCGATCTTCAATTCCCCATCATAAACCTTCAATGTCATGGTCCCTTCTTCTATGTTGATCAAGCACCTTCCCGTCTCTAAAAAGGGTCTCCCAAGAATGAGAGGGATCTCTTTATTTTTCGACATTTTTAGAATTACAAAATCCACCAGGAATACAAACTTGTCAATTTTCACCAGAACATCTTCAACAATACCATACGGTTTCTTGATCGAATGATCGACGAATTAGAGTGTCATCTTGGTATCTTGCACAACCCCTATACCAAGCTTCTTGTAAATGGATAACAACATGAGACTCACACTAGCTCCTAGATCAATAAGAGCTTTGTTGAATGACCTATCTCCAATAGTATAAGGGATGGTGACAACTCCTCGATCTTTCTTCTTTATTGGAATCTTCATACCCTGCAAAATAGCACTACAAGTTTCGGTTAGAATAATCGGGTTGGTCTCGATGGAACGCCTCTGGGAAATGATGTCCTTCATGAACTTGGCATAAGTAGGCATTTGTTCAAGTGCCTCCAACAACAGAATGTTAATCTCTAGCTTCTTGAACAACTCTAGGAACTTTTCAAAGTTGTTCTCATGTTGCCCCTTTTTCTTGTTTCTGGTGGGAAAAGGAAGCTTAACAACTGGCTTAGGCTCAGTGACTGTTTCTTTAACTACTGGTTTCGGAGCCACCATTTCTTCCCTCACCGCTTCATTTTCTTTGATCTCAAGATCCACTTCGATCAATTGATCTTCCTCTTCATCCATCTCCTCAACTACTTCATCAGATTTACCACTTCTTGTTGTCACAGTGCTCACATTATTATGCTCTCTAGGATTTATCACAGTTGCACTAGGTAGAGCACCTTGTGCTTGAGAGCTCAGGGCTAATTGTTGTGCTATTTTCCCCATCTGGACTTCAAGATTTTTTATGGATGCTGTGGTGTTTTTCTGATTGTTGCGGGTTTCTTCTTGGAATTGAATACTATGAGTTGCCATTCTTTCAATGGAAATCTCCCAATCAGCTTTCTTAGGGGCTTGTTATTGCTGTTGTTGTTGATATTGAGTTTGGTATTGACCATGTTGAGGAACGTTCCCTTTCTGGTCTTTCCATGAGAAGTTGGGATGATTCTTCCAACCCGGGTTGTACGTGTTAGAATAAGGATTATTCTGCTTCAAAAATTTGACTTTCTCCACTTGTTGAGGAGTCGCAAAACAATACACCATTTAGTGCGGACCATTGCAAATCTCACAACAGACAGTAGGAGTTGATTGTACCTGTGCCACCTTTTGGGTACCTATATTCATCGCCTTCAGCTTCTTCTCAACTTCAACAACTATAGTATCTTCGACACGGATTTTATTGGTTTCCAGCTTTAAATTGATAACCCCTTCTAGTTTACTTTGACATGCTCCAAGTGCTCATTAGCAGCAATAACTTCAATGATCTTCTTTATACCGGTGGCTGTTGAGAAATTAGTAGAGCCACCGACTGCGGTATCAATCAACTATTTGGTATTTATTTTGAGACCATTCACAAACATCTGCATCTGTTTGGTTGGATCCATATTATGAGTTGGACAGACGACCAGGACTCTCTTGAATCTCTTGTAGGTGTCTCCCAAAGTTTCCCCGTCCTTCTACTTAAAATTCAGAATTTCATACCTCTTCCGCAAAAAAACCGACGCTGGAAAATACTCATTCAGGAAGGCTTTTTCCATCTCTTCCCAAGATGTGATGCTACCGGAAGGTAGAGAATATAACCATTCTTCGGCTTCTTCCGCTAAGGTGAACAGGAATATTCTCAATTTCTTAGCTTCTTCGGTGTGACCATCAATTTTTAGAGTGTTGCTCATGGTCAGAAACCTTTGCAAATGTTTGTTTGCATCTTCATTTATGTTTCCAGTGAAATGCTTCCTTTCAAGCTGATTAATAGTACTAGGATGTAACTGGAAATTAGCCACGTTCACTGATTGGTTGACAATAGTTAATTTGCCAGTTAGTGTATTTACACCTTCATAGTCAACCAACAATCTTTCTGGTGGCAGTGAATTCTCCGCCATTGTTTCGATCTCTCTCTCTCTCTGAACCTGAATATGAACCTGAATGAATTGAAGGTTGTTCTTCATCTGATTCCAGTCTTGCCAATCGAGTTTGTCTGAGTCTTACCCGCAAAGTTCTTTCGATTTCTGCGTCAAAAGGAAAATCAGCTAAGGCCTTACCTCGCATACAAATTAGTTGATATAATCGAAATAAATTATTAAAATAACGGAAAATAAATTTTAGTTGCAGAGAAACAAAATTTTAATTGAAATAATTTAAACTTTATATTTGGCAATCCCCGACAACGACGCCAAAAACTTGATCGGGAAAATAGCAAGTGTACTATTTTACCAATGTAGTAATAATAGGGATGTTTCCCAATGATTGATCTCGAGGATTGCGCAGCAATACAAGTTTAAATTGTGACTCAATTAAACAAAACAAATAGTTGGAGTTTTATAAAAAGTCACTATATGAGAAAATAAAACAGGGTAAATCTTTTTACAATTTATAATAATATGCTAAGGATGGTGTATGAATATCTCTTGTAATGACCCTTGAGTGTATATCTCCTTAACAATGCAAAATGTTCAATTACCGGATCTTAAAACCGTTTCCTCCTAATACCTCAGAGGGAAACCTTTGGTCATTCATTTTAATCTCTAAGTCCTTAGGCGATTATAATGAAACCAAGCAATTACAAATTAAAAGGATAAAACCGGTAACCATAGGGTATCCCTAGCCCTAGGTGACATCTACTATGGTTTCACTGTACAAACACCTTAACAATTGCAATCCCGGAAATTGTTAACCATATAACAATCCTAATTTCTCTGATAAAGAAAGCATTCCGAACATTGCACAATGAAATTAACAAAAAAAATCATATATTAAGGAAATTATCAATTCAGAGTCATTACACGATCAATTCAGGGACACCCTCTGGAATTGGGGGGTTTAGCCTCTCATATTATTCAAATAAGATATAAAATAAAATTTAGACATTATAAAAGTACGGGAGTTCCGTTGATCTTCAATCGCATCCGCTCTTGAAGGACCTCCGTTCTTCGCCGCTTTTGATCGCTTCAATCTTAATCGTACCAAAATCCGTAATCGTGAAAAGTCCCCTTCTCTGTATTAAAAAATCCCCTAAATAGTTCCTAATCACTAATTTGATATAGCAAAAGTCCAAAATGCCCTCCGGGATCAGCTGTGCCAAAATACAGCAAAAACTGGAAAATGAGGTGTCCAAGCCAACACTGGCCGTGGTAGGCAACACGACAAGCCGTGTTGGCTGTCTGGCTGCAAGGACTGACACGCCCCTTCCAGGGTGGCTGACACAGGCACCCGTGCCAGCTCCCTATTTTATGGCTCTGGCTCTCTTCTCTTGACACGAGCCATGTTGGGCAACACATGTGGCTGTGTCAGGGCTACCGTATTGTCCAATTTCCTCTTCCGACAGGCCCAGAACTTCCGATTCCCTTGGTGATTCCTCCGGTATTCTTGCTTACACTTGAAACCAGTAAAACTACCACAAAGAGACATAAAATGGAGTATAATGATGCAAACCAAATATGATCAATAAATTGAAACAAAAATACAAAACATCTAATTTACTAAACAAAACAACAAAACATGTAGACTAATGTGTTACCGACTTCGTGAAATTGTGCTGAATGAGTGTCAGAAAACAAGTAGAATTGGAGACTGATCATTACTCAAGTGTATAAAGCTAGAGATACATACGATGCAAGCAAAAGAGTGTGAAAAGTTGAATACATATTTCAATTTTTTGGATATTATAGGCCAAAAGGTGTTGAAGAAAAAGGTTAGGGAACTAACATATTCATCCACAACTTTGATGTGTTCACCGCCAATGAAGTACAGGCCAAAAAGGGGAGTCAAGAAGAGCAGAAAATGTGAAGAGAGTGATGTGCATCGTGATCCTTCACAATGAGAGTATGGTGATGACTCGCAAGAGAATCAAACTACAAAGAGCTATGCATGAAACCAACGGGAAGTCAACCTTCAAGTCTGCCAGGTCAAAGTCAACCAACCATTGTATCTTCGAGGCATCTTTACTTATCTCAATTTCCTGGTTTCTCACATCCATACATTAATGACATTGTTGATGTGTGTGACAATGGAAATTATGGTTTTTAGGCTATTTCGACTTTACTGGAATGGTTCGAAGAGTCATGGTCATTGGTTCAGACGCAGTTAGATACTCAAGTTCATCAGCACCTTATATTGTTTTCCAATTTTTTCTATGACACAGTCTCTGAAGTTAGAAATGCCTTAAAAGTAGAACACTTGGATGTGCAGGGCCGAGAAAAATGTATAACGATTCCTGATATGGGTTACCATATTGCTAGTAGGTACAATGTCGTATTTGTCTCCCTGTCAAAGAGACTTAACATTACCTTTTTCCCTCTTACATTGACTCAGCTATGTATACGAGCAGATATAAAATCATTGTTGTTGGTTTTGTCGATGACAATCATTAGGTTCAGGTAAAATTGAAACTTGATAGTTTATTGCCACCCGTCACTGACCGTTGGAGACAGAACTGTACTGAAGATCCAAAAGCATGTGAATCAGCATATGTATGACAAATTATGCACTAGGAAGATGAAGTTAGAAAGTCATCCTAAGTAGTTTTGTAAACTTGTACGTAGAATAACTTTTGTGTTAAATATGTATCTATTATATGTGATGACTATCGAACCACTTATGCAGGCCGTTATACCAAAAAAGTGAAAATTTATGTTTTTGAGAATTCTGGGAGCAACCGAAAATTTGGCATAATTTGCAATTTCCATTATACTGGAAATCCAAAATTTTTAGGATTCTTAACCATTTTACGCAAAAATCATGATTTCTGATATAACTCTTCCGAAAAATTTGAAATTTCCGATATATATCTTTCGGAAATTTGAAATTTACGGTATCTGTCCTATAACAGTAGTAAAAACCTGTAAATTCACAAAATTTCCAATGTACGCTTAAAACTTCTGATATAAAATTAGAAATTTCAAAAATTTTAAATTTTTTAATTGGACTGTATCAAGTTAAATGCTCAAAACTCTCACGTGCACGAACAACAGGGCCTAGATTCGGCCCACGCGTACGACCCGTTTTCACGGCCTTGAAACGTAACTGCATTTCGAAAAAGAAAACAAAAGAAACGAAGCGCACGAAGTGCACGAATCGGGAAATCGTAACTCCTACGAACCTATCTTCTCTCCTGCTACGAAACCCTTCATCGTCACTTCTGCAAGTTGCACCGTTTTCGTCACTTATGCAAGTTGCACCGTTTTCGTCGCTTCATAATTCCATAACCGTCTCGCCATCTCTTCAACCCGTCCCAGCTGCCGCAACTACCACCGTAGCGGTTCAGGTAGCCGTTATTACCAAATCGTCGCTGTACCCTAATTCTTCGTCAACCAGTTCTCTCACACGAATGTTTTCACTTTTAAATAAGTAAGTACTGATTTTTTTCACTATTTATTGTTTTTTCATATCCGAAGAGGGAAAATTCTCCCACATTGATTAATTTAAGTTTATTTTTTTAATTTATTGCATTAGTGGAAGAAATAGTTGCATCTTCCGATAAAAAGGAAATAAAGGAAGGAAATAAAAGATGTGATGATAGTTTAGTGGCAATTGTTGCTTGTGATGAAGATGAAAAACCTAGAACTGGAATGACATTTGGTTCCGAAGAAGATGTTACTCGATATTACACTAATTATGCTAAACGTATGGGTTTTGGAGTTGGGAAAATAAGTTCAAAAAATGGTGATGATGGAAGGAAATACTTTACTCTAGCATGTAATTGTGCAAGAAAGTATGTGAGCACTTCAAAGAATCCTTCAAAGCAATATCTTACCTCGAAAACACAATGTAGAGCTAGGTTGAATGCGTGTATAGCTTTAGATGGAACAATTACCGTTTCAAGAGTTGTTCTTGAACATAATCACGAACTTGGCCAAACCAAAGGACGGTATTTTAGATTGGACAAGAATTTGGGGCCTCGTGTAGAGAAGAATTTAGAACTTAGTGATCAAGCTGCAGTCAATGTTAGCAGAAGTCTTCAATTTGTGGGTGTTGAAACGAATGGGTGTGAGAATTTTACTTTTGGGGAAAAAGATTGTAGAAACCATGTACACAAAGTAAGGCGGCTAAAACTTGGGAGAGGAGATGTTGATGCAGTTCATAGCTTTTTTTTTAGAATGCAAAAGAAAAATAGTCAATTTTATTATGCAATTGATATGGATGATAAAAGGAATTTACAAAATTTATTTTGGGCAGATGCGAGGTGTAGGGCTGCAGATGAGTATTTTGGTGAAGTCATAACTTTTGACACCACTTATTTTAGAAATAAGTATGACTTGCCATTGGCCCTTTTCGTTGGAGTGAACCATCATGGCCAGTCTATTTTGTTGGGGTGTGCAATATTGTCGAACGTGGATACTAAAACTCTTACTTGGTTGTTCACAAGATGGTTGGAATGTATGCATGGACATGCTCCAAATGGAATAATTACTGATGATGATAAAGCAATGAAAAATGCAATTGAGGTTGCCTTTCCAAAAGCTCGTCATCGATGGTGCTTGTGGCATATAATACAAAAGATCCCAGAAATGTTAGGTAGACGCTCTTGTTACGAGTCTATCAAAACACTTATGCATGATGTGGTATATGATTCTCAAAGCAAAAGTGATTTCATGGAGAGGTGGGGAAATATGATAGAACATTACAAACTACATGATAATGAATGGCTAAAAGAGTTATTTGATGAGCGGTATCGTTGGGTTCCCGTGTATGTGAAAGACACGTTTTGGGCTGGACTGTCAACTACACAAAGGAAGGAAAGTATATACTCATTTTTTGATGGTTACGTAAGTTCAAACACAACGTTGAAGCAATTTGTTGAACAATATGATGATGTATTGAATGATAAAATTGAAAAGGAAAGCATGACTGATTTTGATTCATTTAACACAACAATTGCATGTGTAAGTCATTTTGGCTTTGAGGTTCAATTTCAAAAAGCATTCACCAATGCAAAATTCAAAGAATTTCAAGTAGAAGTTTCTTCTATGATGTATTGTAATACTAGTTTTGAGAGATTGGAGGACTTGAATTCAATATTCTCTGTTACTGAAAATAAGAAAGTAAACGAGAAAATTAAAGATATGGTGTTTAAGGTATCTTTCTATGAAAAAGACTTCAAATTGCAGTGTACATGTCGCTTATTTGAGTTTAAAGGAATTTTATGTAGACACATTCTTTGTGTGCTTAAGCTCATTGGCAAAACTGATTCAGTGCCACCTTATTATATCTTGTCACGGTGGAGGAAGTATGTAAAGCGGAGATATACATTGATTAAACGTGGCTTTGAAGAATTGCAACGTGTTAATAAAGCATGTGATGCCTTTTACGAAGTTGCTTCTACAAGCATAAACTCTGAAGAAGATTTACTGAAAATGATGAATTGGATCAAGGACTTGAAAAATGTATTAACTTGTAAAGGGCCATCCTCCAGGATTATAGAAGAAAATAGTTCAATTCCAAACCATGTAACTAGGATTCTTGACTCAGCCGTATGTCAGAGTAATGGGTGTCCTCCTTCAAAAAGGAAGACATCTGACATTGATCAAATTTTGAAGAAGAAGCTTGCAAGAAATAAAACTCAAAAGAACAACCAGGAAAACAAAAAGGGTCAAAGTCAAGAAGAGGTGATCTCGAAATTCTCAAATTTATTTTCTATAAACACAAGAACTCTATTTGTATGTGTAATAATATTACAGCATAGTAAAAAAATCTCTAATTTTGGATTTTTTTATGGCAGGGCTTGTGTACACCTATTGTTCAAGAAGTTGAAGAACATATTGGCGATATAAGCCAGGTGATGAAAATATAGGACCCAGTGCTTTTTATTTTTATCTAAACCCTTACTTACATTGTGGAAATAGCTGATTAATATATTTGTTTCGTAGGTTTTATATTGTACTCAAACCATAAGCCAGAATGGGTCCTGTTCTGAACCTGTACTGGTATTGATTATATCTTTTCTGGTAACGTGGTCAAACTTTGATATGAAATCTGTAATTTTTTTGGCCATGTGTTTTTTTACAGGCACAACACAATAGGAATGATCAACTATCATCATAAAGACATAGATCAGCCGCTACTCTGAGCATGATAATTATAGTTGTTCCTTGTTAAAAGAAGTGGGTTGCTTTTGCAAATATTTAGATATTTCTTATACCATTTAAATAGGTAAATTTAGAACGATTTTGATTTTCTTTGATGTTTGATAATTAATCATATTGAAACTTGAAGGCTTCAAAAGTATCTATTTTCATTACATTTAACATTCAAATGTGACAACAATGTAAATACAATGGCAATTTGTGCATGGCGTGCACAAAAATTCTAGCTTACATATATGTACATACAATAGCTATGTTAAAATATTCCTTTGACTTGGCCTTTATTGACTCAGAAAAGTTGCTTCTTTCAAATCTTTTTGGAACCAAGAGATTTTCACATCTTTAATCAAAATTTGAACATCTCCTTTAAATTCTACTTCTAACTCTCCATGGAGTTTTGACAAAATTCCCAACTTGCAATTTAATAGCACCTAAGCTCTGCAGTAATACTTCATCAAATTGGTTTTGACTGCAACAAATTTTCTCAGTTCATTATACTAAGCTCTGCAGTAATACTTCATCAAATTGGTTTTGACTGCAACAAATTTTCTCAGTTCATTATATTATAACTCCAACATGAATTTGCCTCTTGAAGCTAACACAATTTATTACAATGAATCTGCTTTCTACATGAATGAGTTTTATTACTATGATTCTGTCTTCTACATGAATGAGTTGCGTGGCTCGTTGGTGGAAGTTGAACACAGGTTAGGGAAACGGAGAACCATCATCCCAACTAGGCGTGCTTGCTTGGCAATGTTCTCTTGCTTCGGATCATGTTCTATGTACATGTCTTGTTCAGGTATACAAAATTAGAATGATTGGCTTACTGTTTTTTATGAATGTGATTGTACTGCATGCTCTATTGTGCTAAAGAGATAGGACCTTATATGGTATTAAACTTTATACCTTATCAAAAGGAACCACCTTTATTAATAGCATCCTTTATAACAAAAAGACAAAGCATGTCTGGAAAAGAATAGTTCCTCATATTTGGTAAAAAAATTAGCTATGCAGATGTAATTCCTCTATAGCATGGTGGTAATACTACCACAATGACTCATCTGACTTTTGAAAGCCAATAATCCAAACATTTAATTTCAACTTAGATGCAACTCATATAGTCAGTTATCAAAGGAAATTTCCAAGTAGCTTTTGATCCAAAACCATTTCTAGAGCCTACATAAAAGAACCTACTAGTTGTGGGAGAAGAGAGGTATATTACTGATAACTTCCTTTGAGTTGGCATCTATATTATAGATATATGTATAGATTAAGATGTCAACATATAAATAGGGAATCAAGTCACTCTCGTTGTATCTCTTGGTAGAATCACTCCATTCAATGATAACATGTCATATTGTAATCATTAGATTTCACAATCCACAAGTAGAATTAAAAGTTAAGTCTACAATTTAGCACAAATATGAGATATGAAATAAATATTAGGCTTGCAAACCATAATAGGCTCTGATCTTATTTTTATCTGCACTCAGTTACCTATATTAGATAATAGTTACTTAACACGACACTTTACCAACACCAGCTTACTAATCAACATTCTTTTGACACACCCTTTTTCAATAATCAAATTCTTAATTTCTTCTCATGGTTGTGGCTCTGATCTTCTTCCCAACGCGGTGAATGAAGTCCTGAAAATGGTCTTCATGGCTTTCATTTTTGCCAGCAGTAGTGGTACCATGATGGATTTCATGATCTGGTTCAGCTGTAGGGTTGTTCTGACCCCGACCGATAGTCGACATGGTTCTGATTTTCTTCTTAGCACGTTGAATGAATTCTTTGAAAGTGTCATTTATATCCACTGATTCCTTACCTTGTTGATTACCATTGTGTGTCACTGCTTTCTTGGGAACATGTTCTGAATTTCCAACAGTTGAAACTGCCGATGAGTGTCCTTTCTCTTTGTATGTAGGTGTTGAATAATCAAACTTGATATGGATTGGTTCTGATGATGTTTCTGTTTGAGACTTGTGATGTGGTTTGGTTTGGACAATACTAGTCTTGGGATTTGATGATGGATAATTTGAACCATTGGGGATTTGTTTGTGTTCTTGATTGATGCTTGAGATTCTTTGAATTGCTTGGAGAGCAGGATTGCTTGCAAAGACATGACGGATTTTGGTGCACACAGAAGAATTTGATGAACTGTTGTTGTTTTCCATAGAATTGTTTACTACTCAAAAGAAGCTAAAGCTAAGAAGATTTTGGTGCCCACAGAAGATTGGTTTAATGTTAATGTTATATAGTGTTTATCCAAGTGTGAAAAGGAAAGATGAAAAGCAAGAATATTTTGAAAATGAGAATGCTAACTATGCCTTTACAATTGTGGTTAAAGAATAAAAAAAGTAGGTTTGTTTGAGAAAACTCTATTTTTTACATTGAAAAAGGATTAACTTATTTTCAAGATAAACTTTCCTTTGATTGATTCTTTAGTCAATGTTGTTAGAGTTAACTAATATAAACGAATTCCATATAGATAAGATTGGTAGCACCCACTAATGAGGTTGCTTTTTCTTGATTTTAATGGTATTTGTTTGTTCGTACAAAAAAGAAGGGTGGAAAATGAAACTTGATAGCTTTTCAGAGTTCTTGAATGGTACAGGATTCGGCAAGGACTGATATAGCCAAACACATTCAAGTTGCAAGAATCTCTTATTACGGAAGCTTGTTGCTTTGCATGCAAGAAACGTGATGTCTTGGGGAATGCCTAGTTAAGAATAAAAGATTTTGTTGCTTTGTTGGTGAAAAACAACATTCATGAAATACCAAAGAAAAAAAAACAATTGTCATTAATAGGGAATGTCTTTTTCAACCTATATAGCTTCTTACAAATCCTTGATGAAAACATAAAAAATGTCTCTAGAGTTCGGAAATGCATCTCTGTACGCATCCATTTTTCACAAAATCGAATGCAAATAAACGAGTCACCTCTATTATACTTAATTTTAGTTGGGAGTTGTATCTCCCAAAGTGTATTTGGTATAATTTGGAGATGCATATCTGAAAATGTAGTTGATACTTCAAACCAGAAATAAAGACAATATGAGCCAGATCTAGAAACAAAAACAACTTGACATTAAATTAAAACACTCAGCATTACATAGATAGTTGTAAATATAAATTTAACATTACATATCATTATAAACATGTAATTCATGACGTTGTAAGATATTGATAATATAGTCGACGAATCTAACAATCTTTGCATCCACTTCAATCAGACATTTGATGTATAACGATAAAATGTACTTCACATGACCTTTAAATCTTCACCCGTCTTCAGTTCAAAGTTGGTGAACTGTATCTTCGCTTCACTGTCAAACGAGGGTGAATGATACTCGGGCTTGACAACTCTTCGATTTTCTAGATATCACAGGAGAGCATTCAGTTTGGATATCAGATCAACGAGAGGTGTGTCATCAGTGATCCAAAATTGAAATGGCGGCTTCGCATCATTGAAATACAAAAAAGTAAGGTGGGGATACACATTTATTCTTTGATTGTAGTGTGTTTTGTAGAAAATATGGGATGAGAGACACCATATTTATACTAGTTTCGGGTCATTTTGGACCTTAGAAACCTTATTTTGTTACCAGGAAGCTTTTCAGAGATGCATATTCGGATAAACCCTATTTCTTTTTACGAAAAAAATGGTGTTACTGATATGCATATCTGTAAACTATCATGTTGTGTTTTTTTTAATTTAGTGTGGAATGTATTTGAATATGCATATACGAAATCACTCTGAACCGAAATTACACCAGAAGTTGTGTAAACAAAATCATAAAATTTATAAACTGAAACAGTCGACATTTACACCATCAAATATTGATATATATTACTTATGTATTAAATCGTATCAAGATTACATCGTTGATGATAATACCTTCAAAAAAAGTGTATCGATTACAATCTAAAATGTTATGTGATATCGACAAAGTAATGCATAGGATGGAGGAAACACCTTTGCAACTGAATTCATCAATGTGATGTCTCGACCAGTGACAATTACATTCAACATGTTTTCTTGGTCCTTCAACTAAGTTTTGCATATTCTCAAGGTCCATGTAACTTTTACATCTTTTTCGAATTCCAAAAATGCAAATCCCACTGAAAAAGTCTTTTTGTAGAAGTAACACCAACAATTTCCAAAAGCGGAAGCCTATACTTGTTGGTCTTATACGTTGAATCAATTATGAGGACAGTGAAAAATATGTTGAACAACTTGATACTTTCAGGATGAGTCCAAAATATGTCACGAACAATGACTTTATCCTCACAAACTATATACCTAAAAACATAGTGGTTATCATCCAAAAGCTTCAAAAGTTATTGCATTTCAGATATATGACCTCTTATCGCTATGTTGTTTCGATAACCCGCATTCTATACCTGCCTGATATTTGAAACACTTCTAGTTCTTTTCCATTTCAAATCTGCAAGTATGTTTTTTGGCATCACCCTGATTAAAGACATGTCCGAAACAATTTCTTTCTCCTCCAATTTAAGGTGACATACGATGGGATGACCGACTAGCTCGATTGAAAAACTTGATTATGTATACCAGAAATTACATTAAATTTCTATGATTACAATCAGTTTAACATCATCATTCACTTCATCCAGTTTAATATCATCATTCACTACATCCAATTTTATATCATTACTTACAACAACTTTGAGAAACATATCTCGATGCACCATATCTAATACAAACCAAAATAGAAAAATGGTTTAAAAAACTCATAGTAGCAAGAAAATCCGGATATTCACATCCAAAACATGACCAGGTGAATTCAGATATGCACATCCGAACTCAACGTTCATTTTTTCAGCTCAAAGAGAAGATTAATGCAAGCAATGAGGGATGAAATAAATGAATTTTATCTTAAATTATAGCTTTTTTGCTTCTTTTGATGTGATAAACATAATAATGATGATTTGGAGTCGAAAAGTTGATTGAGAATGAACTTTTTAAAAAGATTTTGGGTTATGGAAGTGATTTGGAGTGTGAGAGAGATGATCATGCAAGGTGGTGATATATTCAATTTTTCGTTTGACATTTTCAGATATGCATTTTCGAAAATATCACTGAATGGTTAAATGAACCAGCTCAATGAAAAAAACGAAGTAAATAAGGTTCATGATTGTTTTCGGAGATACATCTCCGAATACTCTCTAAAAAATTTCACAGATACATCTCAAAATAAATTTAGAAAAAAATGAGATAACTGCTCGATTTATAAAGGATGAGGTGCTTTAAGGTGCGTCTAGAAATGCATCTCTAAAAATACATAAGAGAAAATTTAAATTTTCAATAGTGTAAGCCACATCCTAAAGGTGAAAAAAAACTCCTAAAATAATGTATAAAAGTTGATCTTAAGAGCATGTGTCCATTAGCATTAAGTACAATAATTAAAAAATCAAGATAGTATTACTATTAAAAAAATCATATCTATAATTTCAAAGTTTTTATATTATTATAGGTGAGTGAATAGCTCAAATGTTTAATAAATATTTGCTACTTGAATTAAATGATTAAGTTGATTTATGATTTAATTTTCAACGATATTAATTATTTATATTTATCTATTAATTTAAATAAGTTATAAATATTCATAAAATTAATAATTTAAAAAAAATATTTTTTTGTTATATTTTTAAAATTTAATTCTAATTTTAATCTTATATTTTTTTTAATTCATATAGTTTGTCTCCATTTTAAAATCCACCTATTTTGATATGTTTGAGCTAGCACAACTGCAACAAATCATTATTTAGACACATAAATAGATATATTAATAATGTACATATATTAATTATTTATATTTTAATTATTTATATTAACTATTTGCAATTTAGTTTTAACTATAAAATTAAATAATTATTAAGTTAAAACTAAAACTTTTGATAAAGAATTAAATATATTTTTTCAATTACATGCGAGTTCATTATTTCACATCATCAACTTAAAATAATTTACATCACTATTTTTGAGATAAGTTTAAGATAGTTAAAAAAATTAAACATGATGAGTTTACTGTGTATTTATTAAAATTGTGCGCTATTACTTATCTAGAAATAGGACACCTAAAATCAATGGTTAGTTTGTTCAACGGTGATTGGTGTTGAATTTGGTAGGATGGACTAGTGCTCGATCCCCCACAACTATTATCAGGAAAGAGTTTGAAGCACTTGATACCAAAATTGATTCTCAAACAAGATTAACCCATCAAATGGATCATATATTGGTGGTGAAAAAAAAGAAGAAATAGAACACCTATATGCTGGAATGAATGAACACATAAAATGAAATGAATGAACAAATAACACACCCGTCAATTGACAATTTTGAGATTTAATATGCTTATTCCTATATACTTGTTTACACGATAGATTAGGGTTTTAGGTTCGCACCATCTAATATATATGTATTGCTTTTTTTGTAGGCACCAACATTAACATAAAATTTGGAGATTGTTTATTGCATCCTTAGTGGTGTTCTCGCACCCTTGTGAAAAATAAAAAATGCTCATACAATACGAAGATGCGTTTTCAGACGCACAAAAACCTCACAACAAATTCAGAAATGTATTTTCGGAAACTATTGTGTTTGTAAACCAGAAACAGATGCAAAATAGGAAGAACTACATAAATTAACATCAATCGTTGTTATGACATAAATAAAAAATATAACATTACATAGATAATCGTTATCGTAAATCTAACCTTACATTTCATCATCAAGTGATGGTTGATGATATTTCAACATCTTTAGAATATCTTTGTCGATCTCGTAACCTTCACATCCACCTCGATCAGACCTTTTGTTTCGTAACAGTGAAATATATTCCTTCGTTGTCAATCGAGGGTGGACGACAATAGAACATCACACCTCTTCGATTGTCTGGGTAACACAACAAATTCTCTAGTGTGGATTTTAGATTGAAAAGATGAGTGATCTTTGTGAACCTAAATTCAAGAAGGAGTCTCTCTCTGTTGAAGTAGACGAAAATAAGATATGGATATTGAGACATTTTGTGTGTGATTTAGCTAAAAAAATGAGGGGCACCCATATTTATACGAGTTTTAGAATATTACAGACCTTAGAAACCTAATCATGTCTCAAAGATGAGGGCACCCCATTTATACAAGTTTTAGATCAATATACACCATGTTTTGTTTAGTAAAATCAGTGTGTATATGAAAATGTAGTTACAAATTAATCCCTGTTAGCAATTTTTTACAAAATGGACGCGTCAAGAAGTACATTTCTAGACTAACCCTCTTTTCTCAAACATAACCTGATATGTAAACAAAACATGTTATGAAATACAAATATCTAAAAAAAATAGAAAAATGAAAGATACATTAAAATGTATCAAAATTTATATAGTTTACATCATTAATATCAATCCAACATTACATACAAAAAACGAGTCAACACTCATATACATTGTTAGATACAAACTAAAATGCATCAAAATATATTTCATCACCTATCTATCTATCTATCTATCTATCTATCTATCTATCTATCTATCTATCTATCTATCTATCTATCTATCTATCTATCTATCTATCTATCTATCTATCTATATATCTATCTATATATCTATTTATCTATCTATATATCTATCTATATCTATCTATCTATATCTATCTATCTATCTATATATATCTATCTATCTATCTATCTATCTATCTATCTATCTATCTATCTATCTCTCTCTCTCTCTCATATATATATATATATATGTGTATATATATATATATATATATTATATATATATATATATATATATATATATATATATTAATTATATATATATATATTATATATATATATATATATATTATATATATATATAATATGCGTATGATGTCTGTGTTTTTGTCCGACAGGTCCAGGTGGAAGAACCGGGGAACTCGGAGCGAGACAATGCGGAATTCCTACAAGCGAAGGAATAAAAAATCATCAGTACAGGACGTCTGACACGGCCACCCGTGTCACCTTACACGGGTCATGTCAGGCAGAAGGAGGATAATGGATAAAACAGAAGCCTGACACTGTAACACCCTAAACCCCACACATAATTTATCGCATAAATTAAATATAAAATAAAACCACGTAGGGCGTCACACATTCATAACACACATGACGTGCCCCTTAACACGGGTTTCAACAGTAAATTTCAATACACACATTTGTAATAAGGATGTTTACACGACATCCTATTTATCTGAATCATGCCTGGGATGTTTACACGACATCCTTCTCATCTGATTGGTATTATATATTCACAAAATATGACATTCATAACTTGTCACTGCATGCTCACTTCCATTTTAAAGTATCATTACAACGGAATTATCATTACAATTATGGAAGATAAAGCAAGTAATAACATCTAGTCTCAACTTCAATTGCAATAACAAAATAAGAGAGTTCTAATCAATCAACTCAACATCTTAAGAATTCTCAACAAGAAAATTAGTCTTATGACTTCAACATGATCAAACATAAGGAATAAAGTAAGCGTTTAACCCAACCCGATGTTACATGATCAGAGCAAGGCACCACTAGTAAAAGCGATAAAATAAAGAAGTAATCCAAGAGCTACCTTCCACTTACTTCAGCAATACTACTCTTGAGTATCTTCACGATGCCCATGTAAATGCAACATTCAAACAGAAGAGAATTCATTTCAATAATAATGATATAGAATGAAGAATAGAGTACAACATCTACACAATCATGCATAACAATATATAACATTCTTACATCCAAATCATAATCAACATCATACACGACAACTTCTCAATTATCATCAACATCATAAAAACCACATCTCATTTATCATTAACATCATATGCAACAACATCTCATCCAACAACACATCAATAACAACCAATACAAATGCAACACTTATGCAATATACTCAACACCGACTCAACATGCACATGGTATCAAAATGAACACTCAGGTTCATCTCACTCCATGATCCCCACCATAGGATCGATTCCCTCTTGGAACCGGAGCACACCAAAATCGCTACCATAGGTAACGCTTCACTAATCCCCCATAATAGGAATTAGCTACTCATACCCGATCCATCACCATGGGATCGAGGCTCACCAAAAATCGTTACCATCAACATATATAACGCTTCACTAATCCCTCATAATAAGAATTAGCTACTCGCACCCGATCCATCACCATAGAATCGAGGCTCACCAAAATTGGGCCGAAGCCCGTACACCAAGATGCATGACTCTCAAATAACATACATTAACACAATAAGGTTCACCTAAAGGATCCCCACACACATCTCATCATTTATGCATCACACCATTCATCATGCAACAATCAATTCATGTTACCACATGAATAATATCAACAAATAACAACAACTCATCAACATCTTAACATCATCGACATAACAACATAATTATCACACAATGATATTACAACAATGCAACGATTCATCAACCAAACGTATAAACCAATATATTTATCAATATAGTAGGCATATGAATATTACTAAAACATATCAACAATCACTACAATGTTTTAGGTCTGAGCTTTAGCTTTCTATCTCTTCAAACTCCATCAAAATCGGACTTAAGAAATGAAAGTTATGACCAAAATCGTCGGGATGTGTCAACAATTCATTAACCGAACGTAAGAACAAAAACTTCATCAACACAGTAGGCATAGGAATAATAATAAATCAACTCACTTATCACCATCACATTATATCTCTTAGAGTCACCTTTCTAATGCTTTAAACCCCAACCCAAAATGATTCACGAGTTGAAAGTTATGATCAAAACCGTGCACGAAGGCGTTACTAAAAAGTTGTTGTTTTCTAAATTTTCCAACGTAATTTTCATCTTCTTCAACCCCAAAAACGTCCATGAAATAATCTCCAAAATTATTTTATTCCTGAAACAAAGTTATAGCCCTCTGTTTCAGATATCCAACGCTTCAAACGACACTCGATTTAGACTTACGGATCAAAAGTTATGACCAAAACGATTTCGACCGAAAACATAAAGAAGGCTCGCGATTGTGACGGACAGAATGCATAATTTTTTGCGTTTTTCATCGTCGGAGGCCTTTAGGACCTCCGATTTCGATTCCGTAAAAAGCCAAATGCTCAGAAAATTACAACTCATGTAATACTATAATTATATAAAGTTAATTTATAGTTTTAACACAATTAAATAATTTAATCACAATTTTAAGATTGTGCCTAAAACCTTCGAAATTGCAACAATGGTGAATATAAGTTTAATCATCAAAATAGAAAACTACACACATGTAAGACACATGAAATTCATCATATCATCATCATATAATAATCACCATAGCATCCAAATTCAAAATTATGAATCAAAACACTCAACCCTAAGGAGGTTAAGGGTTTCTCCATTCTATCATTCTATCATACACTTTACTATTGCAACAAGTTCTCACCCTTACCTTAGATTTTCCAACAAGATGCATACTTCAAACTCTAACAATGAAGTTTTCCTTTAGTCCTAACCCTTAACTCTTCTCACCACAAAATTCTATTTTACGTAAAATCCTCCAAACTTTCTTACTAACCTTTTTATCATTAACCTAATCCCCCTCAATTAGGATCTTCCACCATTGCCCTCACTTATCATATTATTTACCACCATACCCCTCTTGGCTTTAATTTTCTTTTAATAAAATAATACTAATAATATTCTTCTTTTTCTCCCTACTATTTCTACTCTTCTATTTTATTACAACCAATTAAATAAAATAGTTATAGGCTAATTATTAAAAATTCTCATTATTCCCATTAAATAAGTAAAATAACTAAATTTAGTTATTTAATTAAGATGCTCATATTCTAGTTATTTTATTTATTTATTTAATTAATTCGAATAAAATACTATTTATTTCAATCACTAATTAAAATTCTAATTAATTATCAACAACTATACCAAACTCTTACTCCCTCCATACTTCTATTTCAAGGATACCTACCCCCAAATCATACACAATTAATTTAAAACATCCATTAATCATATAAAAATCTAAATAATTCAAATTAATTAATTAATTAAATTTGGGGTGTTACAACTCTCCCCCACTTAAGAAATTTTCGCCCTCGAAAATTACTTGAGGAAAATAGATTCGGATACGATTCCTTCATCTGCTTCTCACATTCTCAAGTCATGCTCCCACCAGCTGGTCCACCCCAAACTACCTTCACTAAGACAACCTCTTTACAATGAATCGGTTTCACTTCCCGATCCTCTATCTGCATAGGTGATACATCAAAAGTCATATTATCTCCCACCTACACATCATCCACTTGGATCACATGAGATGGATCCGAAATATATCTCCTCAACTGAGATACGTGAAACACATCATGAAGATTAGCAAGCAGCGACAACAAAACAATCCTATAGACCACCTCTCCTATCCTTTGTAAAATCTGGTACGGGCCAACAAAATGTGGTGTGAGCTTTCGAGACTTCAAAGCTCGACCAACACTAGTTACCGGCGTAACCCTTAAAAACACGTGATCTCCCTCCTGGAACTCAAGCGCTTTCCTCCTCTTGTCATGGTAACTTTTCTGACGACTCTGCGATGCTTTCATCTTTTCTTGGATCATCTTGATCTTTTCAGTCGTCAAGTGAATAATCTCAGGTCCGAGCACAAAATGTTCGCCTGACTCATACTAACATAAATAAGTTCTACATCTCCTACCATACAACGCCTCATATGGTCCATTTTGATACTAGAATAGAAACTATTGTTCTAGGTAAACTCAATCAATGACAAGTAGTTATCACAAGTACCTCCTTGTTCTAACACATAAACCCTCAATAGGTCCTCCAAAGATTGGATATTCCTCTTTAATTGACCGTCCGTCTATGTAAGATAAGAAGAACTCAACTTCAGCTTAGTACCCAAAGTAGCCTGCAGACTCTCCCATAACCTCGATGTAAATCTCAGATTTCTATCTGATACAATACTTGAAGGATTACCATTCAAATTCACAATATCATCAATATACAATTCATTCAGCGTCTGCAAAGGATAATTGTCCTCATTGGTACAAAATGAGCCGATTTGGTCAATTTATCCACAATCAACCAAATTGAATCGCATCCCTTTGAAGTCTTCGGTAAATCTGTTACAAAATCCCTGAAAATACTATCCCATTTCCACTATGGAATATTCAATGGTTGCATCAGACCCAACGACTTCTGATGCTCGATCTTTGACTTTAGACAGGTCAAACAAGCATACACCAATTTGGCATCCTCTTTCTTCATTCTTGGCCATCAAAACATCTTCTTCAAATCTTGATACATATTAGCATCATGATAAATATTCAATCCACTTCTGTGACCCTCCTCAAGAATACTCCTACTAAATTCGGGTACATTAGAAACACAAATTCTATCTCTGAACATCATCACACCATTTTCATCAACTCGGAAATCACATATGTTACCTTGGTTGATTAATGTGAGACGGTCTATCAAACTCAAATCAGATCTCTGACCTTCTCTGATCTCTTTAAGGACACTGTAGCGGGAAATTCATGATCATCAAGCTATTGACAAGCTAGAGATCAATTAACAAGAGTCGCCACCGCGTTTTTATTGTTTCCAAGGGAAAAGGGAAAAGTACGAACAAAACCCAATAAGTAAGAAGTTTTCAAATAAAAGCTAATAAAAATCAGAGATCACGGGTAAGGGGGTTGGTTACACAGAGGGAAGGTGTTAGCACCCAAAGTGTCCTAGGTACTCATAGGGAGCCCTTTTTGTGTGCATATGTATTTTGTATAAAGTGGTGTTTACAAACAAATAGAATGGGGGGGGGGGGGGTGAGAAAAGAATTCATTAATTATATTTTTGTGTTTGACAAGACCTTCGGTCTTGTGCCTACGAACCAACATAAAAATGAGGGATCAAAACCTCGTAGTTCGTGCTATAAATTTCAAAATGGATGCATTAATTTTAACAAAATTTAAGTTTGAAAGGCACAAAGGCCTAAAATGGTTTGAATGAGTTAGTTCTTTTTAGATTTTTTGAAAGTTTAAGTCAAGTATAGTTAAGTTTATTTACAAGTTTGATTTAAGAAAATGAGTTTGCAAAAGTGGTCAAAGTTTAGAATAAAAGTAGTTCACACAAAGAAGGTTTTTGAAAATGGAGGGAAAGATTTTGAAATTAAAGAAATGGGGAGAAGATGAAGAGACTACCCTATGCACAAAATTTAAAAGTTTAGAGTTGAAAAGATCTGACAAAACGGGTAGCAATCCAATAGACAAATATGTCAATAGAAACCCAGAATTCCCTTGGACTTTTAGAATTAAGCAACACACAAATGCACAATTATATTATCTTAAAGAGCAAAGACATCAAATAAAGATGGCCTCATCCAAGCTTATCCACTTCATGATCTTCTTCAGAAATAGCCCATGTAACAGATGAATTCCACAAGTCACAGGTTCAAAATAATAGCTTCACAATGATCATGTTGCAGATGAATCTTAGAGAAATCTTCAAAGATGTATCAGATGAAGTTCAAATTATAAGCACTTGGTTCTTTAACAAGTTGGCATTGGCCAAGTCCTTTAGCTTAGGGAGGTTGCCTAGATTCTAAGTCCATTTGTTCAAGATCAAACCAACAGTCCACTCAAAAGTTTTTTAGGGTTCTTATTTTTATTATGTACATTAAATGGTCAAAGACCACACAAACAAACAAAGCAACATAAACAAAATATATCACACAATATGGTCCAAATGGACAAAGTGAAAATTACATTAACATAAACAAATAGAATGATATGTATAATGGCAAATGAAATAAAGTGCTAAAAGTAAATTGCATTAAAGTAAAAGCTTGAAATTAAAAGTTAATAGTTAGTAGGTTAGAGGTTAGTTTTGTTTTTCTTTTTCATTTCAAGACATTCTTTGGAGAACACTCAACCCACTTATCACAAGCATGGATCCTTGAACCAAAACATCTTCCAAAGGAAGGAAAGAAGGCCAAGTTTTCACACAATACCATGAAAGAGGGGAGACTTACAATCTCACTAACTAGAATGCTTATGCCTTTGTGTCAAAAATTTAGCGCTATGTTAAGCAAACGTAATTGGATTTATGTAGAAGTCACAACTATTTGAGGTCGGGCAATTGACTTTTGGTGTTAATGCATGTTGGAGACATAATATTATGAACTATGCTCATGAAACATACCACACACAAAAAATATGCAAAAGGTGTGGCCTAATCTCATCCACACTCATGTCAATTTTTCAATCAACTAGCATTAGGACTTTGAGATGTCATAGGCCAAATGAAAATGAATGAATGAAGAAGGGGACTTAGATGAAGAGGGGAGGGAATGAATGAGATCACAAATTGGTCAAAGGAGGACTTTTACCAAATTAATATCATTCATTCATTTTGGGAGATGGAATGTACATTCCATCAATCCCCTAAATCCAATGATATTAACTTGACAAAGTCAAATCAACCTTGACCAAGGCCCAACAACAAACAATCAAACTCAATTAAGTCAATACAAATGGTCAACAAAATTAAAATGGCATTTATTCAATTAAAAATAATAAAATAGTGCATTAAATTCAAATATATTTTGTCCAAATCCTAAAATCTCATCAAAACACCAAAGAAATGGCCATGAGATTTTTCATAGGTCAAACAAGGTCAAAGGGCCTTGGAGAAAAAATTTCATAATTTTTGGATATTTAAAAATATTTTTAAACAATTAAAAACAAATGCAAAATCAATTAATTCATGAAAAATATTAATAATGATCCAAAAAATAATTTTAATTCAGAATATGAAAGAGAAACATATTTGGAAATTTTTGGTGAAAGTCCCATATTTTTTGGATCAATATTAAATTTAATACAAATTATTGAAGAAAATGCAATTAAAATAAAATTTCAGAAATTCTAAATTACATGGACCATCAGATCTCCCCCATTAATTGAGGTGGCAGATCTGATGATCCAAAACGCGCGTTCCACATGGATGCTAGTCAACATCGCTGTACACATGGTATTTAAAACAAACGCTCAAGATTAAAACGTGGCATATGGATCCCGTGGTTCAGATGCAAGACACCTCATCGCCGGAGCCAGAGCTCCGACCATCTTCTCCGGTGGCACTCACCGGACTGGTCAAGATGAACCATCACCAAAAAAAGAAACAAGGACATGATCTTAAAGAGAAAATGGCACTGAGCTCGAATCTAACCTCCAATTGCTCTAATTCCAAATATATTAAGAGATATGTGGAATTAAAATCTGAGGTACATGAACTGAGTTGCTTCGATTTGGCCTCAAACCAACTCAATCTTCTTGCCTACATTGGTAGGACTTTAGACAACCAAAGAATCAATGGAATTGAGCAAGAATTTAAGAGAATCGAAGAGTTTAAAATTTCTATAAATTACCTTCAATGGAGGTCTGAACTTGATGGATCTTGAGCTTGCTTGCACTTGGACTCACCTCAATTGCTTGCAGGAGAGGCTTGGAAAGGTTTAGAAGCAATGGATTCCTGGAGAATTGAATTCCAAAATAGTGGAGATTCAAGCTCAAATTCAAATGAATTTATCAGGTTTATCCTATGAGAGTGAAGGGTTTTCAATGGTGAATCAAAGCTGGCGCAATGTGGTCTTTTGTTCTGAGCAAATGGAGCTTCATTTTATAGAGGAATGAAGTGATATTTGCACACTCACTTCCACTTTCCAAAATCGGCAAAATGATGATGCAATGGTGCATGGGCGCGCATAGGCCCATGGAATGATAACTGAAAGTCCAAATTTGAAGTTCAGATGCTTTGAAGTTAGCTTAGGTTGCGAGGCACATGTGCATTGTTGCTTGAAGTTGGATCCATGCCAAATGACATCAGCCTGTTTAAGCCATGTGCAGCCTATGCATTTCTCTTCCAAAATGAATGAATTTGAGCTCTTTGGAAAGGTGAGATCAAGAGGAACAAGTTTGATGTTGAAAACTTTTTCATTTGGAGCTTGGAACTTGGATAATTTTGAGGTGGAAGTTTGGAAAAATTTGACATATCAAAAAATTTCTAAGTGTCAAGCCATATGTCTCAATATTCCACCTTGCTTAACTTTTTATGGGAACTTCAAATTAGAAAAGTGTATTCATCAAAGTTGTATATCTCTCAAATACCTTCAAAATGGTCACCAATTTCATGTCATTTGAATTTGAAATGATAGAGTTATGCATTTTTGAAGTTTGGAAAAATCACTTGATCAATGGTATAGGTCAAAAGTGACCTATAATGTAGCCTCATATCACATGCTCAAAAAAGTTGAATTAGCTCCCATTACAAACATAAAAGTTGAAGTAGACATATTGAACTTGATTGTGAAACTTGAAAATCTTTCATCTCATAAAAATTGAGCAAGTTATGACCTTGGGAAGTTGACTTTCAAATTAGGATTTAGACAAAATGACCTATAATGTTTCAACATAGAAAATGATTTTCCAAGCAAAACTAGCTCTAGGTATCAACATAAAAGTTGTTTATAATGTCATTTAGAGTAAGTTTTCTATTGGAATCATTTTCATATGGTGAAAATTGTAGGAGATAGAGTCTAGGGAGACCCAGTTTTGATCAGATGAACTCATCTGGCCAACCACCATCAACCAACTTGCTAATTTCCAAATATATTGACTTTATTGGCTCATGGTAGATCATATATGCATAATATGATGAAATTTGAAGTGTCCCTTGAGAAATTTGATCAATTGGTGAGATAGCTTATTGGAGAAGTTACTCAAGATACACAGTCAAACTAGGGTTTCCAAGGCAAATCACCCTCAAACTCTTGAAGCAAACTTGATCAATATAACATGTAGAGAATATTGGGACTCGTATATGATGTTTATAACCATTCTTGAATCAATTATTTGTTGTGCTCTTTGTTCATGAGGGTCTCAAACCCTAGATGTGATCAATGAATCAATGAGATCATGTCCTTCATACAAAAAGAGTTAGATAGATGCAAAGACATATTTTTGGTATTTTGGTTAGTAAAAATAATAATATACAAGTATGATATAATCACAAAGTGCTTGGTGATGTCTCCCAAAACAAACCCAATGAAAGAGGGGTAAGGAGGATGCCAAGGCATGATCCAAATGCTATTGCTTATGATGAAATTGCATGAGGGATCTTAGGGTCAAAATTGGGGTCTTACAGATACCACTCGTCAACTTCAACATACCCCACTTCATACTGTTAGGAGTTTCTCCACCCACTAACTCATATCTTTGAATTGCTCAATCAGTTCTAACTCTCAAGCCATAAGCATCGACCTGTGTAAAAACTTCTTACTCATCGCATAAACTACAATATTAGCTTTACCCGAATGGTAACTCAAATTAAAATCATATTCCTTCAAAAGTTCAAGCCATCTCCTTTGCCTCATATTCGACTCCTCTCATCAAATAAATATTTCAAACACTTGTGATCACTGAACACTTCAAATTTGGATCCAAATAGGTAGTGCCTCCAAATCTTCCACATGAATACCATTGTTGTCAACTCAAGATCATGCATAGGGTAATTCCTTTCATGAAATCTCAACTGTCTCTAAGCATAAGCCACAACTTGACCATTTTGCATCAACACACCTCCTAGACCCATCTTCGAAACACCACAATATACAACAAAGAACTCACTTGGATTCGTCGAAATCAAAATTGAAGAATCCATCAACTTCTTCTTGAGTTCTTGGAAACTCTTTTCACAATGCACATCCCAAACATACGCTAGACCCTTTCGAGTCATATGAGTTAACAACAATGCTAAATTTGAAAAACCTTTAATGAACTTCCTGTAGTAGCTAGTCAATCCAAGAAAAACTTCTAATCTCAGTGGCAGACTTCAGAGTCTCCCATAGTAACATGACATCTATATTTGATAGGTCCACAACTATACCACCACTAGAATCACATGACTAAGGAAACTCATTTCCTTTTACCATAACTCGCATTTGGAAAAACTTTGCATACAAATGGTTATCTTTTAATGCCTACAATACAATTCTCAGATCACTCATAGCCTCATACTACAGTCACTCTTCTGTCACTAATAACACCAACACACCCCATGGAGAAACACTTGGTTAAACAGACTTCTTATCAAGCAAATCTTCTAGTTGCTTCTTCAATTCCCCAAATCTAAAGTAGACACCCTGTAAGGAGTCATCGACACCGAACTAGTACTAGGTACTAAGCCTATAGAAAAATACACTATGTGCTCTAGAGTCAAATCAATGATGTCTTCAGGAAACACTTTTAGGAAATTCACACACTCCAGGAAGATCACGAACAACTCCCTGTCCTCTAGCTTCCAACGAAGCTAACATCACAAACACTTGTTCCATATCCTTCACGGATTCTCTCACTTGCTTAGTTGATACAAACATAAACTCTTCACCTCTATCAAATTCAAATTCACGCCCTAGAGGCAAGTTGCAGATATCTTTAGGAAAACATCAAGAATCACACACCACTGGCATAACACTAGTTGTCACACTTCTCTCTACTCTCCGAGAAACAACACTAACAATACCTAGTCGTTTTCCGTAAATACTTCCCAACTTGACCGACAAACATGAATCTCGAATCCACATCATCTTCAGTGTTAGGAACAACACATCTTTAACATCGCCTGAGCTCTTGCAATCAGCGGCACACTGCACCAACTTATCAAAACAATTGGTAAACACTTGTTTTAACTCCAACCAATTTATTCCAAGAATAACGTTAACTTATTCCAACAAAATACAAACCATACACATCCTCAGGGAACACATCATGATACTCAACACACCACTGGCTCATCTCTAGCCAAAACATCCCCTTCCCCCTCACAAGGAAGCGACCAACGAGAACGCTGGACCGTATTCCCTCAAGGATCACACCATTTTCCTAACCAACATCATCCTCGAATCCAACCTCTCTTCAGGTTCAGGAAAAGCATAACACCCGCAAAATAGGTTAACTAGCCAACACTGCACTCTTGCATGCAACAACATAATGTCCAATCTAGATACAGTTGGAACATCCAAGATAAGCAGAGGCTTCTCCCCCACTTGTTCCATTCCCAACCTGCAAATGGAAAATAAAACAAGCATCGACAGTGTTCTCACACACATGTTGCATACTAGGGAACAAACATAATTAAACAACCTAGTCGGATGGACCGACCTGCTCTGATACCATTAATGTAACACCCTAAACCCCACACATAATTTATCGCATAAATTAAATATAAAATAAAACCACGTAGGGCGTCACACATTCATAACACACATGACCTGCTCCGTTACACGAGTTTCAACAGTAAATTTCAATACACACATTTGTAATAAGGATGTTTACACGACATCCTACTTATCTGAATCATACCTGGGATGTTTACACGACATCCTTCTCATCTGATCGGTATAATATATTCACAAAATAAGACATTCATAACTTGTCACTGCATGCTCACTTCCATTTTAAAGTATCATCACAGCGGAATTATCATCACAATTATGGAAGATAAAGCAAGTAATAACATATAGTCTCAACTTCAATTGCAATAACAAAATAAGAGAGTTCTAATCAATCAACTCAACATCTTAAGCATTCTCAACAACAAAATCAGTCTTATGACTTCAACATGATCAAACATAAGGAATAAAGTAAGCGTTTAACCCAACCCGATGTTACATGATCAGAGCAAGGTGCCACTAGTAAAAGTGACAAAATAAAGAAGTAATCCTAGAGCTACCTTCCACTTACTTCAACAATACTACTCTTGAGTATCCGCACGATGCCCATGTAAAGGCAACATTCAAACAGAAGGGGTGAGAATTCATTTCAATAATAATGATATAGAATGAAGAATAGAGTACAACATCTACACAATCATGCATAACAATATATAACATTCTTACATCCAAATCATAATCAACATCATACACGACAACTTCTCAATTATCATCAACATCATACAAAACCACATCTCATTTATCATTAACATCATATGCAACAACATCTCATCCAACAACACATCAATAACAACCAATACAAATGCAACACTTATGCAATATACTCAACACCGACTCAACATGCACATGGTATCAAAATGAACACTCAGGTTCATCTCACTCCATGATCCCCACCATAGGATCGATTCCCTCTTGGAACTGGAGCACACCAAAATCGCTACCATCACCATAGGTAACGCTTCACTAATCCCCCATAATAGGAATTAGCTACTCGCACCCGATCCATCACCATGGGATCGAGGCTCACCAAAAATCGTTACCATCAACATATGTAACGCTTCACTAATCCCTCATAATAAGAATTA